>NC_134454.1:17060123-17368123 GCF_030867145.1 Opisthocomus hoazin | reverse complement strand
TCTAAATATAGAGATCTGTGTGCTAATTCTTGAGATCACAGAATCTTCAAGAAATCTGTGTTTATTTTTGCTGAAGAAAACCAAGGAGAATACTGAAACTAGATAGTATGAAAGAGAAATACAGTGCATATTAAAACAATGATTTGCTTCACAGAGATATTTATTTTTTGCTACAGTAATCTTCATGCTTAGCAAGCTATACCCACAGACACTGTAGCACAACTGCATTGGTGATGACTGCGCTAATGCATGGTATGAACGGAAGCGCACTGTTAACTGGCCCTGGAGAAGGCAGGCTGTATGTCACTTGGTAGACTAGGGAAGACACTTGAGTGTTCTTTATACAGAAATACTCTTGCAAACTGCTCAATCCAGAGAAGAGAAACAAGTTTTACCTCAGCTGTCAGTAACACCTGTACCCAGCAGGTCAAAGAGATCAGCCCTGAGAAGACAATTTTCTATTGTTGGGTACATAGTGCCCAGCTCCCTTCTCTAGGAGACCTCAGTTCTGCCTTGAATGAAATCAGTGCCACAGATGATATAAACTAGATTAAGAAAAGTCTAAGAGAGACAGTAGCTCACACAGCTGCAACACTTCAGATATTAGCTTTTCTGGTGGGCAGTCCACTGAAACCAGCAGCCAAGTATGTCTTACCACACTCAGGAAACCACATTAAAAGTGAAAAGCAGTGGCACATTTCTTCCATATATTCCCATAATTTGTTTGACTTAATCCTGCCATGATGTTCTTTCTTGCAAGAGGCATCAATCCTGGCTGCCAAGCAGACCCAGTGTAGTTTGATATCTGACATGACAGAGGAACTTTAAGGCATGTATTGCCACAGGCCCTTCTCCAGACAAAATGTTTTCTTAATCTTAGCCATAGGAATATAGAACAGTTAGGAAAAAATAGCTAAATATTAAAAGTTAAATAGCTAGGGAAAAAAATGAACTCATCTTCCAGGAGGTTTTCTGTCTTCAGGACCTGGAAATTAAATGCTTCTAACTTATTTTCTTTATTAACCCTGACTATATGGCCATGTCCTTAAATAATTCTGAAGTTTGCGTTAACTCCTTGGCCTCCTTCCAAGCACACACTGACATGTGCTGTCAGAATGAAATCCTGGTAAAAACCTACTGAAAGAGTCATTCCACAGGAAGTCTCAGCTGGGAAACTGTGGGCAATGATCTTCCAGATGGATTCATCAGATCGTTGCTGAGGTGGTTATAGTCACAGCCTTGTACTTATAGCCTTCTGGGGTACCCATGGATGATACTGCCAGGAGCTGAGGTGCTATCTAAGGGTCTTGCAGCTGTGATTAATATCCATCCCATATCCAAAGATGGTATATACTGAATTTGCGTAGAAGAATCATGAGAGGCTGGGAGGGGACAAGAGAAGGTTTTACACAAAATAAAAGCAATATAGTGTCTGAAAGGGCAGCTCACAAAGTATTTTCTCCTCTTGCTCAGCAGAACTGTTGGTTCCCTTTCAAAGAGACCTCCACAGCATGCTGTTTTTCTGCTTTCTAGACAAATATGATTCAACCAGATATAACTGTATGAAGAGAGGCTTAACAAGGAAATAATTAGAAATATGAGAAGTTTTCACTGTATTACTATATTTTTTTTAATTAATCCATTAAAAAGCAAACCAAACAAGCATTGCCTGCTTCCCACATCTCCACAGGAAAACCAATTACCGATTTGCTCTATGTTCATGAAGGGAGAGTATAACAACAGCAAAGTAATCCTGCAAGTGCTAAGCAAGGTTTTAAATAAAAGCTAACAGTAGTAGAGCACCAGATCACTGCTAAGTAAGAAAAGGACAAGAAAATGTAAAGCAACGGTTTCTTTTCTCTCCTCCTTTGCCCTCCCCCACTGCTTCTGATTTTGCTTTAGTGATTGCTTCCTGTCCATTTTTTCTGTGTGTAAAACATCTGTGATTTGCTGCAAGCAGTCTCTATTTATATTGAGAACCACACAGCAGGTGCCACTTAAAAAAAAAAAAAAAAGAAAAAGAAAGGGAGAAAAAGAAAAGCAAGCAGCAACCCATGAGTGTTATCCCATGACCCTGGAGGGTCAATTTACTTGTTATTGCACAATGCATGTGGCAAGGCGGGTTCCTATGAAAAGGCTGTGTATAGCCAGCAAGCAGGATAGAACGACTTCCTTTTATCACAGGAAAACGCAGGTTTATAAAATACTTATCTTCCTGAAATAAAAATCTTTAAGAATAACTGATTATGTTGAATCTAGAAACAGGCTATGTTCAACAACTGCATAATACAGTGTGTATTTTGAAGTAGGAATTATGATGTGTGAAGTCTTTTCCATAGTTATCACATGAGCACAAACCCATTCTCATTACTTTCATGCAAGCATGGTATTTCCCAACCAAAATGAAAATGAAACAATTTCATTCAGAACAAATGTATCTGATTACCACAAGAATTCTTAATGGAGTTTCCATTTAATATTCCTCCACAAAAATAGGATGTACTTCAACATCATATAAATACCCTGTTCTTTAAACATCGTTTTAGGAATTCATCCAAGAGAATATTTTGGATCTAATTGTAGTTCACCAATCTCCACCAGCCTTGGTTTTTCTTCTGGGTCATATTTGTCAAGTTCATTGAATTAAAAGCCTGAAGGAACTTCCTTAAACTGGATGTTTATTTGGCTCTTTCACGTCAGCACTTTCCTCTTCCCCCCTCTTACTGTTTCCAGTGCAGCTCATTGTGAAAACTAGAGCAGTGAAGCATGAAAGATTATGTCCTGATACAAGACAGTATCGGAGTTCTAACCTTCAGTGCTAATAAGACAGGTCCTTGTTGTCCTCCCAAGTGTCTACAACAAAGCTAATTTCAGAGCGCCAGAGATAACCCCTGTAGATGACCTAATTAAATTCTCAGGAAAGCTATTATTTTTAAGATAAGGCGTTTCAGCTATTGGCTATTTAAAAACTCAAGTTTAAAATGCCTGAAAATGAGGTGTCTGCAATTGCTACTCAGTCAGAACTTCCTATTCATGTCAGCTGTGTGTGCAGAATTAGAAGAAGTGGACCTTTTATCTGAATTTAGTAAATTCACCACAGATCTGTATAATAACCAAAATATTTGTTCCATGCAAAAATATCAAGTTGTTTAAATATAGGTGGTGTATCTTTTCTGTATGAATTAAAGATGTAACTGAATACACAGGGTGAATTGTTATGTTTAAAATAAAATTAGAGAAATGAAAGATGGGAACTGTCTCCTCTCAGGTCAAGTAATTGTGAAATTATGCATGTCAATTCATTAGCTGTATTGAAAGCATTCCCAGACTAACCAAATCTCACTATGGTGATAGTGCATCTTACCCTTACAAATGTTGGCTAGAGTGCTGCATTTAAGCCTTTATAAAATGTATGCAGTGTGCTTCACCTAATGTTCAACTAATATTTGGAACTAGTATTTGGAAAATTTGCAACCTGAATTGTCTAAGAGAAAAACAATTTGTTTACAATGAGCATCTGGGTGTTAAGATAAGGAGAGAGGTTGTTCACCAGTTAAGGTAGGAAGAGGTAAAAAAGCCCAAGGACAGCTCTGAACAGCTTTCAGCTACCAGGCCAGTGTCCCTGCTGTTAGATCAGTCACTAACAGTGGCACATCTCCTTTGTAGTAAAGGAAACCCACACTGACATCATAACTTGCTAAACTAGCCATGGTTGTCATTTCATGCAAGGGAAAGAGGGAGTGGAGAAATGGAGAGAAAATAAAAGATTAAAGAGAAAATAAAAAGTCCTATGAGCACACCAAACCACTTAAGCAGCCTGTTTTCTGTAAATATTGTACATTCCACTCACTTTGGGTGTTGCGGGAAATGGGCTCCATCTGTCAGGTTTTCTGTGTTTGAAGCACAAATGCAGGGTTCCCCAAACTCGTGACTAAATGGGCTTCAGATTTTTCACACTCAAATGGATGTTTTCTTTTCATTCTTTTCTTTACAATTCTAAGAGCCCCCAGTGTCTTTGTTTTCCCTGGTCCTAAAATAGGGAATTGTAAGAATGAATATTTATACCCTATATAAAAAGAGGGCCAAAGTTCCTCTTTTATGAGTATATTTAACATATTCCAACTGACTTTAAAATGTGCACATTTTAAAAGCAAGTATGCTAATAAGCATATTACTTTAGATTGTACATGTAAATCAAGAAAGAAAGTGCTTCACGAAACTCCTGTGCTCACTGCATAAGAGGAAAGTAGAACTGAATGAACTCTCTTGCTTGAGTGCTAAGCTCCTAGTTCAACGAGGCTGATAGGAATCAAAGACTTTCAATCATGGAGAAACACATGCTTTGCAGAACCAGACTAACACAGCAAACAGTACCACAGAAATCCTCTCCAGCTGAGGAGAGGTAGACTTGTTGTCAGGTTTACTATGCGCACAGGGGCCTTTGCAACCCCTTTTTTCCTAATTAAAACAATGGCTTGCAATAGGTGCTGGTTCACAAGTCATCCTTAGACACCAGCCCTGCTTGCTGGGAGTTCTGCTCCTCGCGCTTCACCGACAGCAGATTTTTCCCCTCTAAAGGGAGGACACAATGCAAAAATTCTCGCAAAATTCACAGATTTACACTCACACTGCAGTCCTTACTTAAGCTTGTGGGAATTTTGTGTGACATTTTCTAACTGCATCAACTAATACACTAAAGAGCAAACACATAACAAAAGAAAGAGTTTTCAGTTGTGTGTTTGATCACTGAAATATAATTAATGAAAACAAAGGTGAGAGTATTCAGACCTTACAGCATTTTTCCTACTGCAACATTTAGTTATGCATTTCTGTGATGACTGGGTAGCCACAGACTCTCTTCACAGCCTTCAATTCCCACGACTTGGAAGTGATTAAAAAAATTCTCTAAAGTGAAGCTAACAAAACTGTAAACTGAGGCACAAAAAGGCTTCCTTTACTGAATTTGTTAAAGTCACATCAACCTGACAAGCAGGGGTCACTGAAGTTCACATCCCAAATGTTCACATCCCTGAGGGGAAAGGGACATTATTAATATTTTTGTACAGAAGAACTCCTGAGTGAAGCAGTCTCTCTCAATGATGAAATGAAAAGGGTATTCCACTGTGTACTGTGAAATATATTATGTATCTTCCACATAGCTGGTTGGGGATCAACTGCCAGCCTCTTCACGGTGTGAGCTCTTGATTGAAGAGCCAGCTGTGTTCAAGGGATTGAAAGAGACCTTGAAAATGGCAAAGCAAGACCCAGCATTCAGAGCTGACAAAACAAAACTGACAAGAGAGGCAATAGCTATTCTTTCTAAGTGCTCATCATAGGAAATGTCATTGAAAAGAAAGAAGAAGGAGAAAGAGAAAAGGGGGTGGGAGAAATCAAACAGAGTTTTTAGTATGACTTGAATATGCTCTTCTGTTTTCTCACACATCTTTTTTTTTTAATTAAGAAAAAAGAAATGTAGCTTGAAGCTTGAAGAAAAATGAAAATGCAGGAGTTGGATGATAAAAACCTTCTCTCTGTCAAAAACATTCATGAAGATTCTGGTTTGCCACTTGTGTGAATAAGAATTAGCTGAAGCCATGGAACTGTGTTGGTGTAAGTCAAGTGTACAGCAGAAGAAATACTTAGGCCCACTGCATTATAAAATTTGCAGAAGAATTACATTTGTAAGGGAGCTCTGGATCCTTGTAACTCCTACCAGAACAAAACAATCATCCCATGTTAAATATAACTCTTCACTTCTTAAAATATGTCCGAGTTACTTATAACCCCTGGGAACTTAATGTGGTATTATTGGAAGGCAGGAAGTATCTAAGGTCAGTTTGCATCTGTTATGCAAAAACATACGTAAAGTAAAATAGATGCTCACTTTCTGTTTACAAATGCATACTAGTTTTTTCACTGTGCTTTCAACTTTCAAGACTTTTAACATTTTTTACCCCTGTAACTTTTTTTTTTGGTGCAAGCCTGTTCTTTGGCAGCCAAAGTGTTGAAATGTCAATTGGTAACCCCCGGAGACTTCATTTCCACTGTCTGACACTGCCAACATCATCATGTTGTTCAGGGTTTATCTTTCCTGCTGTGACTGAACTGGAAAATCTAAATCAGCCCTGCACAAAAGGTTGAGCAGAGGCCAGCCATAATCAGATAGAAACTATATATTTTTGACCAAAAGATAGGAGGAAGGAGGAGGATAATCACTTAAAAAAGCTGTATAGACAGCTAATCTCACAGACTGCCTGCATACAGTGTTCTGTTTAATAAGCAGCTTAGCAGGAAAATGAGAGAGAGAAAAAGGTGCTGTTAGAAGGGCATTGGTAAAGTCATACCCAGCCAGAAGCAGATAGATAGAAAAAAGGTGTACAAGAGAAAGATGCAGAGGAATTAAAGAGTATATTTCAAATGATTTTGAGTGACTCAGTGTCAACAGTCATCACTTTTCAGCCCATGTGGCCAAGTGAATAGGTCACTAGACTGGGAGCTGGAGAAAATTATCTATAACTCTGCCGCTGACCTAATCAACACTGGGACAAGATTCTTCACTCCCCTGGACCACCCCATATCTGTTTAGTTTACTAGCTGTTTGGAAAAGAAACATTTTGTCTATAGTAGTTTAGTGTTTTGCCTACCTCTCTCAGAAGAGAGTTTCTAGGAAGGCTCACTTCTAATACAAACAATTTAATAATTATATTACATTTCAAACACAGATAAATAGTTCCACTCTGATACCAGTGTGACATTTTTCTGTGTTTGGTATACAGGTCAACACCTTTACCAGCATATTTGTTCAGTGAAATATATAGTGCTAATCTACAGGGACTAGAAATGGCTTTGTCATTTTCTAGATGACAGGTCTCATTTTCCATTGCTTTCTGGCAGAGGAATTATCAAGAGTCTTCCGTCTTTCTCAGTGAGACACTTGCTTTTTTAGCTGCTGGAAATGCTTTCGTCTAAAATTCCTCTCATATAACTGCCACAGTTAGAAGAAAGGTTGCTTAGTTTACAAAACAAGCTCACTCTGCACTATCTCTCTGATGCATCTGTTGCTAAAAACAGGCAGAAAACATCTGAGAAGCAAAATCCGGTTTTTAGGCATAAAACTTTTTTTTTTTTTTCAAATAAGCAAAGCAATCACTTTTGCTAAAGGTGAAACAACTCTTTTACTTCCTTATTTGAAAGGTGGTATAAATGCATCAATATTTGAAAAGAATACATGAAAATCTGAAGCACAGGCAAATTCTGGAGTTGGTGTAACTATTTGGACTCAAGCAGAAGTGGGACCTAACCCACATTAGACACTGCAATTAGCAAGCAAAGATAGTTTAATAGAATTGCACAAGCATATGCAAAGGCAGAATCAGGTAGAATACAGGTTAGAAAGAACAATTGTAAAGATCACATTTGTGCGCATCTAATCCTGAAGCCATTCTGTGCAATAAAAAAATTAACTTACAGTGGATGCGAGTGATTTCAGCATGTCACTAACCTTTCCCATTTCATTCTTTTAGCCCTAGATGATAGCTGATAAGGATCCTGGGGAAAAAAAGTATTCCTAGTTGGTTTGGTCTTTTTGTGATACATGCTGATTGTGGAAAGTATGGTTTTGAATAATCCATTGTGACAACTTCTACTCAGTCACTAAGCACACGTGCTTCAGACAATGTTACCCTAGGATAACATTTACTGTAAACTGTGGTTTGTCAATAATTCAACACAATTGCTGATTTGAGAGCAAGCATTGTGGACAATGAGAAAGGCAGAATTGACTGAAAGAGCAATGGGTGAAAACTAGAAATTCCCAACCTTATTTTCTTTTGTAGTGAAAGCTAGCAGTAAAATGGGCTGAAATAGATAGAGCTGTATTTGTACCTAATGCACAGCAATACTAATGCATGATGGGCAGAAACATTCATAAGGCAAAATTAGAGCTAGCTAAAAGGTTCATAGTTCACGACTTCATTCCCCAAATAAATCAAAGATAAAAAGGATGAAGTCAGTCCAGAGCATTTACATTTTTTATATCTAATTTTTTTTTTTTAGAAAAAGCTTTTCTACTGTACAGCAAGAACAACAAATTGACTTTGTCATCACAGAAATTCAATTTACAACACATAACTATAACTCATCTTTAAGTGAACAGGCTTCAAGTTATTTGTGTAGGAACCAGAAATAGATTTCAAGGACTGGGAGCTTACTTTCAGTCTCATAAAAAGGGCAATATTTTGGATCCTGCATATTTACTTATACACACAAAATCACACTTACATTAGTTCTTGTGAAAGTAGTGAGGGTCTTGCCTTCTGCCCACAGAACTTGCTTGGGAAATAGCACAGCTTTTTCCAAGTACTCCTCCTTGGTGGAGGTCGCAGCTTGGCCCAGATGAAAGTTGTTGTTGAAACTTTTTTCTGAAAATGGCAAGTACCAAAAACTTTTTCCAGAAAAGCACTGGTTCAGCAAAGCTCTATGTGACATCTTCACCTCTAGGAAAGATTTCATGTTTACAAGAGACTTTCTACAACAAGGTGGTATTAACAGTTTCGTTTGGGGTATGTTCTGAGTCTGTCCCATTTAGCTTCTGATGGTTTTGAGAAGGGTCATGGTTAGACATCTTGCACATAGTTAACTGGATATGCAACACAAGCATACACATTTAGACATTCTCTGTTACTTAAAAAAGAAAAGAAAAGGAAAAATAAGGAGTTGTAACTATGAGAAATGAAAAGAAATTCTGACTTTTTTGTAAAAGGGTCATTTTATTCTGGAGTCCTACTGGAAAGGTTTAGCTGCTCACCACGCTGCCACAGGTACCTCTTTCACCCTTGCTAATCTTTCTCAGCACCATTTTTTCAGAGTCTCCCTTGAAATCTACTATTCACCTTCTCTTTGGTGTATTTCTTTCTTCAACACATGGCATTTAACTGTTGTGATTAATCAGCTTTTTCAAAGCAAAGTATTTTTTAGTTTCAACATAAGGAACAAATGAAGAACAAAAGGTACACTAACACAATCCACAACTCTTTGCAGACCTCTACAACCACTAACTTCTCAGCATGTCTGAACAGGAGCAAGGGAAAAAATAGTTATACGTCAGATTTCCAAGCAGGGTAAATTTGCAAGGGCTCTCCGTGTATCTCAATAGCTCTCCGCTTATCTGATAGGTTGTTCAGTCTCCAGATGGCAGGTTTTTTTTCTTCCGTTTCTTTCAGTTTGCTCTGGGCTGTCCTTCATCTCACCAATCAGCAGAATCTGTTCTCTGTGTAACTGCAGACAATCTGCCTGGCTATTTCAGTCACAACAAAGCATCCACAGTCCAAGCAGTATTTCCACCATCACAAACCTGCAGTTGTTTTAGACACAGTTACCCAGTACCTATAGCAGTTCAAGAACTCTGTGAATATGGCTTTTTTTTTTTTCAGAATTTATATATGTCCATAAATAAAGAGCAGTGATGAATTTTTAAAACAGACCTTCACAGCACTGACAGTTGCTCCTTGTTTTTCAATTGCTAGCATGATTACCTCAGAACACATTGATCAGCTCTTACTCAGCTGTTACACGTCTTCTGCAGCAACTCCTTTTCAGATTAGCAGGGCCCCCCTTGGTTGGACAGCTTGACTGTAGGTGTGTCAGGACAAGATTTTCATATGCATATCTGGTCTTGTGAAGAAGTTCTGGAGACACCCCAAGTCATCACCTGCAGAGTGAAGACGTCCCATCACATCTCTCTCCTAGTTATGCCAGAACTGCTGATTGACATTAATTGCTTCACCTGTAACCCCTCTGAACATATTCCCTCTCCATTGCAAAAGGCAGAATTTGTCACTGAAATTTCTACTCCAGCTCTTTAAGCTGTGGTCCTCAATAGCATTTTGTCAGGAGTCGTGGAGGAACCCTTCCAAAAAGACTGGCTCTACCAGAAAAGAATATAATCAATGAAACAAGATTTTCTGTCTCAGCTGAAAGTCTCAGTTTAACAGCAAGTCAGAAGACCTTTACTGGTTAGGAATAGGACTAGGATTAAGATCTGCCAGTTATCATGCTTGAGTTTACATGCTTCTGTGGGCTTTCTCTGTTCTAAAATTTGTGGTAGTATCATATTGCACAAACACAGATCAGATCGGTAAGAAAAACAGTCTTTCTTTTTAGAAGGTTCCTACTTATCCATGAAAGCAGTTGTTCATTTGATACTATGCGCAATAACAGAATGCATCTGGACTCTCCTGAGATAACTGTTTCATAAAAGACTATCTGCTGGAATTTGTAGGTCTTGAAGGTGCTGAAAACCAGCCTTAAATTTGTTTGTAAATGCATGTTGACCCAAATTTAGCTCCTTTTAACCACACTCTCCTCAGCTGAAAATCACAAGAAAGTCTATACTTTTGATCTGGAAGTACCAAATATCAGCTTGGATTTATTTCTTTTGTAAGGACATGCTTTAAAGCTAGTGTCTATGTTCATGCAAATTCACTTGTAGTAAGCTACTTCTTTAGAGTAGGCCAATTTTAGTCAGAAAAAGAAAGGGGTAGGATGTCTAGAGCAGTTTTTCTGTATGACCCTTTACTTTCTTCCTTTCTTTTATCTTTTTTTTTTTTTTTTTTTTCCCCCAGGCCCAGTTTTAAAATGAAAAATGGAAAAGAGATGGGGTGGAGAGGTTTCACACAAGTTTAGGTAGACAGACCCTGTAGTTAATCCTGACAATTCCTCCTTCATCCTTATTGAAGGTGAATTCTCCTTCACAATTGCTCTCCTAATAAGTCCCAGCTGGTTTTAATGAAAGGATTTATAGGGTGTTTCTAGACTGTTGTGAATTGCATCCAACAGACCCCTGCAGAAATTGTATCCTGCATTATAAGATCATTTTCACCAGGGTCTTGAGTGCTGGGGTATCACATAACAGGGGCTATCTTCAAAAGAATTCTTATAAACTATGAGGGCTGCCTTCACCCCCCACTCTCAACTCGCTTCTTGTGAGACAGTTTCATAAATATTTATAGCTAAAGGGCATGGAAGTTACCTTCCATTGCCCATCTGACTTAGAGAAGGTTCCCCTCCCTTCCCAATTACCACGAATTTGGCAGCCTTCCAATTTTCCTCTGTAATTGTTCTAGTAGACAGAAGAACTTTTGAATTTGTACTTTGCATGTACAAAGGATATACAGTCATTGTCTAAAAGAGGGACAAAATTAGGTGGTTTATTTGTTAAGAGTATAAGACCACAAAAGGAGGTAAAGACAATGCTGTCCTTATCAAGTAGAATATTGATACATTGGTTTAGAGTCCATTCAGCTGGGGAAGACAAGCAATGATTAAAAACATACCTATTATCCTTATATGAGGTCAACAGTCAAGGTCCAGTGCCTTCAACACAGACATTACTGTCACTGTAAGGAATCCAGCTGGTTTAATATGAAAAATGCAGCTAATCATTCTTTAAAGCAGTCATTTTCAGCTCTGCATGTAAAACAAATGATAAAAGGCAGAAGATCATACATTTATTTGAAACATATCTGATGCTAAGCCAAATGGTAGTGTACTTCATACATTATACTAGTGTATCTTTAAGACTACAGTAAATCACAAGCATATGAATGTGATTCATGAATGTGATTCCTTTATGAAGGAGTGGATATTTCAGATTATGGGAAGTGTGGTAAAATAAATACTTTCAGTACAATAGGATTCATTTTGAAACTCATTGGAAGTACTGGAGTGTTGTCTCTGTAGGATGGAGCCATCATTCAGCAATGGAATGGCTACATAAATACCTGAACAACTTAATTCCATATTATCCCATTATATTTGGGGGTTTTGTTTGGGTTATTTTATTTTTCCAGATTAAGAATGGTAACTTTGCTTTTTATTTTGCATGAAACTGTACTTCTGGCTCATCTTGTTGAATGCTATTGCCAACATATGTCAAACCACTATTTAGACAAAAACCAAAACCAGCACAGTCCAAAATAACTAGTGCAAGCAGATATGTGAGTTCCCTGTAATGCCTGAGAGAACAGCTGACATAAACTGAAGGTATTTTAGAATATTGATAGGAAATGGAAGATGAGAAAAGTCAATCCTGCTGCGCTTTACTATAGCAAAAAATGAATTACTTCTTTGGATTTTTGCTGATTTCGTAGTGGAAGCACAGCTGATAAGAGTTTTTGAAAGAAGAGAAGCATCAGTAAAATAGGAAAATATTACAGCACGCATGACACAGTAAAAATCTCCAACAAATTTAATTTTGCACAAACGTTTTGTGTATCTGGCTTCTGAAACTCATGTAACAACCATTCAGTAAGCATTTTTATGTATCTGAACTAATTCAGATCTTTTTCTGAAAATAGTAAACCGTACGGGAAATAGACAACTAATTTCAACAGCTACGGAAATAAATTGACAGAGCAGAATGGAAACAGGCCTGAAGGAGAATATTGCTCTGTATTCACATCTCGTGGGTGAAATTCTGGATACTGTTTTTATGTGATGCTTGCCTCAGAAGATGCTTAGGAAGCCAGTAACAACCCACAGCATTTGAATACTTCATACATGCATGTTCAGAACTATGGAAAATTAATTCTGAATTTAATGCTACTTTACAAACAAATTATATTAGTTCATCTGATGGAGTAATATCAATAGAAATTTACAAAGTAACAGTCACAAAAATCTCCTGTCTCAAAGCTGGATTGTGCAGATCTTCTACTTCCTCATTTTCTTAAATGAAATAGGAATTTGTAGAGATTTTATGCTTCAGTTACAGTGAATTTGGTAATTTTTCAGACATGTTCCTTTGAGTGGAACAGATAAATGCATAAATTACTAGTACATAATAGATTTTAAGAGGTAATATTTTCTCTGTGCTGTGGCAGGGATTTATGCATGATAACAAGCCTCTCACCACAAACCCTACCTCATGCCTTATCATATTCCCAGCCTATATGTCCTTTGGATATTGCACCTGCTGAGAAATCAGATTTTAAGATTCAAGAGTCATCCTACATGCAAAGTGAAATTCCAGTTTTCATTTGCATCTGAGCAACAACACTGAGTACCCAGATGCATCTCCCCAGGGAACAGAGTCTAACCCAGACACCACCACAGCTACAAGCCCAGACTGGAGACCTTGAGGCCCAGCCAGACCTTCAGCACCTGAAGAAAAAGAAAGGTATTTATGAGCAAAAAGCATTTCCAAGCTGAGGACGGGAAGGTGAGGTGAGGCTTCCCTTCTTTACACGATCTCCCTGATAGCTAATTCTCTGCGCGGTCAATGGAAGGAGAGGTACATCTGTAGTGCCTGTGCCCTTATACATACGTTTCAGCTCTCTCCGACAGTGGTGCTCCATGCTATACACTCACACGGAGTCAAAGTGGGGCACCAGGTTCGGGACCTCCTGAGGAACCTAAACGTACAGAAGTCCATGGGACCTGATGAGATGCATCCCAGAGTCCTGAGGGAACTGGCAGATGTAGTTGCCAAACCACTCTCCATGATATTTGAAAAGTCATGGCAGTCAGGGGAAGTCCCCAGTGACTGGAAAAAGGGAAACGTTGTGCCCCTTTTCAAAAAGGGTAGAAAGGAAGACCCTGGGAACTACCGACCTGTCAGCCTCACCTCTGTGCCTGGGAAGATCGTGGAACAGATCCTCCTAGAAGAAATGCTAAGGCCCATGGAGGCCAGGGAGGTGATTCGAGACAGCCAGCATGGCTTCACCAAGGGCAAGTCCTGCCTCACCAACCTAGTGGCTTTCTATTATGGTGTAACAACAAGGGTGGACAAGGGAAAACCAATGGATGTCATCTATCTGGATTTTTGTAAAGCCTTTGACACGGTCCCCCACAACATCCTTCTCTCTAAATTGGAGAGCCATGGATTTGATGGGTGGACCGTTCGGTGGATAAGGAATTGGATGGATGGTCGCAGCCAAAGGGTAGTGGTCAACGGCTCAAAGTCCAGATGGAGACCAGTGATGAGTGGAGTCCCTCAGGGGTCCATACTGGGATCGGTTCTGCTCAATATACTTATCAATGACATGGACAGCGACATCAAGTGTACCCTCAGCAAGTTTGCAGATGACACCAAGCTGAATGGTACAGTTGATACACCAGAAGGACGGGATGCCATCCAGAGGGACCTGGACAAGCTGGAGAGGTGGGCCTGTGTGAACATCATGAGGTTCCACAAGGCCAAGTGCAAGGTCCTACACCTGGGTCGGGGTAATCCCCGGTATCAATACAGGCTGGGGGATGAAAGGATCGAGAGCAGCCCTGCTGAGAGGGACTTGGGGGTACTGATAGACGAAAGGCTGGACATGAGCCATCAATGTGCGCTGGCAGCCCAGAGGGCCAACCGTGTCCTGGGCTGCATCAAGAGAAGCGTGGCCAGCAGGTCGAGAGAGGTGACTCTGTCCCTCTACTGTGCTCTGGTGAGACCTCACCTGGAATACTGCGTTCTGCTCTGGAGCCCTCAGCACAAGAAGGACACGGGACTGTTGGAGCGGGTCCAAAGGAGGGCTACAAAAATGATCTGAGGGCTGGAGCACCTCTCCTATGAGGATAGGCTGAGAGAGTTGGGCTTGTTCAGCCTGGAGAAGTGAAGGCTGCGGGGAGACCTGATGGCAGCCTTTCAGTACTTAAAGGGAGCCTATAGGAAAGATGGGGACAATCTGTTTAGTAGAGACAGCAGTGACAGGACGAGGGGTAATGGTTTTAAACTAAAACAGGGTAGGTTTAGGCTAGATATAAGGAAGAAATTCTTTAGAATGAGGGTTGTGAAACACTGGAACGGGTTGCCCAGAGAGGTAGTGGAGGCCCTATCCCTAGAAACATTCAAGACCAGGTTGGACATGGCTCTGAGCAACCTGATCTAGTTAGTGGTGTCCCTGCTCACTGCAGGGGGGTTGGACTAGATGACCTCTAGGGGTCCCTTCCAACCCAAAACTTTCTATGATTCTATGATTCTATGACATTTTAAAGCGATTTGCTTCTCTGAACCTTCCCGCAAGTCATGACAGACAATTACTCTAGTAATTCAAAGGCAGCTACCATCTTTCCTCAAGCATCATGGAACATAAATAGATGCACCCTCTCTGTGAAAAAGTATCTTTCCACTGATTAATTATTTAAGTATATTATCAATTATTTAAAATATCTTACATATTAAACTTGAATTTAGAATTTTGAAATAGCCTGGTATAAATAGCACGCCATACATGGATAAGATCTTTTTCAAACTGTGTTGGATTGCATGATTGTTGCTTGCTAGAAATACACATATGGAGCACAAGTACCATACCTGCTTGCAAAATTACAACTGGCTGTCACTTGCAAATATGATGTTACAGCCCTCTATTTCTATTAAATTAGTTTTACTAATTTCCAAGTGAGGCATCTGCTGAAGAAAAGATAATAATCGTGGCTGCTGCACTTACAGAATCACAGAATGGTTGATGTTGGGAGGGACGTCTGAAAGTCATTTGGTCCAACCTCCCTGCTCAAGCAGGGCCACCCAGCCCCAGTTGCCGAGGACCGTGTCCAGACAGCTTTTGAATACCCCTAATGATAGAGATCCCAGAACTCCTCTGGGTAACCTGCTTCAGTACTTTGTTAACCTCAGAGTGAAAAAGTGTTTCGTGATGTTCAGAGGAAACCTGCTGTGTTTCAGTTTGTTCCTGTTGCCTCTTGTCCTGTCATCAGGCACCACTGAAAAGAGGCTGGCCTCATTGTCTTTCCACAGAATCACAGAGTGGTTTGGGTTGGATAGGACTTCCAAAAATTACCTAATCCAACCACCCTGCAATGAGCAGGGACATCTTCAACTAAATCAGGTTGCTTAGAGCCTCATCCAACCTGACTGAATGTTTCCAGGGCTGGGACATCTACCATCTCTCTGTACAACCTGTTCCAGTGTCTCGTCAACCTCACTGTGCAAGAAGTCTCTTCCTAATACCTTGTCTCAACCTACCCTTTTCTAGTTTAAAACCATTACCCCAATCGCAATGGACTCTATTAAAAAGTCTGTCCCCATCTTGCTTACAGGCCCCCTTTAAGTACTGAAAGGTCACAACAAGGTCTCGCAAGAGCCTTCTCTTCTCCAGGCTGAACAACCCCAACTCCCTCAGCCTTTTCTTACAGGACAAATGATTCATCCCTTTGACCGTTTTTGTGGCCCTCCTCTGGACCTGCTTCAACAGGTCCATATCTTTCCTGTGCTGAGGGGTCCAAGCTGGACGCAGGACTGCAAGTGGGGTTGCACCAGAGCAGAACAGAGGGGCAAAATCCACTCGCTTGACATGCTGGCCACGCTTCTCTTGATTCAGCCCAGGATATGGTTGGCCTTCTGGGCTGCAAATGCATATTGTTGGCTCATATCCAGCTGTTCATCCAGCAGTGCCCCCAAGTCCTTCTCAGCAGAGCTGCTCTCGATCCATTCTCCACCCAGCCTGTATTCATAGCAAGGGCTGTCCTGACCTAGATGGAGGACCTTGCACTTGGTCTTGTAGAACCTCATGCGATTCACACAGGCCCACATCTTGAACTTGTCCTTGTCCCTCTGGGTAGCATCCCTTCCTTCTTGTGCGTCAGCTGCACCACTTAGCTTAGTGTCATTTTGAATCTTTCTGAGGGTGCACTTAGTCCCGCTGTCTATGTCATTGATGAAGATACTAAACAGTACTTGTCACAGTACAGACCCCTGAGGGACACCACTCATCACTAATCTCCATCTGGGCATTGAGCCATTGACTACTACTGTCTGGATGTGACCATTCAACCAATTCCTTCTCCACTGAACAGTCCACCCATCCAATGCCTATCTCTCCAATTTATAGAGAAGGGTGTTGTGGAGGTCCATGTCAAAGGCCTTACAGAACTCGAAGTAGATGACATCCATTAATTTTGCCTTGTCCACTGACGTAGTCACTCCATCACAGAAAGCCACTAGGTTTGTCAGCCAGGACTTTCCCTTGGTGAAGCCATGCTGGCTCTCTCGAATCACCTGCCTGTCATCCATGTGCCTTGGCATAGCTACTAGTAGGATCTGTTCTGTGATCTTCCCAGGCACAGAGGTGAGGTTGACAGCTCAGTTTTTCCCTGGGTCCTCCTTTCAATGCTTTTCAAAAATGGGTGCAGTGTTTTACTTTTTGCAGTCTCTGGGAACTTCGCTTGACTGCCATGACTTTGTAAATGTCATGGTGAGTGGCTTAGCAACTACATCATCTAGTTCCTGAAGTGGAATATCTACACATTTTTTGAACACCTCCAGGGATGGTGACTCCACCACTTCTTTGGGCAGCCTCTTCCAATGCTGACCACTCTTTCAGTAAAGAGATTTTTCTTAATATCCAATCTAAACCTACCCTGACACAACTTGAGGCCATTGCCTCTCGTGTCACGGCTAGTCACTTGGGACAAGAGACCAACACCTGCCTCACTACAATCTCCTTTCAGGTAGTTGTAGAGAGCAACAAGGTCTCCCCTTAGCCTCCTCTTCTCCACACGAAACAATCCCAGTTCCCTCAGCCGCTCCTCATAAGACTTGTTCTGCAGACCTTCACCAGCTTCACTGCTCTTCTCTGGACACTCTCCAGCACCTCAATGTCTTTCTTGCAGTGAGGGGCCCAAAATGAACACAGTACTCAAGGTGCGGCCTCACCAGTGCCGAGTACAGGGGCACGATCACCTCCCTGCTCCTGCTGGCCACACCATTCCTGATACAAGCCGGGATGCTGCTGGCCTTCTTGGCCACCTGGGCACACTGCTGGCTCACGTTCAGCCTGCTGTCGACCAACAACCTAAGATCCTTCCTTTTCTGCCAAGCAGCTTTCCAGCCACTCTTCCCCAACCCTGTAGCGTTGCGTGGGGTTGTTTTGACTGAAGTGCAGGATCCAGCACTTGGCCTTGTTAAACCTCATACAGCTGGCCTCAGCCCATTGATCCAGCCTGTCCAGATGCTTCTGTACAGCCTTCGTACCTTCAAGCAGATCGACACTCCCGCCCAGCTTGGTGTCATCTGCAAACTTACTGAGGGAGTACTCAGTCCTCTCATCCAGGTCATTGATAAAGATATTAAACAAGACCGGACCCAAAACTGAGCCCTGTGGAACACCACTCGATTCCAGCTGCCAATTGGATTTAGCTCCATTTACGACCACTCTCTGGGCTCAGTCATTCAATCAGTTCTGTATCCAGTGAAGAGTACACCCATCCAAAACCATCAGCTACTTCTTACCTTTATGCTCTTTACCTACATGCTGTCTGCAATGGAATACACAATTTAAAATTAAGATCTAGACACACATTTAACTAGGAAACACCCCATATTTTAGATATCATATAACCCTAACAAAACAGCATTTGTAATATTATGTGCATAATTGCTAATATATTGGGTCAATTATTATTAATTTAATCAGAGCTTTCAAGCAAAATGTTTGCTATAAATCTAACTGACTGCAACGCAGGTACTTGGGTGAATAATTCTTAAGTTAAAGGTTTTGAGTACATATCCATACACACTCTCATATCCTCCTAGTTGTAATTTCAGCAGCCTTACATTCCAAACATCAAACAAGGGTTAAGTACCAACCTATTTAAACAAGATGGAGGCTTTTGATAATGACTGAGAATGGAAAGTGGAGGAGGAGGAATGCTGGAAGGGAATGCAACTGCTGTCGTTGGGGCATGGGAGAGAACAGCAACAGCACATAAATCTACTTCAGTAAAAATATTGCTATTACAATATAATCAATCTCTCTGAACTTTTCTGGTTTTCACCTTAGAAAATTAGTACATCTAGGGATGTTGTTTCACCCTTTTTACTACACATATGAGAAAGTAGCCAAGACAAGTTAGACTTAATTACACCCATTAAGACACTTTTAATATCAGGCTTGAGTAACTAATTGACAAGTGTGTTGAAAGTATATTTCTTGTTACTATGCCTCAGCTTTTTTGTTTTAAATTTGCTCAAGGTCGAGGAATGGTCAGGATTGAAAGGAACGTGAAATGATTCCCCCTTTTTTCTCATGCTATATTAGTCCTTTGTATTTGATGACTTTTTTGACATAGTTAAACAATTACATATTTCTGCAAGAAAATATGCCAAGTTATTTTTAATACATCATTTTTTTAACTAAAAAAAACCTGCCTTCCCTGCAAAAACTCCTTAAGACAAGAATCCCAGCCAGTTCCTTCTCATCTACAAGCAGGAAATCCAGGAGAGCACTACTCTTTGTTGAGCATCTAGAATTCAAATCAAGGAGTTGCTTCCATTTCCCTCCACAAACCTTCTGGACTGTTTGAAAGTGTGGAAATTTAAACAACATAATAGCTTAATTCTACCATTCTATTCTATTAACAAAAGTAATGAATAGCTTAAAAAAAGATGTGAAATTTCTCGCGGTCACTCTGAACCTTAATAGTGTAACTCTCTAAACACTGAACTCGCACTGACCTTAGTAATGAATGAAGCATCTGTACCACTGTGTGGTTGGAATTAGGCCCAAGGACATAACTTCACTTAATTTGATTACATCAAATAATCTCGGGAAAAATAAACACATTTTTTTCTTCCTGAGGGAGCTGTTGATTGTATTTGTCCTTAGTACAACAAAAAAATCAAGCTCTCTATTCAGTAATGAAATTTTTGTGGATGTTGGTTGATAACTTGGCAATGATATGAGCAAACATGGCAAAGGGTAAGAAGGACACAAATTTCTCAAGTTATTGCTGTTGATCTCATTGGTGAACCAGAGGTTACAGCATGATATGCAAAGCGCCTTGCTGCATGAGTGGGAAAATGAACAGAAATCATAGCCAGTGACAAAAATTATTTTTGTGAAAAACACACATTCTTATCCCAGGAATCGCCGTTGCCTGCAACATGCAAGATATTAGGAACTCAAAATTCTGCTATTATGCCATTTCATACTCTTCTAAATTTTAAAGGCATGAAGATAAAATTAATTGTGAAACAGAAGGAATAAGCTTGGTTGTCTCCCTACCAGGTATGGAGATGTGAAGTGAATCGCCTCCTTTTTGCCAATCACCATGGTATGATGTATACTACATGGCAGATACTGGCATCTCTTCAATCTTTTTAGTGTTCTAAGATTGATAAAACATTGTATGAGTTGATCGAAAAATATAAATGCATGAGAGAGACCAATCACAAGGTAACAGGGGGAGGGGTGGGAGGACTAAGACAGGCCATATGTTCCTCTCCTCTTCATGCATTTGCTGCTCTCATATGGAGAATTCCCTGCCTGACAGATGGAGAGAAGTGTGCTTTATGCAAGGTGCAGGCGGGTTTCTCTATGAAAGCTTAAGAGCTAGAGAACAAAGCAGAGCAATTATGAGCTCTCTGTATAAAAATCTATGACCCTTATCTGATATATTACAGATGACTTCCAGGGAACTACAGAATAAAATAAAACAATAAAAAAAATTACTGAGCATCACTAACAATGTCACTTTATCATTTGTAATTTCTTATCTTAGTTTCAGTAAGGAATTGGTGCTAGGAAGAGAACACTCAGTAGCTCAAGGGGGTGGAAGGAAATAACTTCATGTCTGGTTTTTTTAAGAATATTGGTCTGGCAGTTCAAAATTTCTCTCTTTTTATTTTTAATCTTCAGATAGCTGCAGATCTATCATTTAAGATTATTTGCATGAATGTGTAGAGTTGATAGATTTAGATACTATAGACAGATGGCAGGTTTTTCTTTACCATAAATTGTGTCCCACACCAGGCAGCATGAGAGAAGCATTTTGATAGATAACACAAACTGAAGCTTCTTGATAGCTCATTAATCACCATCCTCTAAGCACCATAAGAAGGATTTAAAATGTGTCACATTAGACACTTGTAAAAGTTTCTTATTTCTAAATCACAGCAGTTATTACTCTATGCTTTTTGACTAGCCTGAGTAGCCATTTCAGTATGAAAAAATGGCCAGTGGGGGTTAAATTTGGTGCAAGACCAAGCAAGGACGAGCTTCATAGTGCAATCATCAAAGCTTTCTTCCTCTTCACAGAGAACACTGGCAGACTTCCAGTTTATTAAAACAACAATCAAAGGCAGATCTTCTCTCTGTATACACAATGAGTCAAGGATGGATCATTTACTCAAATAGAGCTGTTCACTGAGGTATAAAAGCAAAAATGCATTTCTAGGGAAATAGTTCATGAATATTATGCAAAAAATGCTCCACACTTGTGTCTCATGCAAAAGCATTCCAATCATTATTAAATAAAAACAGAATACCATGTTGGTTTTCTGAAAGATCCAAGCACAAGATCAGAAATTAAAGTACCTTTAAGAGGTTAATTGATAATTATTTGTACAAAGGAGTGGTAGCATTTGTAAGCCTATTAATTTAACTAAATGTGAAAGAAAATTCTCTGCTTGATTGGCATATGTTCTAATTTAAAGAAAAAGTGATTAATATGCATCCACATCAATTTAGATGGAAAAATATAAGTATAGTTAGACCATGTGTAAAATGACAGAAACATGATAGGCATGTATTTTTATTAAAAATAGCGGTTGGAATTTTGGGTTTCTAGCTAGTGAAATAACTTCTTTGAGATGACAGGTTGTAAGTTCATCTGAGAAGTCCTTTGGTTCACATCACGCTTCAGTAAAGATGGGGGAAGGGGAAGAAAGAATAAAGAAGTAGACACAAGGCTCAGGAAAAAAAAAAGAAAGAAAAATGGAGTTCAGAGTAAACCGAGTGGAAAACTAAATACACAGAGGTGAAATCCTGACCCTATTGAAGTCACTGGGCACCGTGCCACTGGCTTCAAGGAAGCCAAGATTCCATACAGAGACTGCTAAAACAAAAATAATAAAAAAAACAGGAACAGAGAATAGCACCTAAAGATACATATGCTGTCACATGTAGGTTACCTGTTGGTGGATAATCTCATTTAGGAGGGAGAGATGTTTTCCTGTTTTCTATGCGTAACACAAGGTTCTTCAGTTAGAAAATGCAAAACACTTGTATTTTTTTATTTTCACTGAAATGCTGTAAATACTAAACAAATAGAGAAGTATTGAAGTATGATTTCAAGGGGAGGGGTGAAGGGTATTTGGAAATCTGGTTTACCCACCTCTAAATAGGTAAGATCTCAAAAGCTCAGCCTTTAGGAGATTCACATATCCCTAGTAAAAGCCCTTCCTGTGCTTGTAACACCTATGATTGTATCTCGTACAATAATTTTAGAGGTTAAACAGGATTGCTGTGCATCCAAATGGCAGCTAAAGATGTAAGGCACACAGGCTTCACACTTAAAAACTCCTCTTAGCTAGCAGAGCCTCAGGGAGAAGCGTCTGTAAAATCTGCTTTGTTTGCAGGCTGCGTTTGGTAAATCCAAATCTTTGATAATGACACAATCATATTGAATGGTGGCTGTGAGTGAATGCTTGTTGAACTCTGAAGATGTGATTCAGCACAGCTCTGTGAGAACAGAGCACAATAACATTAAACAGCAGATGGTATTTCAAAGCCCATCAGATACACAGATTCCTTTTTCTTCTGTACAAAAGATCGGCAAGGCCTCATGTCTGAAAAAAGCCCATTAAGATAAATGGAGTTGATTTGGTTTTGTCTTGCTAGGGCTATTATAAGAAAGTCATCTGAATGGGTCAAATTACAAACTGCTCTGGATCAAAGGAGGACAACTGCGGTAGCGGGTCAAATTGATCCAAGCTATGTCAACTGGATCGGCATGAAACCCTAAACCGCAGTGCAAAAACTCCTTAGCATGGGGTTTGACAATAATTAACAGAAGTAGTACCTCTTTCGCATTGGAAGCTAGGAAGGTGTTAGCTGGACAAATTCATTAGAAATCTCTTTCACAGTTGCTGGAGAGGGAGAGATTTACGAAAGCAGCATCAGGACCCCAGGCTCAACAGGGACAAGCATCTCTGCAGCCCGAAGAACCCACTGTCAGGGCAGGTGAAGTGAAAGTTAATACCGCGCTACCAATTTCAGAGTTACGTATGCTTAGGCAGCTGAGGGCCTGGCTGCCAATCTTGTGCCATGCAAGAGAGGACTTTTAGATTCAGCCTGGAAGGAGTTCCCCCGAGGTGTGAGGATTTAACCCCATGATTTATTTGGTCTATTGGCAGCTTCACATTTGTCGACTTATCTCGGTGATCCATTGGTGCAGTGTGGTTTGCATGAGAAAATGATGTCAGACAATGCCATTATTGCAGTCTGGGGGCAGTGTGTGGGTACGTGTGTGTGAACACCATTATGCCGTCGGTAGCAAAGCTTGCCATGTTATACAGAGCATAAAGCCAGGCTTTCAGAGCAAGAGGTGTAATAAGAAAATTAGAAATGTTTGTGAGGGAGACTAAAGGAGTGGAGGTGCCAAAGAACAGAAAGATCTCTTGAGCCATCAAATTATTTGACTTAAAATAGAAGTGGGAAGTTGTCCGCCCCCTCCCCTCCCTATTGTTGATGGCAAAGCAACAAACACCAAGAGCCTCCACCAGTCAACAAAGACTGCTACTCTTGAGGCAGGATACATACAGAAACTTGGCACGGTGTTGCCAAAAGGACTAGCCCTCTGAGCTTCATCACAGATGTCCAGGTGTCCCCTTCTGCCTTTCTTATGTGTCAGCAACAAATGATGTTAGTCCGTTAAGTAAATGACTGACACATATAAATTTTCTTGAGATTCCAGATGGGCGTCCAGCTTGCCACTGCATTCCTGGTTGTTGAGTCTTGAGAGGCCATTTGCTGAGGAAGTAGTTACTAGGGACCATGTAAATACACTACAAATTGCCATTTGCCTTTTTGGTCCATTCAACACAAGTCCTATAAAATTGTGGCATGCATCCTTCTGGCAACAGCTGAGTCACTGAATTAATTGTCTCCTCCTCTGATCATTACACTGTTTAATTCTGTCATGTTGGAGTGCTTTTGAGGATGCAGGAGGATGCCTGCTTTTTTATGCTCAATTCTAGCAGAGGCTTTAGGCACTACAAGTTTTCTGGAACTGCCAGTGGCCCAGTTTGATGCGAATAAGCAGCTTTTAGTTAGTGATGCATATTTCTGCTCAGCTGCAAACGTTCGGGTTTTCTCAGAGGCTGGGTGCAGTGAAATGCTATGGCCGTTCAAACAGATGAGAGTGTCAAAACCCCTGATGATTTCTAACACTTGAACACATCACACAGGAGCAATTAAACTGACAAGGGGAAAAAAGCTCTCCTCAGTCCAGATTTACACTGTGTTCCCATTCACGGACAAATCAGCAAACATTTCAAATGCCTTGACTGAGTAATGAACGGGTTCTGGGTTAGTTACTGTGCTGACAGCAGGTTTTAAATTCTATTGAGTCAGGCAAGGGGGAAGGTGAATAGGGTAGAATTACAGGAAAGAATTAATGAGGGGTTTCTTGCTGAACATAACTGTTGCAGTGTTCTCTCAGTCACTATACCAAGCAGTCACTGATTTTTGCCTTAAGGACCGTACTTTTATAACCTAAAATATGCCTCCTTAAACAAATCCACATCAGGCAATGTGTCAACACTTCATTGGTTTCAATAGCATTAGTTTCCTAAACGCTCTTTTCTGAGGCAATTTTTGTACTTGAAAATGCATTACAAGGAACATTTACTACAACTACAGTACAATGATGTATAATACGACAAACACAGTTTTAATCAGTGCAAGCTGTAACAACAAATATACTACACATATGGTCTCTCTTTCTTTCATTCCTTTTTGCTCCTCCTCAGTCATAGTAAAAATCTGTACATTTGTCTTTTTACAACCATTAATACCTACTATTAGATTTAAATATTCTCTTGAAGAAAACAAAAATAACACTGCAGAAGATGCAGTAAGAATTCTGGGATGGCGACAGATGCCTGTTTATTAATGTTGTGTTCCTGTTGCTCATCATATGTACTACAGCATGCCAAGTCATAAAATCATTTTGCTACAAAAGAGAATATGCGCATAACCTCCACTATACATTGCTTGTGAAATCAAATGTCAGCACTATTTGCCAGGCTTAGCTGGGTCACATTCACTGAAGAGTCTTAGAGAGTGCCAAGGGCTGTCAAGATGCCACATCACTGACTCTGGAGCATCCCACAGCTCAGGCAGCTGCTAAAATTATGTTAGTATGCAGATAGTGATCTGAAGGACCAGGGGAAAAACCCATTTTTCTTTGCCTGTACATTTCTGTTGGCCTTGTTTCAAAATGCCGATTTTGGAGGATTCCCCCCCCACCCCGAACAGCATTGAAGAGATTAGGATACTGACAGTAAACTACTTAACTTTCAACCCTTGGTTTCTTTCACGTCTTTTTCTTTGCTTGTGTACTATACTCTTATTCTTATACCCTCATCTTTTGGCATTTTAAATGATGCTGGATAGAAGTCTGAACCACAATTCCTCAAGGGCTGCCAGTTCCTGAGGTATTCTTGATTCAGGCAATACAAATAATAAAGAAAAAAGGTCTTACCCGTAGGCTGCAGGTAAATACCCCGTCATACCTTAGAAAAGCAACCATTTCACACATCAGTAAGAGTTTCATTCTGTAACTAAAGGCACAGGTGCCATGGTGTCACCCTAAGTGAAATGCACAGAATTAAGTTTTGGTATTTAGTCTGGCTATGGGAAGTGTGCCTTTGGTCTAAGCATACGAAGTAAAATGCAGAAAAACTCCATCTAAAGTGAATTATGTCAAAACCACTTATTCCTGTGATCAAAATTCACAAGACTAAAGTGGACACCAGAAAAGACTTATTTTATTTTTTCATTACTTTCACAAGTAATGGAGAAAATTAAACACGCATTTTTTATTCTTTCCTTTAGATTGTCTTGATAGCAGCACTTAGAAAGATCTTGAAATGTGATACTTGCCCGTTTGCTGTTTTTTTTCATGTCTTCGACAGAGAAAGGGCAACGGAGGAAGAAGAAAAACACAAGCACAAAACGACACACCTACATTTGAAGTACACCTATTCGCCACCACTCCAGAAGGTTCCCAACTCTATAGACATGCAAAGCTATTGACTGATTAGGCGCCATGAGAGTGTTAAAAGTGCATGTTATTCATGCTGGCCTTGTTTTGCTGCCAGAGAAGACAATGATTCCCACTTTGGTTTTTAATCAAAGTACGTTTCCCTCTCTTGGTTTCAAATTCTTGCCCACTCAGTGGAAACACCAGTGCAAGAAACTTCTTACACATGCACAAGAAAGGCTGCAGTGTACTACATCTCTACACAGCCTCCTAAAGTTGGGAATCTGTGCTAATAGAGAATATTTATGCTGTAGCTATGAAGAACTCGGACTGCCCACTCTGCGAGGCAAAAAGGTGCTGTTCAGAATACAGGAGCTCTAAAACTGGAAAAGGAGTATTTCATAAAGAAAGCAGGTAAAGAAATATTTAATAGCATAAAAGCAGATGCACAGTGTCGAATCTAAGGTCTGCCTGGATCCAGCCCACTGCTCTGTGTCTGACATCCTCTGAAGCTAGCAAGACCAGAAAAAATGAGAGTGACAGGCATCCTCCCTCTAGCATTTTCACTCATTATCGGCAGCTGGGGGCTTAAGGGCTTCTTCAGAGCTGGTTTGTACAACCCAGTATTTACTAGCCCTAGAAGGATTTTTCTTCATGAATTCCTCTGATCATTTTTGAAGCCGCTTAAGTGGAAGTGGGAAGGTGGTAGGTTTGTAAACAGTGAAGTCAGGCCTGAGAGGAACAAGTAAAGCAGGAGTATAAACATGCTACAATAAACCATAAGTTCTAAAAAAAGGAGAGTTTTCAATCTGCTGCTAAGGATGGCAGAAAAAAACCTCTTCAGGATGGTGAGTTATAAGTCTAATAAAAGAGCATGTATAACAAAATCAAATGACTTGAAATGCTTCTGTTTATTTCTGCAGGGATAGGTCTAAGGAATTTCTGTTAATAACCCCTCACTTTTATTAATTTCAGATGGTGTCATTCAGGCCCTGAAGTCCCTTGTCTTTCAATGTTTCTAGGCATGCAACAGGGGAATGTATATTTGCTACTCATTGGAAAAGCTGATTGAGTAATACAGACTGACTGTGTGTGTGAATGTGAACTTCAGTGTCTCCTAGGGCCTTAACAGAGTTTGCACCCATTTATTTGAGAAAAAAAAATTGACCCAGTAGAAATAATCTCTCCAAAACCTCCTAATTCATATAAATATGTTAATCAATAAAAGATAAAGTTCATTACCTTCAGTGAGGACTTAAATGTCAGATATAACCAGCCCAGCAGGGGTGATGAAATTCCATACAAGAGGAAAAAATTCCTCACAAATAATCTAGAAAAATTTCCGTGTGTCTTCAATATTAGTATTTTAAGTAAAAAATCAAGCCCGTTGATGGGGGACACAATTAAAAAAAAAGATAAAAAACCCAGTAAGTTTAGTGTATGTAAGTTCGTATTAAAACTACACTTTCATACTTTTCCAGAAAAGACTGAATCTAAGTCTTTGGACCTAAGGATTACGACAATTACACATTCCTTAAATTAGTATTTATGCCAGCCAACATAATACAAAAATCACACATTTGTGTATTGCAGCAAATGTTCTACTATAACAGAGATCGAAATGATCTATTATATAAATATCTTGCAGTATCGCATGGCAAGATCTGAAGTTTTCCCAAGCTTAAGGCTGATGTTTCCTCACAGCACAACATACCATGTATCTTGTTGCATTACTCAATATCCACGTGCTTACTGTTACATTTTCTATGTGTTTACGTAATCTCACAGTTACGGATGTGTGAACACATTTTTGTTTGGGGTTGAACCAAGGGAAAAAAAGTAAAACACTACAAGAACCTAATCTGAAATTCACTTGAACTAGCATTGAAGCTGAAAGGAAAGGCTTTATTGCATAAAGTAACAGAAAGAAGATGTTTTCTTTAGTCTCCTGTTTTAAATTTTAACCTAAATTTATAAATAAATTAAAGTTTTCTACTTTCACATTAAACACCAGAGTCTTATAAAAGAACTTGGCTACTTGTTTTCAAATAATTTTTATGCAGCACTTGTAGTAGGAGGCAAAAAACATATACTTTAAGTGATAGAAATAAGTTAATTTAATATATTTTAAAGAAAAAAGTTGAAGCTTCATAAATTTCAACCCTGCAGTATAAACATGCTATTAATTCAATGTAATATTATTTTAAATTTGGGTTGATTATATTAAACTATGTTTGACGTAAGAATAACTTCCCTGTTACATCCAGAATATTACAATAACACAGTGAAATTGAAAACCTGCTTGATTTTGGTGACAAATAGGAACAAAACCAAAGTAGAATTTGCTGTGTATGTAGAGTTATCCGATTTTTTTTGAGACAGTTTCCAGTAATAGTTTTATAGAGTACTCATGATATTATTTCAATAGTATGATTTCTTCATCTGTCAGAAAAAACTCCATCAGTATCAAAGTTAGGATAGAAGGTCCTCAGATGTTTACACCTTATTTCCGTATCAGTTGCTGGAGATATGCAATATTCAAATGAGCTGCATGAGGAATGCGAAGACTTATCTGCATGCCCAGGACACAGATAATGACAGCTGAGATTGACTTTGTCTACAAAGCAACAGACCACTCTGACTAACACCACCAATGGATACTGGACCATGGTGCCATTGCCTACTGAATACAGAAAATGAAACAAAATTTTATTTTCTATCTGTTGAACAAGTCTGATTGATTTGGTATAAAAGATGAAAATAATTTTGCAAATGTTAACAACAGAACTATAACACTGTTGTTATTCAGAAGGAGTCTGCAAACTCACTGAGTAGCCCCTGTTTAACAATCGCAGTTTCTTGCTCTTTAAACTAGCCATATCATTGGATTGTTATCAGAAAGGCACACACAGGCAGCTTCGCTATTGCTGCTGATGTTGTAAACACATGAACTTTTCCTCTGAGAGACAGGACAAAGAGACATACCTTGTAATTTCTCTCCGAATTAATATTCGAGCTGGGAAACTTCCCTCCTCTTGAAGAAATCACGCATAGTGGACCATCCATGCATGAAGGCAAGAATGTTTACCTCTTCAAGCCCAACAGTTCACTTACACGATTATTCTACGGAATTGTTTCTGTGTTCTTGTGATTACTAAAAAGGTGTATTGTGTTGCTGTATTGTAAACAAGAATAGAGAAAAATGAATTGTTGGCATAACTTCGACACGTTCTCAAATTTCTTGAGCTCCCAAGAAGAGGACAATGGTGTGTGGTGGCTTTTAAATCCAGAAGGGCTGTTCATGCTTTTCTGTTTGGATCTTACATGCGTCTCAGGTGAAATACTATGAATCTGTTTTGATTTAAATAGGTTTTAAAGCCTTTAAAGAGTGCCAAAAAAGATAGCACTTTGGACTGTTTACAGAACAGGTTACAGTAATGTCAGCATAGATGGCAGATGCTGGGGTAGCCTTTCACTTGACATCCAGAGCTGCGATTGTGGCAGAGGTGATAAGGAAATGAAAATTCTCTATCTCGATCTTGACTGCCCATATGAGAATGTGTATTTTTTATGAACTCAAACTTTAGCCTTTTTGCGAGGTGTACCCAAGAAGCAGGGCCTGGAAGCCATTTGTGGTGAAGTTTCTTTTGCGTAAGGTGGATATTACTGTAGTGAAAGGAATGAATTATGAATATTATATTATTTCAAAAGCACCATTCCTTTCTTCCCGTGTTATCACATTCCTACTGAGACTACATGGTGTGTGCAGAGAGCACCTTATATTCACCCACTTCAGACTCAGAAAGTATAGAGACTTGGGAAATACAGCTATATACCTAATTGGAAGGTGGCTTGCATTGGAAAACAGTGAAATAGTCTACAGTCCGTAGGAAAGGGCACCATTCCTACCCTGTTTGAAAAGAGTGCTAGGGTTTGAAAAAAAAGAGACATTCAGGGAGCTCTTGCTGTTATAATGAACAGTTTACAGCAAAACCTGTTCCTTAGGGAAGCTACATAGATGGCCTCTACAAAAGCACTAGGAGGTCAGCAAAGTCCAAACTGTTACCTGAATAGTGTAAAATTACACAGAAAACACTTTTAGACTTTGAACAAGGACTTGAATTTCAGTAATCTCAATCCAGTTATTAATTGTTGTGTTTGAGCTGGAAGAATTTCAAGATAAGCACAAAAATTGCACTCCTGCATGCAAGTTATAATACCTGATATGTACATTTTCTTGAAATCTATTATTAAAATAGTCAAGATGTTCTTGAACACAGCTGGCTTTTCATTAGCTCATCACTCCACTAGGATATGCCAGTAACTTAAGCTGATGTAACACAAAAGCCTGACTATTTTTAGTGACATTACGCCTAACTCCAAAGATCCAGAGTCTAGCATTAGCAGATCAGAGTTCATACAACAGCTCTTTATCCTTGCAGTTCACACAAGGATGAAATCTACTAGACTCATGTATTGCCAGCATATATCCTATTCTGCAGTGTGTGGTTTCTGAACGCATCCCTTTTTTCATTTCAATAAACTCATATACTCTGTTGTTATGAAATGTAACACAACTTAGATTAAATCTCATATCTTCTCTGATTTGCAGCAAAGAAAGGGCAAAAGAAAGTTATTCTTCTGCAATAATACAAATAAGAACTTGAAAATTTAGTGTATGCTACGTGTGCTGACATCATCCAGATAATCTTCAATTAGAGGTCATGTTCTGTACAACTCTGTTGACTTCAGAGGAGTTTCACAAGGCAAAAACTGGTGCATTCTGTCTCCCATGGGTTGAAAATTTTAGGACACTGCATAAACAACAACTACAGCATTGCTTGGCAACCAAAATTGTCTGGAGGGAGTCACTAAGGTTATTGCAGGTCAAGTAAGTCATTAAAAATAGCTGAACAGTGAAGTTCCATTTTCACTTTAAATAGTTTTTTAGCATCTTGCTACTCAAATTTACACAGACTCAATCCAGAATAGGTTATTCTAAGACATATAAAATTTTGTTCGATATATCCCTCTATACTGTGTCCCTTTATTTAACTGTGTAAGCTTCTATATTATAATCTACAATTATGGAACCATACTTCCTGATAACTACAAGCAGAAGGTTGATTTCAGGTTGATGTGATGATAGTAAACAACGTTTGCACCCTTTTTGGCATTAGATTTAGAATTAGATGGGAAATGGCCTTCCCCTCCCACACAATATTTGAAATTTAAGCTTTTTCCCTTCTGTGCTGGGATAAATCCCAGGCATTTCAAAATAGTGTGCCTATGTCTATGTCAGAGAGAGAGAGAGAGGGAGGAAACCTGTGTGTGACCCATCTATCCCCAAAGAGCAAACAGATTAAGAGTTTATATATGTACAGAGGTGTAAAATATACTGGGTCAGATCCTTTGTCTGACTCTACCACTAAAGCAACAGCTGCTTTTGAGCCAGCATCTCTTTATGTTGCCTGCTGGACCTGTTCCTCTTTGGATAAGGAAGTAGGTATCCACAAGGCCAGTGAGACATTGGCTGCTCAGCACAGGGGTTAGGAATCTCTCACGGGACATAGCTCTTGGTTCAAAGCCTATCTGCTTATCTGGGCAGAAAGTTTTGAAAAAGGCGTGCAAGAGGAGCAAAAGTTGACTAGGACACATGGCTGTTGCCTTAGCTGCTTCCAAAGCTTTTGCTATTTTTCTTTTTAACTAGGGTCTTGAATCTTTACAGCACTATAATTTCTTTCATCCTGGACTCTTTCTTGGTGTTCATCCGAGCATTGCTCCCTTTACCTTCAAACTGTCACAGAACACTAAGGAGCATGCGGTAGTCATCTAGACACCAGCTCTCAGGCAGTATGGCAGAGACTAAATTATCAACTTCAAGGGCACAGGTCGCAAGGGAATTGAACAAATGGCATTGTGTCTAGTGCAGTGATTTGGGGACTGATCTGAGACCTTCATAATTAGAAGAGAGTTTTCCTCCGAGTTCTTTGTGTCAGGTTAGCCAAAATATTTTCTCTCTGGAAAGGAGGTACTGACCAAAAGTTCTCAGTCCAGATCCTGTCTGTCTGTTACACTCAATTTGAGAGCCTCTAGAACTCCCCTGCTAAGAAATTGCAAATAGCTGTGGGTAAAAGTGTACTTTATTTTTAAACCATCTTTTACATCAAAAAATAACTTAGAGTAGTGGAAAAGGAGCCTAAGGTAGGCTGCCAGTCAATTCTCTCATACCTCAGAAATACTTGCCATCGGGTGAAAATTCTTCCTTACTTCAATGAAGAAGACTGAATTCCGAATTTCACCTCTACCAAACAAATGCTGTACACTCCACAAGGAAATTTGATTAAAAAACCCAATAATCCTGTGATTTTTTTTAGAGTAAGCGTCTCTGATAGCCCCCGAAATCTATTACTTCTGTGGATTATATGTGGACGATGCTCAAATGCTCAGTAACACAGAATAATGTAAAAGTCTAACGCAGACCTTAATACAGACAGCAGTTCTGACTTAGGTGCAATGTGGGAAGAAATTACAGTTCCTAGAGGACGGATTTATTATTATCATTAAAGAAAAAGCAGTTATTAAATGAAAGCATTTATTCTTTTCAGTGGTTTGTTTTCAAAAGGAACTTCAGAAATTTCATCAAGAATATGGTGCTCATCTTCAATTCCCTATCAAAAGTTTGGCATTTTTATTTTATCTGATCAAGAATTTGAATTACAGAGAAATTCTGCAACAGAATCTTGATTCACCCTCTGTGTTTCGTCATTTAACTAAACTAAACCAAATATTTTTTTTTTCCTAAATGGCTATCACTAAATAATAAATTATAATTTTGCAGTTATTCAACCTAGCCAATTTTTATGCAAGTGCAGTAATGGATCACAAGGTTAGCTGTGAATTGTTATCCCTTGTGCAGTTTCTTAAATGAGGGGCAATGCCAATTCAGCTTTGCTTAGCTCATTTAGTCTGCATCTCAACTTGTAAATTAATCACTGCTGGCAACATCAATTTGGTTGTAATTAATCATACAGGGAGGAGCAAAGAAATTGCACTGAAGTGAGTCATATTAACAACATTATCTGATTGCTCTCAGTGTAATTTACTAGGATCCTGATGTGTGCATACAAGGCTTCTGGCTGGTACTTTGGCACAGAAGGACATTTGTAAATTGCTGTGTACGACAGGTAGAATAATGGGTAGCCCAACTAGCCATATATGTAGATTTCTAATGAGCCCTGCTTTGATGCACTACTTTTGTGCCTATAATTGCGCAGGCCCTCAACCTGACGGAAAAGAACCTCTAATGCCCCTCTGTCACATAATAAATAACAAAGGAGTCCATTTCCAGGCAAGTCAAAGAGAATTCCACCCTGGTGAAATGCTGCTACAGTCAAAGATAAAATACGAAGGAAAAGACTGCATTGAATTTAAAACAAAATTTAACAGGAGTAAATAAAAATGGAAAACAACTAACTAAACAGGTTTTTGATATTGATAAGGAGGTTTTTTTCCACCCAACAAGCAAACTAAAAGATTAGATGTTGAAGGTCTTAGCAGGCAATAGAAATTTAATTCTTCTGTTTCAAAGGAATTCCTCAGTTAATGAGTTGCTTGAGATCTTGAAGCACTTGAACTTTTTTACACATCCAGTTAATCTAAAAACAGGCTAATGATAGACATAATTTTATTTTTAAAACAAGTAATCTATGGCATAATTTCCATATATTACTTCTGTCCAGAGAGGAAACAGGAAAACAGTGTGTCAGATAAAATTAGATAGTAAAATATAAAAGCTGAAAGCCGAGGTCTAGAAGTAAAATGTCTCTTTTTCCTGTTTACATACATCTGATGCAACTGTATGTATATCTAAGCTGAATAGCTGTTTACAGGCGCATGCAGTCTAACCTTGAAACTTGAAGCCATACTTTACCAGAGGTGTCAAAGTCTCACAGACACATATATGACTGCATGCGTATCACCTACTACCTGAAAAGAACATGTAAAGGAAGACTGTTATTTCACACAGCATTGTACATCAAAGCTCTGAATATGTTAATATTAGCTCTCCTCCTTTAATTATGCTAGTGTACAAAAGACATATTTTCCATTAAACCATATTTTTCGTGGCAGTGCTTCAATGTTAGCAAATGAGAAAAGTCAGAGATAACGTAGACTGGCTTCATGTCTGAGTGCAGCCCAACTTTTGCATGAAACTGGATGACCTACATAAATGTCGCATCAAATAATAAACCTATTTCAGCTAGGGCAATAATTATAGGAGACCAGTTAGCCAGTCACAGAAGGCTGTGCAGCAAGCCACTGGAAGAAACAGTTTTACTGTGTTTTAACTGGAAAAAGGTTTCTCCTCTCCTGAAAGCACTAAGCTAACTGAAAAAAGGAAGGTTCAGGCAATAGGGAGAATAAAACTCATGCCTGCTGACATCTTACATTTTAATTACTCCTCGTGCAACCCAGAGACCTGGATAGTGCTGTTGGCCCTCCCAACACCTCTGCTCTCCTGGTGAGAAGGAAAGGTGTGGGAGTGATCTCCTGCCAGCCCGGAAGCCTGTCTTCTGCAGCATGTGCCTGGGCAATGCAAAAGCAGGAGGAAAGCACACTGTGACAAAAATGTTCTGCCAGCCTCCAACAATCTATGACTCACAGACGTCCCAAGCTAGAAGTTACACCGTTCTGTTCAAACTAAAGTTATTTAACTTACTGGTGATCCTGCAGAACAGAGCTGAAACGTAATTTATATGACTTTTCTTTCTACATCTCCGAAAAATAATTACGCGGAATTGTTGCTTAATGCTGAATTCACTGCAAGCTCTCTACTGAAGTTCAAGGCTAGCAAAGTTTTTCTGTGCTTTTTGAGAGGATTATTACCTTCATATTATGGAAAGCCACTCCAATTTGAACCCATAAGACTAGTAGGAGGCACTCTTAAACTCCCTGATTTTGTTGTCAAAATGTAAAATAGAGGTAATACTGCTTGCAACATGCTTGCACATCTGAAATTGGAGGGTAAGACAGTTTTTACCCCACTTGCAAGACCTGTAGCAATAGATCAGCCATTTTGTTACATATGAACTCTAAATAAGGCAGCAAAAACCATAAAACAGTAAGAATAAAGAACTTATGCAGGACACTTTAATTACTACAAGAATACTGAGTTGCTTTTCTTCAGCAAGGGGAAGACACGGTGCTATTTGTAGGTAAATTACTGGACACCAATCTCAGCTTATGCCACACACCACAGCAGCAACCACAAAAGTGGCAGATTCCCTAGTAGGTAAACCTGTAAATCTGAATAGTGAGGCTGGCATTTCTACACACTGTAAATGTGTACTGGCGTGTCATGATCACTATCCATGCTTTAAAAATGATGTTTAAAAGTTAGAAAGTACTTGAAAACAAGTATAACTAATGTCTGATAGCTGGAAAACAGGCCTTATCTTGAGCCACTTAACAAGCTTAGCCTGTTTGTTTGTCCAGAAGAAGCAGTAACATCCTCTTTCTGACTGCGTATGTGCATGTAAATGACAGAAGTTACAAGGTTTAAGGAGTAGGGGGCCACAGCTGTGACCTGCGTGGGAGGACAGATGAAAATCATTGCAGCTGGCTCTAAAACCAATTTAAGCAACGGTGCAAAAAAATAAAGAACTTTAAAACTTCATGCCAAAGTATATCCAATCATAGCAGGACAAGGTGCCCTGCTCAGACATATTTCAGAGAAGTGCTGTCAGCCAGTGACAGTTGGAGATGGGCTCTTTGGGTAGCTTTCATGCCAGAAGCAGGAATGGTACATCCCTGCAGGGCCTGCAGCCTGTGGGTGACCTGCACTGCAGCAAGGACAAAAGGGAACAGACCCACACACAGAGCTACACGTGAAGCAGTGAAATACCATGAAACATCAGCCAGCAGAATCGACCAGGCGCAGAACAAGGGAAAGCCAATGGGCAGAGCATCTCAGTCTGCTATACCACCCCCACCTCTCTGGGTGAGCCCTGATGGACTGAGCACACCTCTCAGAAAACATGCAAAAAGTTGAGGCTGGGGAGAGAGAAGGATAGCTGTTTATCTAAAGTGCTTGTATAATTGCTTGTGTTTTTTTCTTCCTTCTCAACATTCAAATCAATGATCAGAAGTTTGTGTTTACTGACAATGAGTCAAACACCTTTCCCCAGCTCGAGACTGTTTTGCTTGTGACAATGTGCCAAAAAGGAAAAGCAATATTTGATTACAAATGGCTCCAGAACAGAGGAAGACGTAACAAAACCCAATGGCTGGAACATGTATGCTAGTCATATTTAGGCTGGAAAAGGTAGAGCAGCACAGACTGTAATTAACCAGGACAATAAGCAGAAACATTCTGGTCTGCTGCTGTGCAAAATCTTGAAACCAAGATGAAATAGAAAGAAATCCCTGGTTTGATTCAAAGAGCTCTATGTCTCTAGGAATAGTAATACAGGACACATCTGCATGGTTAATGGCAGTGGTCCTTTTCAGGCTTTTAAATCCTGAATTTTCAGTCACTGTACCTGAGAATAGAAATGATATACAACAGCAACAAGCAAAAGGTAGCCAATATAGAAAACAGCATCTTGACAGTAAATGCTTAAGAAATAGCTATTACCTATTCTCTTGCTTTTCAGACCTGTGTCTATGCTGTAATTCTTAGCCTATAAAATATTATGATACAGCCTTTTGTGGAGCCAGACCACAAATTAGAGAATTTAAGTAATCTTTGTAAAAAATAAAACTCTAAAAGACAAATACCAAAATCTGTGTAAATATAAGTATTCCCTAAAAGGTTCTTCCAAACCTTCATACATCTCCTGAAGTCAGCGCAGACTTGTCAAAGAAAACATCAAAATCTCCAGTCATTAGTCATGACCATGTTGTAACAAACCTTGCTTGTATTAATGTTTGAATAAAGTTTTTCCAAGTGTCAGAGCATGAAAGGAACCAAAATACAATTTTCAAAAGAGAGTTTCAGCAAGGTTCAGCAACTTCCATAGCACTGAGATGAGCAGAGGTAAGACATTTAAGTACTTTCAAGCATGATCATAGAAAGTGACTTTCAAAAACAAGGAGGCATTGAACACTCCTGATTCTTAAAAACTGGTACCTTTAATTTTTTTCAGGGAATTATTATGAAGTTTTGCAACCACACAAGACCAAGATTTGCTTGTTCCCTGTAGTAATCCTGGCTTGAAACCCCACCTGGTTTTCCTTTTGTGTTTTGTAAGTTGCTTAGAAACTTATAGAAGAACATGAAGATTTAATAAACTGGCTTTAGTTAGCATGTGGTTTCACTTGAGAAACATCAGTATAATTTCAGTCATCTAAACACAGATGCTAGAGCTAGACGAAATCACAGCAAAACTATGCGTGCAGTTGCATTAAAATTACAGGTCAGTGAGTACAAAAAATGCTTCACTTAAGTGGGTGCCCATGTATAGAACTGTGCCTCAAAAATATCACAGCTATCCACGATTATTACTGATCAGTTCCACACAGAAGATGTTTTTACCAACTCAGTATGCTAGAAACGATACTTGTGACATTTGCAAATTTCCTATATTCTAACTACGTAACTAACATACGTTATTTAAAGTTTATTATTTCCTGTGATTTTAGATTGTGAATACTCTGCTTGTCTATAGAGTCTGTAGTCCTGAAAAATATAAAACTATCAGTTCTCACGTTTTACCGAGCATCTCAAATTCAAGCATTGCTAATGCTATGCAGCCCTGGACACTTTAAGCCACCAGCTGTTCCACAAAACCTGGGATGTGATGGTGTCATTCTAGCCATCATATGTTCTCCAGGAGGAGCTTTGTAACCACAGAAACTGATAAGAGGTTTTTGCTATCCTTTAAATTCTTTTCCAGATCATCTCAAAAATTACCACATATCCAAAAAACTTTCCTAAGAAAAAAAAATTATTAAATCTGCACCAGTTTAATAGGACCTATCAGTTCTTAAAAGTGTATGAGCTTAATATAAATACTTGTTCTAATAGAGCATTGAGGTCAAAGTGCAATAACAATATAAGAGGTACTAATTGGACCCACATGTAAGAAATGACTCTCACAATTTTCAAATGGAATTTGTTTCAATTCAAGTCAAATTCTGTTTTCTGAAACCAGTAAGTAGTTTTAGGACAGTATATGCAATGAGAAATATTGCAAATGAACTGTGTATTTTGTGCTACTAATGAAGGGGTAGCTAAGTTTGTAGGAAGAATTACATCATAGAAAAAAAATCCTGGAGGTAGACTATTAAATTGCAAGGTGAATTCTTATGCTTGTGGTGTTTGGAATATGTCAGGGAATGCAACACGAGGCAGGAACTTGCTGTCTGATATATTGCTGCATTGATATTATTTGATATATTAATATAATTTTGGTGCTTCTGCTGGCTGTCCATGGGGCCGTGAAAACTTTAATGTCTCTGATGCATTCACAAGGCGAGAAACATGGTGGGTGAGTTCGTTTCCTCTGATGCTTTTGAGATTGTCTATAACAGGAGATAATGTGTGATGGGGCTCCTACTAACATTGGAACTTCTCAGTTGCCAGTTTGATATGCTTTTCCCTGTGTTCAGGGCTGAAATAATTACCAGGTTTGTGTTCAGAAGTTTTCTTTCCAGTTTAAATTTTGTTGTGGGTGGTAGTTACACATTTCAAGACCATAGGTGTGTCACAGCATATCAAAGGTTTCTGAGGATCCTTTGGCATTTATTGCCACACTGATTCTATGTGTGTCTGTGACCACAAGATACTGAACTCTACGGCTGAGATTGTATTGGTAACATCAGCCTTGTGCTCTGGCACATCCACATGAAATAGCATGATCTCAGACTCTGCTGCCATTTACGGTTCGATGTTTGTAAACCGAAGGTATGAACTAGCAGCCACAGCCATAAGTATGTGGCTGCATATGTATGTACATTCAACTTACAGAAAACACACAACTGTTTCTGAAGGCTAAGGGAAAATATATCAATTTTCTTCTAATATTTAAAAAAAAAAATGAATGAAGAGATCTCATTATTCTAAAGAACTTGCTGTAATTCTCAAGCATACGAAACTAGAACAATGGAGCAAGCTGCACACAGGACATTGAGATATCAATATTGCAAGGCTTTCTAAATTGTTTTTTTATTTTTAATGAAAGTGAGTGCCCTTGATTCTGGCTTGGAGAATCAATATTATAAATATTCCCAGAGAGCAGTGATCCCGGGTGTGACTGACATGTACTTCACCGTTAAAGCAGAATTAGTATTTGTTAGAGCTCTTTTAGGGATATGGGGACATTCGTTCATGCATACATGCTACACATTTTTTGGATGACTGCAGCATGCCAGAGCCATTCCAGTGTTCCTTCACTGATGGAGCTGGGAGAGAAAAAGTTAAAGTGGGCCTCTTGTCAATTTCCATTTTTAGACAAATATTGATATTGAAATACAACAACTATAAATTATAAATTCCAAACTCTAGTGAGCAAACGGGGAGAGTATCGTGTTCTGGAGGATAAAGGAAGTGCTGCACTTGTAAATCATCTCCTGAATGTTTTGCTTTTAAGCCTGTGAAATAGCCAAAACTGGACAGTACACACTTGCCCATGACATCACAGGAAGCCAACTGTTCTAAAAATATGGCTTTTTGTACACCCATCCAATGGTGGATGCAGTATCACACCTGAAGTTTTAAAACAAAGTCACAGGCATGCAAGTCAACTGGCTATCATGAGGTGGACAAAGCAGGATTACGACAGCTGAAAGCTGCATGAGAAGCAGCTCCCTTAGTTGGGTCTAAGCAGGGACTGTAAGGAAGAAGGTTCCTTTAAAGAGGCATGAAATGGATTTTTTCCTTTATGAGCCTAATTTGGCCTGTCCTTCTCCTATGGATTGAAAGATACTTTTATTTTGAGTTTCACCCTCTTCTGAAGAAAAATTAGTCAGGCTTTCTCCAGGTCTATGTTTCTAAAGACCAGATGGTATCAATCTGAACATAAGGTAGATGGCAGAAATAAGGCAGAAAGAATACCACAGGGGGGGAAAAACCAACAAATAATGCTTTCTGAATTGGATATCTTCTCATTATAGCTGGTATTTTTCACACTTTAAAATCTGTATTTTTCATCCTAGGTGCAACCACTGTGTAAAGTGAAAGCTTCTTGTGTCATGTATTTTTCTCCTGCATACAGCTAACTAGTGATACTTGGTTTTCACAATGATTTAGTGCTTTCTTAAGAAGCAGCTATTACTCGTACTGCTAAGCCTTGCCACATATCTCTGAAATTCTCTCTAAATTTAACATGAACATAAGAAGTACAACAGGTAGGAGAGTCAAAAAGCTCTTCAGGTTATTTCTCAATGCCGAGAATGTTTTGAGAATGGCAGCCTTTCTCATATGCTTACTTAAACATGTGTGAATATTGACACTTTTTAAAAGGAATTGTATGGACTATAATATACATCTCACATTATTTAAAGAACCTAAATAATACAGCGTATCTTACTAACATAACCTACTCCTGAATAAAAGTAGTGCCTGGATTTGAAAGTAACTGTAAAAATGAACAAGATTGCTCCTAGAGTAAGACCACTCTCCATAGAAAGAATTAGTCCATTTCAAATGAGTTTCTAATATTTAATCTTTGAAAACTCCTAGTATTTTATGAGATGCTTATCATTCTAGAAGAGGTTACGATTCTTAATGGAAAATATAAAATAACATTCATAATAGGTACACACAGTTCTAGGTAAGCTTATCCATTCTAATTTTCTGAGTACCATAGATATTCCTTTGCTTTAACTGAGAACTCTGTAGCCAAGTAATAATAGACTATATTATTTATATTTTCTTGGGTCTACAGATGTGTTGACCATGGACAGTGAAAAATGGAAAAACAGTGCCACTGATGCCTCTAAATGAAGCAGCTGTGTAGGCAGCACCTGTGTAGGCTATTCCAGAACAGAAGAGATCTATCAAACCCTATAAATTAGTGTGCTGGAAGCATTCCTTCCCATTCAAAAAATATGGTCAATTTAAAGCTGAATACATGAACAAGTTGGAACAACTACATTCTTCTTTCTTCACTGGCCCTACTTCTTCCAGTGTCTTTCCTCCACGAGGACAGGAAAGGGCAGAAAATACTGACACAAGACCTCCGGCCAACTACGTAGCAGGGAGAAAAAAAACCAAACCAGACAAAAAAGTGTTCCTGACCATTTGATGAGTTGTCTTAACAAACTGACTTTTTACTTAGTGCGGCTCAGGAATTTCCATAATATTGTTGAGAGGAGCACAAGTAAGGCCCTCCTTAGCGAGGAAGGGAAGGAATATTTTCAAGGCAAAGGTTAGACAGTCAAAGATACCAAAAAGAGAAAGAATCACAAACTTTGTCTGACTTTGATATTTACACATAATCTGTAGAATTTCTCCTGGAAACAGAATGAAATTCACATCTAGATAATTTCAGATGACGCTCACACTCCTATCTTCCTGATAGTAACTTTTCCCCAGATAAATTCTTGGTGCTAAACCCCAGCATTTTATAATTGCCTACTCCTAACCACCGAAACTTGTTAACGTTTGTTCACTACAGATTGAGGAATTTGCCCCTTGTGCATGAGGTCTGCAGCTTAGGGCAGTTGCTTGAATAGAATGAATAAGTCATCTTTCTCCTCAAAGAATTAAGCATCCTTATGTGAGGCTAGTTATTCAGATACTAGGTCACCTTCACATCCTTTTACTTCCTTTACATTCTGAAAGTTGGTCTTCGCTTGCTCTATGGCAGCACTGCAGGTTATCTCCATCTACCCTGAAGCCTTTCCAGAGTCACTGAATTCCGACAGGTTCCCTACCCCACAGTCATACGCTGGAGTTACTATCCTCACAAGCACGAGCTGTGCTACAAAATTTGAGTTGAACTCTAATTGTTTAAATAGGTGATTCATGTCAGTTTTCAGAAAAAAAAAGAATCTTCCATTTTAATTATTTATAGCTAGACCAATTTTTGTCCCACCTGAAAATTGTTGCAGAAAAGGCATGGTATCAACATTCAGATTTGTTCATAAAAATATTGTTGGAACAAGAATTAGTCTCCTGGCAGAAACAGTTCTGTTGATTGATATCTCCCTGTTAACAACTATATTTTCAGAGCTGGCAGCAACAGATTAAGATGGCATTTAAAATTTATTTCCCTTGTCAGTTGCTTTATAAGCTTTGGAAAACTGGCCCTGCTGAAGATCCAAAAATACACAGTAGTGGTTGGTGTTTTGTTTTCTTGTCATCAAGTAAACGCTGTAGGGTCATGACCAAGATATCTAAGTAGTTGCTAGTTTTAAGTTCACAAATTCACAAGAAAGAGAGCCAAGTCAAGTTATCTTCTGCTAGTTGCAAGACTTTCTGGATAAATAAATTAATTTCTATTTCTCTGAGAAAATAAAATGAAATTTTGTTACTGGATGATTGCAGGATTTGACAGCAAGTCACACACACACAAATCACTTACCATTATATTTTTTCTTCGGGGGAATTACAGACTGGTGGTTTAAAACCTCCCTCCCTGCTCCCTCACTTTGTTCTTTTTTTGCTGTTTGAAAGTGAGGGTGTTGTGGCAAAGTATCAGCATCCTATTCCAGTCTGCACTGTGATTCTGAGTTGCTGATGATTAACAAATGTCTGATGTCTAATATCCCCATCCTACCACACAAATTGTAATACACACTTTTAATATTTTACTTACATGCCACATCTTAGCAACTTTCAGTAATAACAGCTGTCTCACCTTTCCTTTCACGTGTTAATACCTCCAAGGCCCCCTTTACTTCTTAAAGACACAACATGAAATATTGACAATGTTCTTAAAGAACACAAATATAACCCCAGTTACAAGTGAAAATAACAATGCAACACAACATAAATCTTTATGATTAGGCAAAAACATATAAATAAGCCAACTGGTGTTCTTATGCCAAGACAGTATGTCTGTTCAGTAAAAATGATTGTGAGATTCTGCTCTCTGCTTAAATACAATGTCTGAATTCATCTTCACATAGAAAAGGTTTATCCATTAAAGGAACTGCTGGAAATGGCATTTAATTCAGAAAATCTGGCCTCATTTTGTTTATTTACTTATTGTTCCTGTTATATACAAGCATATACAAAAGCTAACTGCATGCATGCACACATACATTCATTAAAGCAAGCTAGATCTTTTTGCAGAAATAAATACGTACGTTGTTCAGCCCTGAAAATATTATAGTGATACATTACTGTAAGCATGTTTCTTCAGAAAAGAAATAAAAGACTTTTATGTGCCTTGTGTACACTGATGGCTGTGATGAGAGCCTGGAATTCAGGAGACCTGTCTAAATGTTCTCTGGGACCAGTGTCCTTATCTAACAGATTAAGAAACAGATGATGACCTTACTTCAACAGGAGACCTAAGCTTTAGTAAAAAGAGGCATTGACTGGTCTGTTTCTGCTGAAGTGTTTCAATCTTTCAAAATCAGCACAGCATGAGTGAAAAAAAAATAACTGGAATTTTCGAAGGCTGCCCTCGGTCGTCACCTCTTGCTTTCTCTCTCCTGGGAGATGCACATTGTGCTCACCGGTGTGGGAGCCGTGTCCGGACGAGTGCTGCCTGTGTCCCAAGCACACCGGACCCCCGCTGGGCTCCAGCTGCCTGTACCCCCTCACTGCAGGCATGGTGCTCCCTGCCTTGGCTCTCGCACTTGCCTGCCTGGTCCTGAATCCTATTGATCCCTGACCTAACCTCTCTGCTGGTTCTGACTTCACTCTCAGCTTCAGACCTCAGATGCCCCTGCATATTTATGAATTTTTCTCACCTACGTTTTCTTTGGATTCAAGCAAATAAAACATTCCCTCTTCCAGCAAAGCCTGTAGCCAATTGCGGGAGCAATGGAGAACAGAATTAAAATAGTCCTTGGCCTCTATTGACAGCACCTTCTGTTGTCGTAAAGAAAATGTATAGACAGACCTTGTGACAGAGCCAAAGAATATCAGGTGGTAGACTATGACTACACATAATCTACTCAGTAATAAAGACAACTACAGTGTCTCAAGAGTTGTTTCTTATTACAGAGTTGGAATACAGCAGTGTATTTCAGCTTTTTTGTTTTTCAGCTGAATTTAACACGCATAGCTTGCTGCATGGTGTCAGTGACCAACTTTTTGCAGTCACACTTAGCAAATTCGGAAGGGATCTGCCGGACACAGGCTGAAAGCTGCAGTTAGAAAATTTTCAAAGCCCTTGCATAAGAGATTATTTGCTACTGATTTGCACGTCCAACAGCTCGAACACCTCTAGAGGAGTCCACATGTCAAAGGTTAAGGGTGAGCTCACTTTTCTTTTCTTACTTCTCAAACACCCAGGAAAGTGACAAATACCCGTCAGAGTGTTTCCTCCCTCCCATCTCCTCATGCCTCACAAATCCTTTACAACACACAATTTTCAGGAAAAGTTGTAATACAACATTATGTGACATCTTATACTTCATGGCCAATGTTATCAGAAGCAATGCATAAAATGATGGATGCCACTGCGGAAAAGGTAATATTTGAATATCGAACTATCAGTTCCCACACAAGATGTGGGCTTTATCAGGAAGATAACAGTAGTGTATTAAGATCATGAAATCAGTGGTACTCTTTTGCAAAGTTACTTGAAAATCTTTGCAGTCTAACAAAGCTCTTTAACAACAAATCAGAACAAATCAATACAGAATCACAGAGGGAAATTCTGATTCACCCAAACTAAACTCCCTAGTCAAATTAAGTTTCACTTTCCTTGCCATGGAAGAATTTTTACCTCACCTGTAAGGTAAAATTCCAAACCATGGGACGCTCAGAATACAAACATGGACTTAAATATTTCTAGTTTCATTTGCATAGAATTTTTTTCTGAGCATTTTCAAACCATGCTATCTAGATCACATTGAAGACCAACATTACAAATTAGTTAAAATCATAGAACATAGAATAGTTTGAGTTGGAGGGTACCTTTAAAGGTCGTGTAGTCCAAACTCCTGTGATGAGCAGGGACATGTTCAACTAGATCAGGTTGCTCAGAGCCGGATCCAACCTGACCTTGAATGCTTCCAGGGAAGGGGCATCTACCACCTCTCGGAGGGGTAACCCATTCCAGAGTTTCACCATCCTTGTTATAAAAATTTTTTCCTTATATCTAGTCAAAGAAATAGTTTCAATTCTCAAAATTAAAATAGTAACTAGTTCTTAAATAAAGTTTTTAGATTGAAAACTCAGCTTGATTTGAGATTGAAGAATAGAGAAATTGAACCTAAATCCAATACAATTCAATGTTTCTGTCATTACTGAAGACTTACTATCATGAAAATATTGTGGGTGATTACGGAAGCCCTTCTTCGGCTAAAATATTGCAGTTAATTTGGCTTAAGACTAATGGGAACATTTGAATTATCAGCCCCAAATAGAGGGTTCAGAATGGAAATGCTGACAGACACTTGGCTGTATTGGCAGACAGAGTTCCAATAATGCAGCAAATACAGGGTAAAAGGAAATATGTTTTGGAAGAAAGACTCCTCAGAAGTCAGCAGATACAAGGGTGAGCAGAACATTACTTTACACCAAACTGTTGATTTGTGGTTGGCAGTCAGTCTGTAAATATACTGTGGACAGTTAGAGACAGTTAAATACAAGAATCATCAAGATAGTTTTATTGTTCTGTTTTAAATGACAAGGGGAGAGGAAAAATATGGCAGTGTTTTCATAGAATGGATTTGCAGCCTATTCTAGATAACTGCAATAACTGAACTATTAAAATGGATACTATCTCCCAAGGTACATAAACAAGACTTGTCTTACTTTTTAAATATTTATTTTTATCTTTGCAATCTAACTTCCTGTGCTGTTGCAATCATGCAATCGCATATCACTTAAGGCCACGTTCTGCTGCTAGCCCAGGGAACAACTTTCAGGAATACTGCCACATTGATTAGAAAGATTAGGGAAGCAAAGTTATGACGGGATCATAATCTTTCACTGACTCAGTTGCTGCGCTGTGGCAAAGCACATCACACTAATCATTTACCAGCTACAGCAAAGTGGAGAAATGCAACATTATAAAATTGAGTCAGCCCGAAAAGATAGAAACTAGTCTCCAAACACCAATGCCAAACTCACCTTTTACTACAAATCAGCTCTACAAATCAGCTCCGGTCTTCATCTCGCTCTCATTTTGGTTAACCACAAGACTCCATGCTTACATCAGGATCATGTTTTTAATCAGGAGATTGGCAGGTATAACATTTTTTACAATGTCCATATCCTAACAGCTGTAAACTAATCACATTTACGCAGGTGAAGTTCATAAACCTTTTTGTGCTCTTCAGAGTAAAAGAAACAGGAACTTAAGGAAGGTGATGGAGAGCAGTCACCACTGATTTGCAATGCCTGACCAATCCAATAGCCTTATAAAAGAAATGACTAGTTTCATGGATGAGCAGTGGGTATTATTTATCTCAGGATAAGATAAATCTCAGGTCTCACGTCACATTCTCATTGACAAAATGAAGTATGGGCTAAATAAGCAGGCAGTAGGGTAGACATCAAATTGGACGAACTGTTGTGCTCAAAGGTTTGTGATCAGTGACATGAAGTTCAACTGTGGACTAGTCCTTAATGGCGTACCCTCAGGCCTGACACTAGGCCAGTACTGTTTAGCCTTATCATTAATGGCCCAGCTGACAGGACAGAGTGCACCATCAGGAAATCTGATGGTTATAATAAACTGGGGGGATTGAACGATTCAGATAGTTGTGCTGCCATTCAGAGGGACCTCACAAAGCTGGAGAAATGAGCCCACAGAAAAGTCATGAATTTCAACAAAGAGAACTGTGAAGTCATGCACCTTCGGGGCAATAACCCCAGGCATCAGTACATACTAGTGACCAACTGGAAGAAAAGCAGCTTGGCAGAAGAAGACTTGGGTGTCCTGGTGGACACCAAATTGAATTTGACCCGGCAAAGTGCATTTGCCACAAAGACCTCCTGGTCTGCAATAGGAACAGTGTTCCCAGTAGGTCAAGGGACGTGACTCTTCCACACCATGAAGCACTGGACTAAAGACACGTCTAGGTTCTTGGTCCAGTTCTGGGCTCCCCAGTGCAGAGATACATGGACATATTGGAGCATGTCTAGCAAAGGGCCACCTCAAAGGTGGCTGAGGGCTTGGAGTATCTTCATGTCAAGAGGCAGAGCCCTGAGCAACCTGCAGTAGCTGACCCTGCTTTGAGCAAGGGTGACTGACTAGACAATCTCCAGAGATCCCTTCCAACCTCATATACTCTGTGATTCTCTGAGAAGAGAAATTCTGAATCCATTTGCTGGGATGTTTACTTAAGCATCTCAGAAAAACAGAAATCCCGTTTAGTCTCAGACATGTCAGTTTCTGTGTTATGGTAAATTCAAAAGAAATGCCCCAGATTACTTGCAGTGCCTCAAGAGACTGGGTGTGATATTAATGAATAATGTCAAAAATGCAAATTACAATTTCTTGATGTATATCTTTTCTAGTGATACACTGTTTTTCAGCATATATAATTCAATACCTATTTTACCTCAAGTTACAAAGAACAGCTACAGAAAACAAAAATATTTTTTCTTATTGCTTTGCAAATGCCCTGGGAACCACTAGTTCCACCTACATTCGATCAAGATACCATTATGGAAAAATAGGCTTTTTGTAATACAAGGAAGTATCATTATGAGACTCTTCAAACAATGTATGAGATCATTACAAAAACACTTTTCTGAAATACCCCGATTCACCACCTAATACATCCATTTACCCAATCCTATATTATACTAACATTTGAGAAGCAGTGTTATCAACAGTTTAAAAAAAAGTCCTTAAGCAATTCAAAATTTCATCTAAAGACAGACCTTTACAGATCCCCCCCAAAAATAATAATTGAAGCCTTCTTTTGTTCAGTGATTTTTGGTTATGGACTTTCTTGCTGTAGCACCAGAAATGTAACTATTAAAACACCCTGCATAATCTATTCCAGCCTGGCACAGCCACTCTGTTTAAATATCAGCATTTAGAATACAAGTATATTACCAAACCTCAGGTACTGTTTATAGACTTTGAAAATACATCATTGATTACTATGCTGCCTAGCTCACTTCGGTGGCTGTTTCACGGCTTCAATATTGGCGTGCGTTTTTGGACCTGATTTGGAGTCCCAAGTGTATGCTACCAATATTCATCCTTGTTATTGTGATCCTTTCTTGATTAGGCTGTCTGGCAGTTACCTGTACACTTGGATTTGGATTTATAGATGCTATTGCATTGAGACTCTTTGACTGAGTCACCCAAAGTCTGTGTGTAGTCACACAGATTTTCCTGTGATACAGTCCCCTTGCTTTTACAGTAGCATTTTCACATTCTTTATTATGTTTTAAATTTCTTCTTGGGCTGGAGTTATATTTCAGATTTCATTTCATACTTGTTTTATGATCACTGAAAGAGAAGCTGGTTGTTTATCTCAGAAATCTTTGAGAGATTATATTTTCTTTTTATTTACCTTAGCAAACAAGTGCAAAGTTACTAGTTTTCTAGAAGCAGTTGAAAGACTGTGCTTTTTTTTGCATGGTCTTAACATTCTTTTGTTTTACTTAGATGCTGTAAAGTACTGAGAGTTTCATGTAAAATTACAGACGAGGGGTAAATTTGCTGTGTATCAAGGAACATACTGACTTTACCGTGAGTTCCAGATTACTAGAATATCTTTACATACTCTTCTCTTAGACTTTCTCAATGGCAAGCCCGTACTTAAACCTTAAGTGTATCTAAATTCTGTATCCATTAAACTATACTCATAAAATACAATAGTAGCCTTAATTTTGGAGAGCTGTAAATGCACATTTTTTCATGCCTTTTTTTTTTTTTAAATACCAATAGATTACTTTAATGGGACTGTTCATGTGTATAAAGCCAAGCAAGTGTGTCAGTGTTTGCGTGGTTGGATTCTTTGTACACAAAAAACAGCGAAATTATGTTTGTGTAGCTGGCCTTCCCAGTTTTCACCACTGGAAGAAATGCAAAAAATGGAAATTCATTTCTTCTCCAGGGTCTAATAAAGGTTAGCACCTGTTCTTAACAGGCTAATGTGAGCAAGCCTGGGAAACAATAATTGAACACTGGGGGTCTTTTCTGCATATCTTGGAAAAGGGTGTTAAATCAATCATACAATATTTAAAATATCAGACAAATTTGAACAACAGAGATGGTGAGAAGGTGTAAAACAATCAGGAGGCTGTGCAGGCAATCCTTAGTGGTTGGTTCTGGACATTGTGGGTAATTAGGTATTCTTTACACTGATCCTGAAAAACGAAATCAGCTTTCAGTCATAAAAGCAGTATACACTGCTTTTGAAGACAGACTATAGAGTGTGTCAGAAAACTCTTTGTTTCTCAGCCGTCTACACTGTACTTTCTAGTTAAAAATAATGAGACTGTTGCTGAATATTTTATGAAAATTTACATTCAAAACTGATAAAAAGAATGAGAATAGAAAGAATAGAATGCAGCACTTTGTTCTGTAGTTTATAAATTAGTTATATACATTTTGTTGCTGTTTTGTTTGAATTATACAAGTGCAGTTTTGGTGTTGTTCCTGAATTCTGCTTATTTCAGAAAATAGTCAAAATCAGCCACAAATGACTGCTCAGTGTTTTGCTGTGGTGGTTACTTTTTGTATGACTGGAATACCTGTAGGGCCAGGTCTAGCTTTTCAAATGTGAGACAGTGAGAAATTAAATGCCCTCAGCCTTCTGTCAGTTCCCAGTGATTCACAGAATTGGTGCTTGAGTATCATACAATTTGGCAAAAAGTTCTGAAACCTGGAGAGATCCTACCACTATGCAGCTGTGCTGCAGAAACGGACAATGCAGTTCACAAGGCTACTTCACATAAAATGTTTCTGAACTGAACAAGCCCCATTATTGTCTATTAGCTAAAGCACTAGCTAAAGGCCATTTGGATGGTTCCTGTGTCTCTTCAGGGTACTGAGGACTTTTCAGGAACACAGCTGTTTCACAATTGTTAAATTCTTCTCAGAGTCAAGCTATCTCCTTTGTATCTCACCTACTTGCAAGTCCTGACCTCTTTAATTCCCTGTGCTTTTTTTCAAGAGACTACCAACAAACCTGCCAATTGCACAATACTCATGGTGGAGATAATACATAGACCTGTGATCCCCTCTCATTAGATGTCACTGATTTGGTCTCAGACCATGTTAGCAGAAGTAGAATAAATTACTGTTACAAAGATTCACAAGGAAAATTGGCAATCAGTGGCAAAAAAGAAAATGTTCAGTGGTGGAAAATGTAAATGAACAGAGCTTGTGGGTAGAGTCACATATTACAGACCAGAAATACATATTCTATCTAGTGAGGATGAATTATTCTCTGAAATGTGTCTGATTGGTGAATAGGTTTTAAGCATCTGGGAACACAGACATGCAATATCTAGAGCACATGTTTTGCAACAACAGTAAATCCAGGAGTGTAATCAAAGTAGAGCTCATACCAAAAATAACTTAAAATTGGCTACAACTGACTGCATGCCCTCTTTCACTCTGAAATCATCGATGCTGCTTTGACTCACTTAAATTAGTAACTTTTTCTTATTGATATTTGAGAATATGCTTACATACCATAATCCCTTTAAGCTTCTAGACTTCCTTGCTAGTCCTTTAAAGACCTCATAGAAAGAGTTATTTAGCAAAGTCAGGCCTAGGATGTGGTCTTTGCTGTTTACAGATTCCTAGAACTAATATCTGGCAACAGCTATGGAAATATGTGCCTATTTGAAACACGGCCTCACTCTGAAGCTTACGTCCTTTTTCTGTTCTTGGAAACAGTCAGGGGTTTTGTGTCTGCTGTCTGAATTTTCCCTTCTACTAGCGCTCATCTCTTTACAGTTTAAGATGTTTCCTTAAGAAAGCGATCAGGCTTTACGGCAGATGCATCCAGTCTGCCTCCTTTTCTAGTGGGAAGTTGTCATCCTGATACAAAGTACTGTGGGAGCCCGTGAAAAAATGCTTGCAGTTGCTCTACATACTTCACAGTACACTTTTGGTAGCAGAAATGGTGTTAAGAGGGACATCTGCACTGACTGATTGTAGGCACTGAGTTTAGGATGCTAATCTCCATAGTGTCCTTACATAGCGAGCAGCAGGGGAGAGGGATTCTTCCACAGAGTAATTCAGAACACCTGATGTGAACTCATGGCTTGAGCCTCCCTCAGAATAACTTCTTTTTCTCTCTTCATTACTGATACAGAAAGCCAAAGTAAACCAGCTCATTCTGACACAAGACCTGAAGTTCAAACCCCAGTCAGGGATGTGAAAACTGCCCTTAGTTGTACACTAGTCTATATACAGAACTGAACGGTGCATTACAGTCAGTGCCAGAACGGGAGATACATTTATAGCAATATTAACACATCATTAAGTAAATACTACATTTATCTGTAAAAAGAAAGTAAGATAGCTGATAAGCCATCAAACTACACAAAGTTTGTCATATATGTAAACACTTTTATTAGAAAAGATTGAAAGATTTTCTTGAATAGTAGCAAGTATAGTCAGCTACAAGCTTGGCACATATGTCAGTGAAGAGATCAAACACAGATAGCAGGAAGGACTGCTAGAATTTCGCACTAGAATTTGGATGTTTTGCTTTTCCTCAACATTATGTCTCCACTTTGTCTGCATGCATATATATATATGTTTATATAAAATCACACACACACATTTGGTAATGACACACATGCTTCCCTAAGTAGAAGTTTTGCAAAATAGACCTAGTTATTCTGGAAGAACATGTTCATGCAAACTATAATGTGTTACGCAAATGCTACCTAGGAATCAAGGTGTTTAAAGAAACATTAGGGTCATTATCAATTTTTATGTGCCTCTGGAAGCATTAACAACTTGTCAGAACATGGTGGGGGGGAATATTTGAAAGAAGAAAGTGAAGGATTTCAGTATATATTCTTCATTCGTGTGATTTTCTAGTTTTGTTTGTCAACTTCTTGAAACCATGGAGAAGATCTGGGTGAGCAGCCAAACATCTTGATGCTTATTCTAACTAAAACAGAGTTCCAAACCTTTTGGGATCTAACCAACCCTAATTATTTCATATCTTGCTTTGTAATCTCTCAGTCTCATACGTAAACATAATGCTTCTACCATCACCCAGCCTTCCTTAAGCTGCATCAGCTTTAGTCTGTACTTTTCTCTTTTGAAGTCTTATTTGGTCTGTTGACTGACTTTTGATTCCTTCCATATTGTTCTGAGTTGTCTTAATGTCCCTAAAGACTTTTCCCACTTCGTCCATCACTTTATCTTTTGTTTCTTTTGTCTCTTGCTACTTGCATATAAGAACTGATGATGTTTTTAATTGTATATAACTCCTGCAGATAAAATGGAGTTCTCAAAACTGATTATTTCCATTTTCTGATACTTAGCTTAGCATTGTAATTGAATATTCTCTTTAGGAAATCTGTTCTGAATCAGCTCCTTACAATGGAAGTTAGGTAAAGTATTCTGCATAGAGTAGCAAAACCACAACATTAAGAGAAAAATGTGAGAGGGAAAAAACATTTTCTTCTCTCCTGACCTGGGTAAAATCGCTGTTTTCTTAGGTAATGCACTTCAAAGAGAAAGAAGACTACTGAAAGAAATTAATTTTTGCTGGTTTTTTTTTTTTTTGTCCTCCCACTGGACCTGTCTCTTTCCCATGTGATAGGAGATAGGGGATGGGACTTTATAGGAAGAGTTTTGGAAGATTTCCTTTTTTCTTTATGCACACTGGTGTTCTTTGGTGAAGTCCACCTTTGCACCATTCCTGCTAGCAAGGGCAGAAATACTACTCCCTTTCCTTAGTTTACTGTTCCAAGGTCATCCTGTTGCTCCTCATTATGCATATTTTCTTTGCACTTCATAAGTTCTGATATTGCTCATTTTTCAAGAGACAGGTCAGTTCTAAGGCTATTTTAGTGTTACAAAAATACTTGCTTTATGCTTCTCTGAATTATGGGGAGACAAAAGAGCTGAATATCCAGGGATACATGACGATAATTCTGAACAGTAGAAGAAGAGAAAAAAACTGCACATGAAAACACCAGTACATGAGAGAGTGATGAGGTCTTCTCATGTCACATGGAAGTCTCAGATTTTTATTGTTTTCAAATATTTACACTCTGTCAACAACACCAGGTTACACAGGGAGAGACTATACTGTTCACAAAAAGATTCCATGTAAGAAAAATGCTAAAAGTAAGAAGTAAAAATTCAATGTCCCTGCCCCTTTCCCTCCTTCCCAAACAGAAAAGCTAACTGGCTTAATTTTAAACAAATAATAGTTTCCATATTTTGTATTTAGTGTTCTGAGTAGGTAATTTATCAAATATTTATTATTAAAAAACACTAATTCAGTTCACTGAAACATCATCTACCAAATTCCAAGTAAACTGTTTGAGAGGTTGATCTGAGTGACATCTGCACCTGTCCTTGATAACTGAGCCTCCTAGCTTTCAAGATCTTATGCTTCCACTGTTTTAGTAAAGCCCTGTTTCAGCAGCACCCAGATATATGTCCCCTACCTTAAGTACTAGACTCAAGCTCTGGAAAGAACACGGTTTTCTTCTCTTTTCTTTATGTATGATTGTCTTCAGCCTCCTGGCCTTCTGCAGGATTCAGTCCTTATCCTTTAAGTGTATCAGTCAATCAATAGCTATTTGGGAGAGTACAGCATTTTCTTCTGTCTTTGAATTGTAATCCTCTGAGCACATTGAAAAACTCATCCATTCCCCAGGGCATTCAACTGCAGGATTTCTAGCAGCCTCCTCTCTAGCAGTGATAAAGACTCTTCTTTTTACTTTCCAGGTAATACAGCTCTCAAGTGTGAGCCCAATTCCATTTACTATAGCATTATTGTTATGCACAGCTAAGTGAGAAGAGTTGTTCTGTTGCTCAGAAAGTTAAAATAGTTCTGTTGCAGTATGAGTAGTCTAAGAAAGTGTGTTAGGATGAGATATCCGTGATTCCCATAAACGTGTTATTTTTAATCAAGTTTGGTCTGTGAGTTGCTCATTAGTGAGATGAGAATGGTTTACTACTAGGAGCAGCTTGGATTTATACATTGTACACATTCTCCGTGCAACATTTTTGTTAAGGGACTCCAAATAAATAATAAACAAAGATTTAAATAAATCTGTGAAATACATGAGATGTCCCTAAAAATGAAATGCTGGCACTACCTAGCTAAATATTTTCATAGTCTTCTGGAATATGGAGTCAAGAAGGAGGTTATTCCCATTTGATTACTATTTTGCAGGACTCTTTTCCAAACCAAGGGAAACAAACATAGTTCTCAGAGGACCAATGGAGATTTTTAGATCTTTTACCAGACTCCTTTCTCTGTTCAGCACCAGTGAAATTGCAAAACCAGCTACCAGGTTCCCAGGTACAATCACCAGCTCCAGAATACTCTTGGCAGTTCAGTACAGAGTGCCTCTGAAGAATATGACTTGAACTTGCCAATTTTGGTACATTGCTCACAAAATCAGAAAATCTAACAAAAACTGTGAGCAAATCTGAAATCAGAAGGGTTTCACTGCATTTGGAATTTTGTTATTACAGGTGTGGACAGCTCTCATACAAAGACTGACATTAATCTTCATTTCATACTACGGTACTGTGCAAAATGGAAAAAAGAAACCCAGACATTTTAAAGAAATGGGCTATTTTTGCACACTAATAGAGGTAAGGGAATGCTGGAAAACCAAACATTTTCTTTGAATTATCGAATATTTACCTAGTCCTGCAACATAAGCTGAAGGATATGGAATATTTTTCCAGACTGGTTTCCATGACTTCTCTACTCATTATTTTCTTGAGATTTATTAGTGTATCCTGTAAAGCTCTAGAGAGAAAGTATGCTAATTTACATCTGTAACAGAATTAACAAGATGTTTAAGGGATCAATTAGTTAATCGTTAAAACACTGAACTGAAAAGACTAGGGTATGGAAGACCCTCATAGGATTTTCACGGCACCAAAAACTCGTGTATTCCAAGCACAGAACTGCTATAGTTTACTTACATATGCTGTGCCTATATATTTTCAACATATTGCCTTATTAATGTAACCTTAGGACTTGAACTATGTGAACTTTTCTCACTGAAATTAAAACCATGCAAGGCACAGTCGGGTTTAGGATTTCAGGGCAAATTGAAACATTGGGGCATTCAGAAATCCTCAGGGCTGGGCCAACACCACCTTCCACCCTCCCATCCTCCCTTCCCCCCTAAAATAAGTTTTCAGTATAAACTTTTACCTGTTCAAGTCACAGTTCCTGAAGTGGAAGCAACATGGACATGGTAGAGATTACACCATAGCTGTTTAACCCTTCTCAGGACTGCAGGTGTGAGCAGGACAACAAAAGGCCAGCATGAGACTGACCTGTGCTGTCACTCTTACTACTAAGACTGATGGCTGAACAGTGTGCCACTCTGAGAGATATCCTGAAGAAGCATTGCCCGAACCAACACAATGACAGCTTGGATTGCCTGGTGAGAGTAGTTTCTCACCAAAACGTGGGAGAGGCTCCTTCTCTCATCTTCTTTGGAAGAAAACTCCCATCTCTCACTGCATTTGTGCAGAGGACACATTCTGCTTTTCTTCCTTTTCACATCAGTTTGATATTTAGTGAGCAGAAAAGGAGGGGAAGAATTTACCACCCACACTATCTTCGTAGCATAAAATCTTCTCACCGGTCTGCCATGTACCCCACTGATCCTCTTCCATTTAGCAGAGTTGAGTATTTGCTACACAGTGCTGTTCTAAAATCAACTCAATTTTGGAAGAAAACATAATAAGGATGTATGTTTCATTAGGAAAAAAAAAAAGAATCATGCTGAATTTTCAAAAGTACAAGGTAGCTGGGTGGTTTCAATATTTTATGAAAGGAGGCTAGGTAGTGAGTTGAAGATTAAGCTCCTGTGAATTTAATCATCACTTTTACCCAGCAACATTTTTACACTATAAGTACCAGTTTGGAAACTATTGTGCCATAACAAGTTTTTCAGGCATATTACCAACTAATTGTTAAACAAGGACATGAATTCTGAAAAGAGGAACATTAAAAATGGACTTGTTTTTGCTCTAAAACAGACAGCATTATGAAACTCAGACCCTTTCCCTCCTCCCTTCTCCAGTCCTTCAGCAGGAAAACTACTAATATTAAAGCTAGCTGACAAAGATCCTTTCAAACGAAGTTTGATGGACCTACATGAATGTACAAAGATGGTGTGTATCTAAAAGCAGAACTGACTCCTGTAATAAGTCTGCCTGCTTAAAATTTGTGAGCTATTTTCATGGAGACAAAATTACCACAAGCACACAGTAGCTAATTTCCTAAATGCAATAATGTGGTTATTTGCCATAATGGCCACAGGCACTGCATCAGTCCACATTAAAGACTAAGAGGTTAGTAATTTTGAGTTTAAAAGAAGAAAAGCCTGACCAGATAGTTTTTGAGTTACAGGACTGTCAAATGCATTTGAAATCACCAATATAATTTTTTGTGGCTTTATAAGACACATTTGTATTTATGTATTTATATATTAAATCTTTTCCTGCCTGAGACCACATATGCTCAGTATGTCTAATTTTATAGGTCAGTTATGAACTTCTATAAAGAGGTGTGAAATGAAAATATTGACAGCTGAGTTTGCTGGCACAATTATGACATTCTTCTTAGTAAAGGTCAAAACACTGAAAATCATGGATATTCCACAGCTCCAAAAATAAACAAAAAACATCCGAACAAATGTTAGAATTTTCCGGGAGATTTTAGTATCTCTTTAGCTCAACCTCTTTTAAATCATACCATTTCCCTTGCCAGACAGGCAAATGGTCTCGTTTGCTTGTCTTCCTTTCCACCACTTTTCAGAAATACACAGAAATGACAAAACCAGGAAATAAACAAAAATCCTCTGTTGAAAGGAAAGCTGGAAAACACAGATGTGTGGTTTTTAGGAAGGCAAAGGGCAAAGCCCATTTGACAAGTTTCTCCAGAACTGGCAGGGAAATGAGTACAACTGGGAGGTATGAGCTGACCAAGCAAGAAATCAGAAGACTGCAGAGAAAGGAGAAGCAATTACCCTTGCCAGCACAAGGCCAATGGCAAAAAGTTGTAATACTGTAAGCTAGGTTAGTGCCTCAACCTCTAACACTCTCAATTTTGCCTTTTAGCTTGGGGTAAAATCTGTTCACCAGCACACAGCCTGGGTGAAGGCAAGGTCTGTGTGAGAAAAGGAAAAAGAAATCTTCCCCTGCCACCACCTACCCGTTGAGAAACAGAGACTTCAACCACAAAACCTTCCCAGCTGTGGGGCAGAACATGTTTAATGTGCAGAAAATCCTCTTCTGGCAACCTGTAGAGCCATTCTGATTCTTCCCTAAAAAATGGAGGGCACTACTCTGAGCAGATGTGTCTTTAAGCATCAGGACAGCAACAGGGACCTGGGCGTCCTGGTGGACGACCAGTTAACCATGAGCCAGCAGTGTGCCCTGGCTGCCAAGAAAGCCAATGGGATCCTGGGGTGCATCAAGAAGAGTGTGGCCAGCAGGACGAGGGAGGTTCTCCTTCCCCTCTACACTGCCCCAGGGAGGCCTCATCTAGAGTACTGTGTCCAGTTCTGGGCTCCCCACGTCAAGAAAGATGAAGAGCTACTGGAGAGAGTCCAGTGGAGGGCTACGAGGATGATGAGGTGACTGGAACATCTCCCCTACGAGGAGAGGTTGAGGGAACTGGGCTTGTTCAGCCTGAAGAAGAGAAGGCTGCGAGGGGACCTTATAAATGCTTACAAATATCTGAAGGGTGGGTGTCAGGAGGATGGGGCCAAGCTCTTTTCAGTGGTGTCCAGCGACAGGACAAGGGGCAATGGGCACAAACTGAGGCACAGGAAGTTCCGTCTGAACATGAGGAAGAACTTCTTCCCTCTGAGAGTGACGGAGCACTGGAACAGGCTGCCCAGGGAGATTGTGGAGTCTCCTTCTCTGGAGATATTCAAGACCCGCCTGGACAAGGTCCTGTGCAGCTTGCTGTAGGTGACCCTGCTGTGGCAGGAGGGTTGGACTAGATGACCCACAGAGGTCCCTTCCAACCCCTACTCTTCTGTGATTCTGTGATTCTGTGATTGGCGTCTGTGTGGGCGAAACCAGTTTGAAGGGTTAGTTAGAAACTTTCTGAGAATATTTATGGCTCCTCTGAACAATCACTTGAAATGAAATCCCAAACCAAATGATGTCTATGGGATGTTTGGCTTTCAAGGGTAGCAGGTCAATGGACCAAATAAACTTTAATGTGGACCATGATCAGTTCAAGAATATTTTCCTGGAAAAACATGAGATGAAATTCGTCAATGCGGGGAATTCCTCCCAGTTACATGCTCAGCGTGGCCAGAACTTCATCCCTGGCTCCTAGCTATCCCCATGTTAATGTTTGTATTTTTTTTTTAATTAAAATTGTTCAGAGCACAGTTAGATGTGCTGTGGCTACAGCTTAACTTGATTAAGAGGTCGCTGTCCTCATCTGCTCACCCCCTCCTCTGTCTCGCTCCTGCTCCCTCAGCGATGCCAGCACAACAGGTAAGCAGTGACATCTTCACCAGTTTCTGTGAAATAAAGTGTTACAGTAAAACAAAAAGCCTAAGATGTATGCAAGTTAGCACAGCTTATTCTCAGCAGTTGCAAAAGCAGCAAAGCCAGAAAATCTGAACCAGCTGGGAATGTGCACATGGAGTCACTCATCTCCTAACCCAGCCAGCTGCAGCAACACCAGCTATGCCTTGTCACCAAGGGTTTAACCTGATTTAACTAGAAGCAGTGTTTTGAAGTGACATAGTGAATTCAGAGACACTGCGTGGTGGTTTTGGCTTTGTTTTAGCATAAGACATTTGAGAACTGAAATTTGAAGTGGACTCAAATAAGGCTGAATAACAGCTCACGTGGTTTTGAGTGGTGAAACAGAGTGCCTAGTGTATGCTGCTCTTCCTCCCCTCTGCCAGCTCTGTGATGCATGAGAGCATAACCCACACAAAAGAGCAAGGCGCACTCCATAGATAATTTAAACATGTGATAACACAGTGATTCAGGTGGTCGTTTTTATTTCAGTCGCGCAGTACATTAATATGTGAAATACATATCATGCAATACCAAGATCTAAGTCTGAAATGTCTTCCAGGACTTGATGATAGAAGACATTACAGAACATTAGTGGGGCCTTGAAATCTATCTTTTGTTGCATGAGTAGCAAGTCCTAAATGAGAATCATGTTAGTGTCACTCTGCTTTTTTGCACTTTGACAGCAAAATTTCACACAGTGCTTGGAGTGTAGTAAAACATTTCACTAGATGAATCAACAAGCGGAGCCATCAGTCTAAGCTGGAGGAAATAAAAACAGACAAATTTTTTTGAATCAAACAGGCAAAGCTGAAGTCAGGAAACATTTTTTTTCAAATAATAAAGCCCTAAGTGCTTTTATTAATATTTTCTGAACAAGGTCTAGAATCTAAAGTTCACCCAAATGGAAAAAAAATTAAAAGCATTATTCAGTCTAAAGACCAGATATCCTGTAGTTGCTTGCAAAATTGTTGAAGACAGCAATTACCAGGAAATCATCAGTACCTGGGAAACCAATATCATCACAGACCAGAATGTCTAAGTAGCTATTCATCATTTATATACTACCTGTGTCAATAGTCCAGACACCGCTGTGACATCTATTACAGCTTCTTTGGCTTGAGTCAGAAGGAATGAGTAACTCTGGCTAAGAGTAAGGTCTTCCATGGGCTTCAGGTGGATATCTGCTCTACTGTGGACCTCCAGGGGCTGCAGGGGGACAGCCTGCCTCACCATGGTCTTCATCACAGGCTGCAGGGGAAAAATCCCTGCTCACCGGTGTGGAACACCTCCTCCCCCTCCTTTTTCACTGACCTTGGTGTCTGCAGAGTTGTTTCTCTCACATAGTCTCACTCCTCTCTCTTGAACTGGCCTTCCACAGAAGGTTTTTCCCCTTCTTAACTATGTTGCCCCAGAGACACTACCACTGTTGCTGATTGGCTTGGCCTTGGCCAGCGACGGGTTCGTCTTAGAGCCATCTGGCACTGACTCTATGAGACACGGGGAAAGCTTCTGACAGCTTCTTACAGAAGCCACCCCTATAGCCCCCCCACTACCAAAACCTCGCCACACAAACCCATGACATTAAGCCATCAAAAGGATCTGATGGTCCTGCATTAACTTCAAGGAACTGGAAGTTCCAAATATTACTGGAAAAGAAGGAAAATATCATTGTAAAAGCCCTTATAGTATAGTTTAGAAATTAAATTTCAGTAACTGGGGAAAAATACTTGGCTAACAGAGCTGAAAATCAGAATACTCTGTTTAGCCATACAGCAGATACAGATAAATCTGTACCAACAGTTATGCAAGATTCACTTTGTCCGTTCAACATCACTGACCTAATGAACTAGAAGAAATGACTGAAAATCCTAGAGGCTACTGCAAGAAGGGCTCCTGACTCCCAGACTGGCACTCTAATCTTGGTGTCAGCTTGGGTCTTGGGCTCTTTATGAGCCCTCCCGAGAAGCAGGCCAAATGGCTGTGGGTTCTGGTTTTGGAAGGGGACCGACAACCAACTCTTTATGCATAAGCTACAGAGGGACAGCTGTTGTATGGAAATAACTTCTAGTTAACAGGCATAGCTGACAGACTGCAACAACTGGCAAATTATTTCATAGGTCTGACTGAGAAGAGAATCTGAGGACAGTTGAAGGACAAAAGGGAACAACATATGGGTTTTCATTCAGATTAATCCTTTCATGAAGCAGATCCTTAACTGCCCTTCAGTAACTCATTAAAGCATACACCACCAGCTGATCCCATTTGACTTCAATGTCAACTATAAAAAATAATTAAAGTAGAAATACTGTGAAAGAACACTCTATAAGACCTGAAGTGAATGCTGTGCACAAGAAGAATAGTACCTCTGACTCTGAAAGATGGCATTTGTACCTCCAAATGTTTACAAATACAATTACCCAGAGTAGCAGTAAAGAACTTTCAAAACTGAAGGCAGCTTTTCAAAGCAGGGCTTTCTACTATGGGTAATAAGTATTAGAAAAACAAATGTCTTCTCCTTTCCACATTCCATGTTTCATTCTTATTTCCTTTCCCTTGAACAGTACGTAGAAGGGCATAAGAGATCACCAGGTCTTGAGACTCTCCCTTCAAGGTTTTGCAATTCACAAGGTAAAGAGAGTGAAAGATTTCAGTCACTCTGAGGTGACCACAAATGAGAAAAGTTGCAAAAACAATGTGCACCATCTCTGAAGTTCAAGACTCCGTTACATGACTACTGGTCTTCAATGTGGGATTTTCTCTGGTAGCTGTAACTGTGCTGGGATTGGACTGTACTGGGACAGAATTCTTACAGAACAGACATTAATTTCTGAAATAACAGGTATGTGGCCTGCTGATATGCTCAAAGATGGGAGAAATAAAGGCAAATGGAAGAAGTTAGGAGGAATACACTTGAATGAAAGGAAAAAAACCCAGTCCTGACTTTGTGGATGTCATTGGATTATACTCCACGAGTAAGCATCAGTCAACACAAACCCCACCAAAAAAAATAAATCCCTATCTCTTCCTCATTAAGCAAACCCTGCAACACACAATCCACCATGGAAATTTCAGTCAGATTCATCAGCTTTAGCAAATGCCATCAAATTCTTCTTGATGAAGTCTGGAGAGAGAAAGAGGAAACAGACAAACTAGATATCTGCAGGAAACAGGGCAAACGAAAGGAAGTTGAAAAAAATTCACTTACCTGCACAGCCGAATAAGAACAGATGGTGAGATCCAAGGGGAGATAAACATTAAAGACTGGAAACCAAGCAATTCATCCTGCCAGGTTTCAAAGATCCTATACAGCTGAAAAATCTAAGAACCATATAATAGTAAAGTTAAACAACAATAAACAAGACTATAGGGCACGTAAAATGGAGTGAACATGCTGAGAAGAGGGAGTTGAATGCTTTTGACAGCAAGCCCATGAAGGATTCTTGAAGTCAGATTACAAGGAGTTGCCAAGCAGAAAAAATTTAAGTGAAGGGATGAAAAGAAAAGGCAAATTGTGTGGTAAAGTGTCTGAAGCAAAACCAGTCTTGTGTTGAGACATTGAGTAATCTCAGCAAACATTTCAAAAAGCTGAATGGAAAAAAGAGTTATTTTGAATTTCAAGCCAGTGGACAACTTCAGACAAACTCTAAATTTTTTTGTAATAAGCTCTCTAAGATAGATCTGCAGACAGTAAACACAAAGAAAAGCTGTTTGACAGTGGAATACCTGTCTCCACCTAATATTTTTAAGGCCCCTTAGGCATATATGCTAGCTTCCTCCTACTAAATTCTTCTGGGCTATGGAGTACAGATTTCATAAAGGAAAGGTCCAAATTTTTCAAGGTCCTCATACAGGTGCCATCTTGTTTAAAAAGCAGGATTTCTGTATCAGAGCCTTCCTTCTAAAAGCTTATCAGATAACCTGAAAAGCTGCCCTGGAAATCTCCATGAGTATTAAGAGGAGATTGTACATATGGTCGGAAACTTGACTTGGCACTCAATAGCTGTAGCTGCTCCTTTTTTCCTCCCTTTTCACTTTCATTGCAATCCAAAGCACTTAGGACTCCAGCCCTGGGGCAGAGTCTAATTGTACCAAACAGGAGGGAGGTCTCTGATCCAGCCTGAAAGGCCTGGGTCAGCTGCACCAATGAACAGTGCTGCTCAAGCCAGGGGTGCACACCAGCAGTCCCTCTGTGAAGGACAGCATCAGAGCATCATCTGCACACATGATACGCAGAGTACAAACAACAGAAGAGGAAAACAGGAGGGTTTTCACAACCTTGCCACATTAAGTTTAATCTCAACATGTAAATCTCATGTTTGAAATACACCTGCTTTGACTGCGTTAGTTTACCAGCATGTTTTAGCCAACATTTGGACAACACATATATTTTACCTGAGCATGAAAGAGCCTTCTAACTCATCAGGTTGAAGTGGATTATTTGAGACATTTAGAGGTTAAGAGAACAGATATGAGGGAGACAAAAATATAGTGTAGTTCTACAAGTGTTTCAATTTCCCTGGTTAATCAAGTTAAACAGTTAAAATTAGTGACATTCAGAGGGCTGCTGGTCTAGCCACTAGAGTGAATGCCATCTGTATCTTAGAAGTCTAAAATATTTGTAATTGGAAAACAGATCCATGAAAAACAATAAAAATCAAATAAAAATGTCCCAGATTCTCTCATTTCCCAATTAGATTACCTTCTCCACCTTAATTAAACAGATGCCTAAACTTCAGCCAAATGGCATCTGATTCTAGCACATGCTCCTTCTTCCAGGTTCCTGATCCTCCTTTTCAAACATCCAGCTGTGCTCACGCACCAGGAGGTGCTCAGGCGCAATCTCAGCGTCCTCTTGACACAGATAAATTTTCTTTATGACCAGCGAGATCCCCATTGTAGATGGCAAAGACAGGATTTCAGATGCCTTCTCTACCTTTGTGGTACCACAACAAATTGTTCAAGAGGAGCACAAGGCAATTCTCAGTTGTCGCGCCCAGGAAGACTTTCTCCTTTGCTCTGCAGCACCTGGAAACCCCTCCTGTTCTGTTGCCCATTTGTTTCATGCTGTTTTTCCTTGTCTTGTGAACAGTTATAGGCTGAGTTTTGACACTGTTGTCTGAGCAAAGAGATTTTGGCAGGAGTTAATATGCCTTGGGCAGAGAACAGATAAGCTTCTTAACCCCTCCCTGCACTGCAATAGAATGGCTGGGAATTTAACACCTTTGTGAAACAAACTGGCTCCAGACTCCACAGTAATACTAAATATTTATTTAACAATACTCCCTTAAGTCTCTAATAAAAATAAATTTACTAAGCAATCAAAAATCAATATCAATCCTTGCTAAAATGTAAGGAGAGAAAAATTTGGCTGGAGTCCTTGGGATAATGTCACAGAGGTTTATTTTCTAACTGTCCGTCTCTCCTCCTTAATTGTTTTTTTGGCCATTTTCAGGAGAATATGCACTCTCCACTCAGTTATAGAGACCCTAGACCAAAGCATAAGAACTCACCAGTGAAATGATGGAAGACAACTTGATTTCGTGCTTTTTGCCAGCTCCCAAGGCATGATTTTTCCAGTGTGCTGAGGGCAGTCTGCCTTGAAGGGCTGTATTTTGGCAGAAAGAAACAGGTAACCTGGAGGCAGGAGACCCGAAGTTACACTTGTGATCAGGGAGTGTAACTTCCCATTTGCAAGCAGAGATGAAAGACCCATAACATAAAAAAACCCTGGAATATTCTGGTTAAAACTCATTGGTAGCAGTTGGCTGAGAAACCTGGTAAAGACAGGAAGTATTCTCTCCAAAGCTTCTTGCTGTAATGTTGATGACTTTGTTGTGTTAAAGGCTCATCATGGTCACATGCATGGAGTTCTCTTTCATTGTCATTGGAGACTTCTGTCCCTTTCACCCTGTAAAGTGGAATAGAACAATGTCACCTTTTGGGAACTCCCCTCTGGAAAGTCTTCCGGGAAGCTTGCAAAAAGCCAAATTAACTTCCCTCTTTCAGTAACACTTTGTTTTTCTGCGTCCCTTTAGCCTCCTCTGTTCCATATTTATCCTTCTTTTATGGTGGACTGGTCAGCCTAAGGTGAGCAGAAAACTTCACTACTAAGGAAGAACAAAAGAAAGCCCTACAGACATCGATAGAAGTGATTTAGTTATTCTGAATAGCCCAAATATGTAGAAGAAAGTGAAGATTGGTAATTCTGTGCCTATGGAATGCCTGATTTTAAACAGTATTTAGACAATGGAGTCATATATAACTACTAGAGGGGCTTTTAATACTAACAAACGTGTTCAGATCACTCGTTAACTATTTTCTAACTTTCCCTGAAATCTGCCTATCTGCTGCCTTTCATGCCTGAATAACCCTAAAAACACAGTTCCAACTGCCCCGTGTAAACAGGATGAAGAACAGAGTCAGTGTTGATGGAAGTTGTTTGTTTTAATTTGTCCATGTAAGGAAAATATCTATCATCACCGGAGCAACCATGGGCAACAAAAAAGGCAGTCGTACATGGGCCTCCTTGAAATATAGCCTTGTGTGTGTAGATACGCCATGTACACACAGTCGTCTCCCCAGCTTTTTTGTGTAAGCCTGTCTGCATGAAAGAAAACAGCGAGGAAGCTGTAAGCATTGGGTAAAGCAAATTTTTTTGGCACATGAAGAAAAACCTTTGCTGAGGAAATACTCTGGCATCGCCTTCACTGCTGCCTCCCTCCCTTTCCTCATGTGTCGGTTCCTCAGCCTCTGCTTTAGATTACATTAAAACTCCAGATCTGTAAATGGCCTGGGGGAGGAACGTGCTTACATTTCCTTCTTCTCAAGATTCAGAATTACAAATTAATCTACAGGAAACAATTGCTTGGGCAATTTAGAAATGATGTGGGCAAGAGTCCACGCATTTCCCTTACTGTAACAAAGAGGAAAAAAGAGAGGAAGAGAAAGCAAGAGAATAGCAGGCTGTTATGTGCCACTCCCTGCCACACTGTACGGATAGCGTTCATTTTAGCTTCTTAGCAAGATTAAGCAAGATAATTGAAAATGTTCATAGCATTACAGTACTAATGCAACTGCATTGTAGTTCCACAGTTGGTTCCAACAGGATGAAATTATCAGCTATTTAACAGCCTTTTTATGCTATTGTGACTGCAGTACTTTAATCCATACCATAACGTAAGTGCAATGCCTGTCATACTTTTTTCTCTGTTGAGCAATGAATAGAATTTTGTACTGACTTCTACAAAACACTTTCTCTTGGGGTAAATACCTTTTTCTCTCATTATGGAATTATGAAGACATCTGAAAAATATATATATTTTTAAATCTGGCACCTGTTGAAAATATTTGGCTCATAAACTTGTAACAAAAGACCTGTCAAATGAAAGATAGACTTATATTGGGAAAAAAAATTTTCTGTGAGCACAGCCCGAGGAAAAAGACTCAATGTTTCCTACAGCACAGCTTTGTGCATGTGTATTTATTTTGTGTTGTGTAGTGTGTGGGCAGCGTAATTTGACATAGTGAGAAAAGTAACAATTTTATGCTCAAGCAGATTTCTCTGAAAACTCCAGACAGTTTAGAAAGCTAATCCGTTGCAACAGAAATCTCCAAAAGAAAAAGTAGTAGCAGACAGAATGCATAACAATTGCCGCTTCATTTGCTACAAAATATAAACAAAGATAATAAAGAAGAGATATTAAAAAAAGAATTTAACATACCGCAGCTCCAGCCCCTTCAGCAACTAGGGACAGATATTTAAAGGGAATTCAGTGGCTATTAGATGCTTATTTTCCGCATTGCTTTTGAGAGTCCTAAGTAAATATCCGGGCTCTCACAGCTCTGGTGCCTAGAAATTCTTGTTGAAGTTTCAAGGGACCTAGTTTCAGCACTTTTCAAATCTTATATTCAACTGCTGAAGCATATACAGAAAAAGCTTTTCATCTTTTTAAAAAGAACCCACTCACAACATCAGCACCAAACTCATCTATTGCCTCTGACACTCTATCAGACTAGTAAGTAAAATTCGTCTTGTATTCTACTAAATCATTAGATTTTTTTTTATTTAATACTTGCCAGAAAAACTCAAGTGATAAGAACTACATGGCACAGAAAGTAACGTTTGTAGTCAGGGATTTATGTACAAGCAAAAGTGACTGAGGAAGGAAAAAGCAGCAAGGTAAGGTCCTAAGCACCTAGGAAAACAACAATTAAGGTTTCTGGAGCAAATCTTTGGCTGCAGCTACGATACTGTTTTTGTTCAGGCACCAGTGAGGTTTTGAAATGAATCCCTTGAGCTTCCCCACTTACTATGCTTTGCTTTGGTCCTCACAGTGGTTTTGGTGTGCTTGAACTACACTCGTCTCTGAGGAATCTGAGCTAGAAGTTCCACTCCACATGCAAATCTAATGGTGTCCAGCCTGTCTGAGTCAAATATAGGTGCTTCGAACAACTTTTGAGCCACGTGTGAAGAGAATATTCGGTTTAAGGAAACAGACTAAATTTAGTCTGACTAAAAGCCACAAACCACACAGGGAACAAGTATTAGGAACACAGCATCAGCTACATGAACCTATTGCTCCACTCCAGTTGTATCAAATTACTGCTCACATAGGATTAGCCTCCATCCTTAACCTATAGCGAGAGTTAACCAAGAGGCTTCTGTGTGGACAGACAACTTCTTAGCCGTATACTGCAGTTTTCATTTATAAAGTTGACCTTTAGCTTGGATGGACAGTTTTCCTTTTTATATCGGATGTGTACACCAGGGAATGCAATCAGGAGATTTCTATTGATTGCTCTCAAGCAATTTAGTTCTGGTCATGGTTGTAGTGGATTTGCAATTATACTGAGGAGAGGTATTATTGACTCTGCCTAGTAATTATCAGGCTGACATCAGATTCTGCTCTAGTTGAAACTAACTTACATCTCTCTGACCAAGTTGCCATAATGAGATGCTTTATTTTTTTTTTTCCCTGAGCAAAATCAAGCTTATCATTTTGTCTTCTAAGCAACATGCAAACGGATATTTAACACCATATTCCTTTAAAAAGAGTTATATGTGTACTTACAGCAGAGAATTCATTTAACCTTAATTAGAAAAGGTTGGTGGATGAGGGATATTCTCTAAGTGCTAGTATATTTGTAGAAAAGCAATGCCAAAGCGTATGCAGGCTAAGGGAAGTTAGATCAGCTGTTATTTGAAGAAATTTAATAAAGTTAGCTAGACTTCTCTGGAGGCTAGTCCTACATGCTTGGAGTCATTGTTATCAGTTAAAATGCTTTAAGAATCATGCAGGAATGCTTACCTTCTGAGCCCAGTGATAAAAATGAGAAAGAGTATCAGCACTGGGACTTCAGACATATACGTGTCCCTTTTCACACACAAACTGCAGGAAAAACACTTTGTAGCCTTGAATAACTTTTTTTTATGGTCATACCAGGACTTTAAAGTTCACGCTGACATGTGTAATGCACATACACATCTACTAAAAGTAAATGAAAACAAATTAAACCTTCAGCCTCAATCTTTGTGTCGTTCACCATACTCCTCCACAGAAGCTATGAAAAACAGAAGCTGATGCTGCGCATGCGTTTTCCAGCTTGCTTATTACTGTTTGCTTTCCGGTTACTGACACAGTACTTCTGAGGAACAATAGCTGGTATACAGAGAAGTAATCTCTATTTCTAAGTCACAACCCTTTTTGCACTCTGTCATGCAAAACATCTGAGTGACTTCTCTGCTGTCTTAGATGACCAGCTTCTGACTAGACTAGAACACAGGCAGATACAGGAGGGGAGTTTGGAAGTGGACAGGGACTTAGAGGAAAAGTGCCATGTGATTGAAAACAGCAGACTTGATCCCTATGCAAATCCAAGCCAACAAACACCACCGCAGAGATGAAAAGGCCTGACAACTGCGAACATGCAAATGCAGGTTTCAGTTACTCAGGAAAACTCTGGCTGTTTCAATCACCCCCAGCCCCATTCTGTCAGCTGGGGTGCATTAGTGTACAAACTGCTTCTAGCACCTCGTAAACAAGCAAGCAGCACCTATACCTTGCATGAAAGTGCCAGACTATTTTGTTTTCTCACTTCTGTGGTCATGATTTAAGGACTTCTAGAAAGATGTAGAGATATTTGGTCGGAGAGCAAGCAGAGCAGGTGGATCCTTCTGGCACCAGTCCTGAATGTGGAACGGCTTGTGAATGCCTTTCTGGAGCACAGGAAACTAGTGACAGGGACAAAAGAGGTCTTGCAGAGTGTAGCCCAAGAAGCAGCCAAGCTCCAAAGCAAAATCTGGCAGGCGTGTTTGTTGTTATTTAAGTTAACTACAAAGGAAACCCCAGGGAGGAGGGAAATCTGGAGCAGATCCAGCATGCGCATGTGCTGTGGTAGGATGCCGTTTTCCACATGTGTGGTGCATAGGTATGCACAGACGAGCACACACACACACACAGCCATATGCAAAACTACTCACCACAGTTTCCTAGAGCTGGAAAATAGCTTGTCGTTGCTCCATATTTGGTGCTGCCTGTGACATAAGCACTGTTGATGAGAACATTAGTGCCATGCATTATGTTTTGTAGAGGACAGCCTGATTTTGTTGCTAATTTGGCTCATGGTGCTTACCACTTCTTACAGTGATAAGATTTGTGTGTTTTTCCTGCTGTCTCTGCACTGGAACGGGAACAACCAGACTTGGATCTTGTCAGATTGCCCTGTTTTCAGTGTAAACTGCCACAGACACCCATTGTCCGTGCAGAAGGCACACTGATATTTTGCAGCTACTCCCTAGACATGCCAAGAAGTTAGGGCTGTGTGCATAATCCTCAAACCACGCTTTTTCTTTCTTCCTCTATGGTCATCTTTGTGAGTATGCAGAGAAAAGCTGATAAGTCTGTCATCTCCTTGGGGTAACATTTTCCAAAGCCTTTAAAATAGCTTTTAGAAATAGCTTGAACAAGAAGAAATCTAGCTCTCATCACAAGTCAATGACTGTGTTCATACTAGCAATTTTCTTGTAGCAGCTGAATCGAAACAGTGAGGCAAAGCGATTGTAGCTGAGCTCTTCACATATTGTTTATGATGGGGTGCAATGGGGTCTGTGGGGCAGGTAGTTCAGATTTAAATACTTGTGTGAAATACTCAGCCCGGTTCTGCTTAAAGCTACTAATGTAGACATATGCTTGAAGATCTTTATTATCTACTTCATTTGCATTAGAATCCAAGGTCAGTTTATAAGCACCTGCTTGCATTGTGGAAAAATAGATGAAGTGGCTGCTTCTCGTAATACACAACTGGCTGCTGCAGTAATCCTGGCACACGTCAGGCAGAATGGGGCATAAAAGCTCTCAATATTTTTAGTGAGCAGCAGTAGGATGTTTGGACCTATTGTTCCAGGAAAGCTGTAAAAAGTTATATTATTCAGGCTTGTGGGAACAAAAATGATCACCAGCCTAGTTGTTCTCATAATTGCAATGTAATGAATAAAGTTAACCTCTTCTAATGTGTCTACACTATTATTTCTCAATTAGCACAATGTTATCTTTTTGTTTGGGATTTTTTTTGAACTCAAAATACATAGGTCCCACACAATGCAATATTGTCTTTCCATGCTCTGCCTGAGTAAAGTTCTTGAAATTCATTTATGTTACTTCTGGAATTTAACGTGATTGAAATTAATTTTACTATCATTATTAAATGTACTGTGCTCACATGAAAAGTGATTTTCCAAGGCTCATAACCTAGCCAAATCAAATCCATTTTTTCTCTGGAACACACAATGCGCATGTCTGCCCATTACGATCTCTTTCACTGCCAGGTTTTAACTTTCAGCCTCCAGATGTCTTGGCTGGGGAGCTGCTTAATGTAAAATAAATAAACAAATAAATGCAAGATTAAGATAATGAGTAAAGTATACTCTTTCTGTTCTTCTCTGATTTCTAAACAGCTTTTCCAAAGACTTGCTCCTCAGGAAAAATTGCTTGTAATTGCAGAGACTAACCTTCTGAAATGCATAGTGCCCATTGTCATACCTGAGCAATTAAAAAACATTTAGGGCAGTTTTATCATAGTCTACATCAATGACAAGACAATGTCTTTATGCACTTTATGAAGTACAGCAGAGATGCTGTCAGCAAGATTTTACTCACTGTTGGCCAAAAACTTAGATAAAATACTTCTGTCCTTTTTGCTCTAGTGTCCCAGGAAATCCGCTATGGAACAGTTCACCATGAATGCAAAGTAATTTCACGAAGACAGCTAGGAGCTGCACAGAGAATTGGCTTCCTGCAAACCTCTTTCTCTTCTTTCTCAATGTAATGACAAATTAAGGGTGGTGAAAAAAGGCGGGACTAACTGGAAGATCTTAAAACCAGAGCAGCACAGATGCTACTGCGACTGACAAAACTCAAGGAGGAGATGAGCTTGTAGTTGCAAAGTAAATTGGTCCTAAACATCTTTCAAAAATGGGAGCTGGCCAAACTGTGAAGTATAGTTGGGAAGGGCTGTCCAGATTCTATGAACTGTTTATAAGTGTCCTGAATGTCATAACTAGTTTTTCAGGTGATCCTTGTCTCTGCTATTGATATTTTCATTTAGAATTAGCACAGACTTAAGATTCAGGACTTACTGATAGAAATTCACACTCAAATTCCCTCCATTACTTGTCAGATTAACAACACACAAAGCAAGATCTCAAACACTAGAGCCATTAATCACATTTTTTGCCTTCAGTTATGTATGTATTTAACAGCAAAGGAGGTTCCTATTATGTAGCCAGGATTTTCATCTAGAAGATTCAGTAGTTTTTACCACTTGATCACTAAATCAGATTCTGTTCTGAACTCTGCCAGTGTGTCTCCATTGCAACTTTGCTACGTGCTTGGCAAGCTATGCAGTCTTACATAAAATTCAGATCAGAATTTGGATGCAAGGATTTGGACACAGGAAAAAAAGAAAAAAAAGATTAAATCTGGTCTCTGAAGTAATTTAACTCGGTTATGCAGTCAGACATATACTTAAATCTCCCCACAAAATTGTTGCATGTACTCATTTAATTATCTGTCTGGTAGTCACCTCTCAGTCGTATTAATCTGATTTTCAAGCTTATCAAATTCTTAACTCTTTGAAAGAGTTTCTTATTTTGTGACCTAAATACATCTGTGTCTTTGAGACAAAATGCTTAAAGCAGCTCGATGGGAGTTTGAACTAGTGGCTTTCTGTTCTGTTAAATTAGGCTCCCGGTAGACTTTTAGACACACTATTTGCAAAAGAAAAATACCGTCCCAACCCCTCTGATCATCTCCTCGGAAAGAGTTTGTGGGGGAGGAGGGGAAACCAGACAGAAGGAAATCTGAAAAATGTCCATAGTGTGTTCAGATATACATGTGCTTTCTTGTCTAGTTATATAGACATGAAGAGACAGATCTATGTATAAACAGAAAGAGACAGAAGAGATTTGTGGATTTAGTTACCATAAATGTTTCTAAAATCAACCGCTGAGTTAAGTTGTATTTAGTTCTCACGTGGGCAACCAAGAGGCCAGAGGTAGGCTGAACCCGAAATGTTGCTCTTGTCATAAAAACTCAACTAGGTAGAAAGCTGGGAACATAGCAGCTGACAAAGATAGAGCAGAGAGCTCCACGGCTTATCCTTAATTAGGTGTTGGCACTGGCTCTTGTCAAACAAGGGAAAAGAGTGTATGCTGAAGCACACTGACACACACAGACAGCACCAGTCACAGTTGGAGAGAATACAAAGTGCATTCAAGCTGGCATTGAAAGGGATTTAGATAAGTACTCGAGGTAACAAAAATCGAAAAAAGAGGATGATAGCAATGGAAGCTTTAGATGAATTGCAATGGAGTGCACCTTTATTACAGCTTATCAGTCTCCAGACAGCAACAAACCAGCTTTCCTAGTGCATTTCTCTTCTTGGTCTCCTGGATTAAAGGTCAAAGTAACTCAAATTTATATATTCTGTCTCTCTTGCTTCTCACACACATTCAGCGCACATCTTTGTGGACTGGTATACCAAGGATGAAAGCTTCAGCTGCTTGAATGTAACAAAGGCCTTCTCCTTTGTCAAAGAGGCTCCGTTTCCCCCCCTCAAACAATTATCGTCTGGAAGAGGTTGAGAAAAATATGATATTAAAAGGTCACAATAGTACTGCTGGAATAAATACACACTTGGCAACACGCCTGTCCTAATCCTATTTGTCTAAAATCACTGTTCTGTTTTACAATCGTTTGACATATTCAAATAGCTAATATGTGGGTTTATTAATAATACATATAGGCTGTATCCTAACGTACACAAAAGCTGTGTGTTTTCTCAATGTGTACAAGCACTTCAAGCAATAAGCTGTGCACATTTGGCTACCAGATGGTAGTTCTTATCACAGATAAAAGCACATATATGTTACTACAACTATTCAAAAAGAAAATGATAAGAAAAAATACTCTCCACATCACAGCTTACATTATCCATCTACTTAGGCAGAAAACAGCATATGTTTTACTGCTAGGGAAATGCAGTACTTGAGAGAAAAATATGATTGCAGAGAGGGACAAAAGATAGAAATCCTGGGTAACAGATTTGACATGGATGTTCAATGGAAGTTTCATTAGGTGTAATAATAATAAAGTGCATGTGTTGCCGTTAATGCGTTTAATCTCTGAACCACACACAACATGCAGCAGAAGAAGTGTCCGTCCTAATCCTCCATCCATTTCTATTTTTTAGCACGACATGAGCTTCATAGGATGCGTAAAAGTAAATATTTCAGGGAAATCCTTTTCACTGGGATATCATAATATTTTGATAAAAAAGCAAAGGAAGAAAAGTATATTTGATTCATTAAAAGCAATAGGAACATTTCACTACACTGTCCTTATGACCCAATTTGTGTCCGTTCAGAAGGTTATTAGGAGTTCACAGCTTCGTAGTCTGTGTTTTATGTTTCTTTTGTCTCATGTTTTCCACTAAAAAAACTAGTAACCCAGCCCCTCCCCCAACTCTAAAAACCTAGAGTAAAGCGGTTTCCATTTTTACAGAGACTCCTCTCTTCCTAGAATGCCATGTGAACATCTGTGGATGGGCAACCCTAAACGTATTTTGATCCCAAGTAAATTTAAGTGATGCTTCCCATCCCTCTCCCCGGCTTTGCAAGGGCAGAGAGCGACTTCTGCGCTGCCGCCAGTCCCGGTGGTGGGGCTCCGGCCACCACCGCCAGCACTCCGCTCTTGGCTGGCAGCCAAGCAATCTCCACTTCCCAGTGAAGCCCCGATTCCATCTGCTCCAGCAGTGCAATATATTCCACTTCAGGTCAAAAGCAGGGAGCCAGCAGTATTAACATAACACTAATCTGTAAAGACATTTTCACTAGGCTAGATAGGCTAATGTTACACAGAGATTTTAAAGGCTGCAGGGATAAGGAACAGCAGTCATTGTCAGGGGAAGAGACACTATGCAGAATATAGTCTAAGATGACAATAGATAAAGCATTGTCAGAACTGAATAAAACAATTACTTGCTGGGAAGAGTAGAATTTGAATATGGATACAAGCTCACAACCAATTTCATTTTTCAGGCACTTAAAAATAGTTGCAAAAATATTTTCCCTTAATTGAATGGAGAATCCTTCAATGTTGTGTTTGGAAAAAAAAGGGGAATATGGAAATAGGTCATTCTCAGTGCCAACTTCTGTAAGAGATAAACCTCAAGTATTTCAAAGCAACTGAGGTTGTTCTTTGAAAAAGAAGCAGACATGTCTTTTGTTTCTGGAAATCAATATAAACCACACATTTTGCAGATACGGTGGAATTGTGATCAAGCACTTCTGAAATATGTGTTGTTATATTTCATTGTTACAAGTGCTCAGGAAAGCATTATGGCAATACATTAAAATTAGGTTAACGCCCATAACTGAAATTCACTCTTTGCAGCTGGGGTGGGAGTGGGACTAAAAACAAAAAAACCCACAACCCACAACACACTTTGCAGTTTCTCTCTAACACATTTCTAAAAGTAGTTCAAGATTCATGCCTTTAGGCACATCAGAAACCATTAAGAAGTACATTTCTGGAAATCATATTTTATAAAAATTCAATTTAAGCTGCTAGAAATTTTCTTTCGAGCTCTAAGGAAAAAAATATTTGGCTGGAAATGAACCATCTGCAAATCCACACAATTAAGTATATGACTGTGTTTTAATATACTTCAAACCATGCGGCACTGACATGAAAGATAACTTAAATAATAGAACAATAGGGATTCAGTGGATAAAAATACATTGTTCTCTAATTAAAAAAATTGTTAAAGATCCATCACAGTAGTGTAACATTTCTCATATGAAAGTACAGGCTTCATTTATATTTTGCTAGTTATTAATTTCCACTCATCTCACTCCTTCATCTGCATCCTAATGAGCAGATGTTAAACAGTTACTTCTTTAGCAGACCTGATTATCATCTCAGAAGTTCACCGCTTGTTACTGTTTTGCAAACGGGATTTTGTCCTTTTTTGTCAAATAAAGCTCTGCACTTCCTGTAATCTTATCTTTAGTTACATATAGGACACACGACACTGAAGCACGTACACATGTGATGTCTGGGCACATCTGCACATCCTTACACAAATTTCCACTCCAGCAAAAACAATGGTGGTTTAGAAGGTATTTATCTGGTGGATAAGGTCTGCAGTAAGTTGGGATGAAGTGTGCTGACTTCCACCCCCTCATCCCTGCCTTTCCAAGCACTTTGCATGCTAATCACTGTGCCCAGCATCTGCCCCTGACAGGCAGCCTGCTCAATCCAGCAGATAACAAATGCAGTCTGATGGCGGCTGGGCCCGGCAATGCCACATGCTCCAGCAGCTACCGTGCTCCATTCCTCTGATTAAACAGGCAGCCGGAAAGAGCTTACTGAGCTATAATTGCCTCCGTTATGAAACATCTTCACCTGTTATCCAAAGCTAAGCTGAATCACAGCAGAAATTATTAACACTGGCTGTTTTCATGCCAGCTTAATTTGAGCTGATGCTGCTGTTCACTTAGCACAGATGAATAGGTGTGTTGGACAAGACTTTAAACAGAGATGACACTCCAATGAATACTTGCTAGCAACTGTACTGCAGGGAGCTGGGTTGAAGAACAACAGGCAATTGTTAAAAGCCAGTGGATGGGGGTGAGAGGATGAGAAAGGAGCCACTGCCATCAGTGTCTCTGCTGACAATTATTTTCCAGCCCCATGTCAGCTTTTAACAGCTAAATGATTTTTTTCAATTAGTTTCAACAAACGTTGGCAAACACAAGCTGACTTTTTGTGCGTACACAATGTTGTGAGAAAACAACGCTGCATCAAACATGGCCAGAAATGTGCTACTCCGCCAAAGAGGCATTAAATTTTAATAGTCTGCTTTCATGTGCACTGCAGTGTGCTTCAAGACGATTATAAATTACAGCATTTTGCTTACTTTTGACTAAATAAGGCATGTTTTAGGATTTCATTTAGAAGTAGTGTGTGCTTGATATATGAAAAAAATCTTGCAGATGTAATTTATCAAATAGCGCTCTATGTTTTGGTAGAAATTGCTGCACTACCTAGTCCCTACTTTGATGGGTGGTTATGACTCAGACGTGGCATTTAGATAAATGCGTTATTGGAGTCAGAATAAGGCCAGGATTTACCTGTGACCTTCAAAACTGATGGGGCACTCCTCGTGTTTGACTTCCAGAATCATTAATCAAATACCTCATCAAGGCTCAGAGGGATGGGGGCCCTGAGTACAGAGCCTTTGTAAATTAACTTTACTGAGGAACCCCTGCAGGTTGCAGGTGAACACTCCTTGACCTTCTTGCTTTGCGCTCCCACCTCCGCACATGTGCTTCACATACCCACAATTAGCCCAAGTGCAGTGGGAAAGAGTTGTGAAGACTGCTGAACATGGTGGCTGCAAACCCCCGAGCAGATCCAAACACAAAAAACAGCTCCTGCCAGCAGGGGCAGATACAAGGGGCCCAAGCAGAGTTATGGATTTTGGCACTAGAAATGTGCTCGGGTTTGTACAAGTTTCAACCAGTGCCCAAATTATTTACACACAAATGTGTCATTTTGGCTCCTAACCATTACTAGTTGACCCATTGTCTTCCGCCTGCAGGAAGAGGAAATTACAGTATAACAGCAGAAGCGTTACTGAATGTTTTAGATTTGTCTTTCTTATCACTGAGACATTAGAGATACTAAGTCCAGGCTCAGCAGGCAATGCCAAAGCATTTGAGTGATTTTCTGCTACCTCTCAGGTCTGTCTGCCTAATGAAACAGGTCAAGATGCCTCTTATGGTCAGTCCTTACTCAAAAAGGAACAAGACGATGAACCAACCCATTTATGAGTGTGGGGGTGAAGAACAGATCTGGAGATGTGCAAAGTCTGTTGAAAGGCTGAGATTTTGGTAGCCATAGCTTTAGCATTTCTGCAAAGAGTCATCCTTCATTGTGACTACTTTCCCTCTTGAATATGTACCTTCTCAGAGCACTTAACTCTATTGGTATTGTGGTTTTAAAGGAAAATAGACTTGTTCGATATCCTAAAATGTGATGTTGTGTTTACAGTTACACTGCTGAATGGTTGCTCTGACACAATCTAACTTATTACAGGTAGAGCTGTGAGGCTTAGTTAGTTTGTAAAGATTTTGAAACTTTTGGATGAAAATACTTTGGAAATGCTAAGTGAGTCATGTTCAGATTGTACTAGTCAAGAAAACAGACTTAGAGACTCCTACTTTATATTCTGTCAAGTAATGCCAGATACAAACAGGTTTCATTTTTAATGGTCTTAATAAAAGGGATGTCCTGTTTTAGAAATTGGATACATCCATCTGTTGCACACAAATGACATCTAAGCAAAACTGTAAGACCTGCGTTTTCGAAACTGTTTCAGAAAGAAAGGGATCACAGCTCTTCAGCTCAGATCATAAAGTATTGATTGGAAGGGGAAGAATTAAAAAATGCAGCACAGCTTTTACAAAGACAAATGAAAAAAATACAGTGCTTCATGTCAAATTGTCCCTCTAAGGTAAAGGCAAATGGATCATCTTCAGTGGGAAAGAGCAAAGGTTCACATTGAACGACTTGAGAGTTTTTCTTTTTTTCTCCTTAAAATTCTCCAACTTACAGGAATAGTGCAGTGCAATGCATTGTCTCCTTTGTAGCTTAACAGTTGGGAGCAAGAGCAGTAGAAAAGCAGGATTAGAAAAGGGAAGCTGCAAACATTTCATGCTCTGCCCTTCCTGAGAGCTCCTGTAAGTTCCCCCTGCCTACTTACTATTCAGGGTGCTGTGTTTGGGCACTGGGGTGGCAACGGGAAGTGGACAGACAGAATTCAATTCCTTTCAGGCAGACAGAAATAATACCTGTACATTTATTCCCCTATGTTTTCATCCCAGTAGTTTTCCCTGTTTTTCCTGCTCTCTAGCTAGACCTTGCAGCAATCTGCCTATTTAGAAATTCTCACCCAGGAAGATCTGTACTTTTCAGTGTGCTCCAGTGTGTGGACCAAGAGCCACAAAATGAAGAAAAGTGACCTTGAAGGTCACCAGCAGCACAGGAAAGTGAAGGGGCTCCTTCTCTGTTTGGTACCTTTGCAATGCAGAAAGATAGAGCCAATGCTGGGAGGTCATGTATGTAATAAAGGATGAAATAAAGGATGCCTAGAAGAGTGAAATAATTTTGGATATGGGTCTTATCTTATAATTTCTGCGTACTATCAGAGGATTGTTCTAGGTCACTGCTGTAGCTGTGACCAGTGAACATTTTAAGTGTATAAATTTCTCTTAAGCTTTCTGCTTTCCTCTGGAGAGAACAATAAGGAGAAGAGACTAAAATGGCTACTTGAAATGTAATTTTTGCCAAAAGAAGAAGGCTTCAAGGAGCGGGACCAAGAAAAAAGAAGTTTGTCTGAAACTGTAGATCCAAGTTTTAGAAGGACTCACAAATAGGCACTTTGAAAAAGCCCTGAGTTACATACTATGTTTTAATTCAGATTCAGAAAATCAACAGGAAGCAATTAAAAGTAAATGAAATTATAGAACAGATAACTGAGCAAGACATGTTGAAGGAAATCGCCTTCTAGAAAGGAAAATCCATCTCTCTCGTCTAACAGATTTGTTTGAGAATACCAGTAATGTAGTTGGCACAGATATGATTTACTTGGACTTTGAAAAAGCCTGTGACAAAATACCTTACAAGAGACTTGAGAAATTCATATGGTAAAGACCGAAGGGTTAAAATACTGCCAGGAATCAGAAATCAGTTAACAGACAAAAAAACAAAGAAAAAAACAAAAAGAGAGGCTACTGGTCAGTTTTCATGATGGCAGGTTTGCAATGGGATTCTTCTTGTTTCTGTATTGGGACAAGACTCTGTTCTCTTTATTAATGTTCTGGAAAAAGAGGTTGGAAAAAATTTGCAGACAGCACAATTATTTAGATTAGTCATCACTAGAGAAGGTTAAGAAGGACCAAAGGGACCTTACAAAACTAAACGAATAGGCAGGAGGGCTACTTACATATGAAGTTGACAAATGCAAGATAACGCAGATAGGAAGGAGTGATTAGAAACAATCAGACTAAATTAATTATAAACATCTGGGCACCTCAGCAAACAGCACAATGTGGAACTCCACACAATAGAGCCATCGAGAAAGGCAGCAACATTTTAATGCCTCTGCGGCCTTTTCCTAAAACGCAAGGATGGAGAGGGGCAAATTAATGAAATGCCAGCTCATACCTGCCCACAAGGTCCGGTCACGTTTCATGGTTTAAGGATGGGAGAAGGTCATCTTTCTCCTTCCTCCTCTCCAGCCACCTTCCTAGTCTTCACTCATTAAGGGAAGCTATTTCCAGAATCTAAACAAATATAATTTGTAATTTAACACCTAAAAAAGGTCTTGGGAGCCACATAGTATTCCAACAAGTGTAATTAATGTCCAATCAACTACAAAGTGGTGTTGCCCTCCCGCTGCCCTCTCCACCTGCCGCCCGTCTGGTGTTGCCCCCCTGCCGCTCTGTGCACCTGCCAGCCGTCTGGGATGGCTTTCCAGCTGCTGTGCCCTCCTGCTCACCCGTGGCTGTGGGGTCCGCCATGCTCCTTCCGCACCCACTGTGCTCCCTCCATGCCCGCCGTTCTCCCTCTGTGCCCCACCGGCCTTGGACAGAGCCGGAGCAGGAGCACGGCCTCAAAGAGGGCTGCGGCCGGCTGTCAGGGGCTCGGGGAAGGCAGAGGGGTTGCAGGCGGTGGAGGGAGACTGCGTCTGTCCAGCAGCACCAGCAAGGCTCTCAGGCGATGGGAGGTCTGAGGCAGCTGAGGAGCTGCTGCTCCATCCCCAGTGTTAAGGGCTGAACCAGTGTGCAATCGAATTTCTTTTTCCCGGTCCTTGCACTTCACTTGAAGGGAAAGGAAAGGCCCCTGTCATAGGCACATTTGCGGATGAGGATTTCAGACACCCAGGCATCAATGTTGTATCTGGTTTCCAGTAAAGAAGTCAGAAAACCCAAAGTACACTTAAAAACCAATGTTAGCACTTCAGTAGATTATTTTATAATCGTCTGCTTCTACTATGGATCAAAGTGATTTGCTACACTACATGGTTTGTTTCTCTGCTGTCAAGAGGAGGGAATAATGATATCTCTTTTTCTTTCACATTTCAATTTCTGCATTGTATCAGTGAAGGAGAGCACAGTATCAAGTCACAGAATGGCCTGACCACAAACAAAGAAGTCACATTGATAGTAATGTAATTGAGGAGCTACTGGAGGGAGTCCAGCGGAGGGCTACGAGCATGATGAGGGGACTGGAGCATCTCCCCTACGAGGAGAGGCTGAGGGAGCTGGGTTTTTTCAGCCTGAAGAGGAGAAGGCTGAGAGGGGACCTAATAAATGCTTATCAATATCTGAAGGGTGAGTGTCAGGAGGAAAGGGCCAGACTCTTTTCAGTAGTGCCCAGTGACAGGACAAGGGGCAATGGGCACAAACTGAAGCATAGGAAGTTCCGTCTGAACATGAGGAAGAACTTCTTCCCTCTGAGGGTGACGGAGTCATGGAACAGGCTGCCGAGGGAGGTTGTGGACTCTCCCTCTCTGGAGATATTCAAGACCCGCCTGGACAAGGTACTGTGCAGCTTGCTGTAGGTGACCCTGCTACAGCAGGGGTGTTGGACTAGGTGACCCACAGAGGTCCCTTCCAACCCCTAACATTCTGTGACTCTGTGATTCTGTGATTTTGTGTAATGGTTAAGGGATTTCTACTAAGCTCTCTCTATACTTATATACTTATAAAGACATACTGTATTTTACCATAATGGGGCTTACTATTTTTATTTCAAAATAGATTTTCTTTCAAATTTACAGCCAAATCCTGATAATTGCTTAGTTTAACTCCCTTGACCAGATTGTCAGCATGCTGGAGTTCCTTGCAAAAAACATGGATAACCGTGATTCGTACTCTAATACAAACACAGCACCAAGGAGTCAGTGTGTATAATAAATAAAATACAAAATTTTTGCTTTTAATGAACATCTGTCCTAGGGGGGGTAAGTTATCCTGATTACTGTCACTCTTCCCGGAAATTAATATAACCACACCATACCTTTCTACATGCTATACGCCTTCACATATGTTTTTTGTCACCCCATAAGCTGAATGCGCAATGTTTGCAGCATGTCGATAGTATTCCCATTCACTTCATCTGAAGTCCAGCTGGGAATAAACCTCTCAGTTAAAAAAAAATCCAGGATGAAAATGAAAAGTGTTTTCTGGATAAAACACTTTCTGTCAGTCAGTATGAACAACAGGATTTAGAAGAGTGTTTTGCAGCATCCGTAGATATTTTAAACAATTGAAATCACAGCAGCTAAGAGTAAACAGAAAAAAAATCTCAAATGGTGATCTTCCAGATACTCCAGCACACCCTGTCTATGCTAGGCCTAAAGCTACTCAAAAACTGGAACATACCATGGAATGCCACGTTACTTAGCTGTGCTTCTCCATCTGTACTTCATAATCCCTGTTAATTTGTGGTTTAGTTCCAGATGACACCTACAAGAAGTGGTCTGATTACGTCTGATTTAGGCACAGAAAACAAGGACTTTTCAGTTTGCCGTCCAGGTTGGTTCTTTTTAACCACACTTGCTTGTTACATTTTTTGTCTTTGCCATCCATACGTCCTAGTTGGAAAGAGTATGTGGGAAAAGCACTTCGGACTTTTCTTTGAAAATAACACTTGAATCACAAAAGAATTTAAAAAAGCAGAACAGAAACAGAGGGTCATTTAGGATGAAAGATGGATGAATATTCATTCTGTTTACTGTAGGGAAACTGGAAGCTCACTCACAGATGGAGTGTTAACTTTCAACAGCATTTTTAACATTATGTCCAGAAAGTCTTCTTAAAAAAGGTCCAGATGATGCTCCCAAAGAGGTAATCAGTGTTTATTTCCTTTTTTAGTTTTCTTTGGGTAGACATGATAAAAAGCTACCACAAGCCTCTTGATCTGTCCTGATGTTTAGCATTATGTGGGCTACTCAAACTAGTAGCCCTTTTACCTATGGGACAGTTACAGGTGCTCCTTATGCTCTGTGCAGAAAGTCCAAATTTATTCAACCCAAGCACACACTGCAAAATCTAAATGTTAGTGCAAGATTTTGCTGATGGAGGAGACAGTTTTCCCTTGTGCAGGAAGAGTAGGAAACCATTTAACTGAGTTGGCTCCAAGAGTATTAATTAATTTACCTTTTTTTTTAGGTGTTTTGACATCAGTGAGAATAGGTATCTTATAAATTAAATATGACTTGCTTTTTAGACACTCTTGCAAGACAGAAGTTTTTCTAGTGTGTCATGAAATATTTTGTTCCCAAATGTTAATATCAAACCTGGCCACGTACTAACAAGAAGGAAAAGCTTTGGGAAATGTTCCCTGTTTTTTTCTTTCCTGAATGCATGGTACAGATAGAAACACACCTGCTGAACAATTTTTCACAGATTCTAATGGAAAACAAGACTGGTAGATATTTACAGAAAGGTATTATAATCAAAGTGTTACAGTTGGAGGAGCTTTTATGCTCATTGCTAAGGGATGAACTACATTTTCTACTACATTAACTAACTTTTAAAGAAAAGCTAGAAAGCAGTATATCCATTTTAAGAAATGCAGGTATCCTTCTAACTAACAGTCCTCTTCCTCCTTTAATCACAGAATCACAGAATCACGGAATGGTAGGAGTTGGAAGGGACCTCTGTGGAGCATCTAGTCCACCCCCTCTTGCCAAAGGAAGTTCACCCAGAGCAGGCTGCACAGGACTACGCCCAGGTGGGTTTTGACTATCTCCAGAGAAGGAGGCTCCACAACCCCTCTGGGCAGCCTGTTCCAGTGCTCCATCACCCTCAAAGTAAAGAAGCTCTTCCTCATGTTGAGGTGAAACTTGCTATGCTTCAGTTTGTGCTCATCGCCCCTTAGTGCTTGTGAGAGAGGAACCTCCTGGAGATAGATGCTGCTGTTATCCTTCCCCCCAGTACCCATCATCAGTGGGAGAAAGGCAAAGTCTCCCAGCAAGGAAACATCCTCTCACGCACACTCCTTCATCTTCATGACTGCCACAGCTCGCTGCTTAGCTGCTGCCCTCCAAATGTGACGTGTCCCCATGCAGTATCAAGGACGTTCAGGGTATATCCAGACATGCCAGAGAATGTGTTTGCTGTACATATCACAGGCCCTGATCCACAGAGGCTCCCTGAACCATGCTGGCACTCCTATTCATCTGCGCAGTAGATTTTCTGGTTAGCACGAAGACACCGCAAGGTCATGCACCCAGTGCTGCCAGGTTAGTAGTTCCAAAACAGCAATGCTTTTTAAAATTTGTCAAACTATAGCCTTTTTTCCAAATCAGGAAGGTGTAGAACCAATGTGTTTGACATAAATGCTTGGGACACAAAGCCTGCAGCAAAACAGACAGTTTCTACAGCTTTCTGCTGTCCTACTTTGCTAAATGACCTACTGAACCGAAGGGAGCTTTTTCCTAATCCACCAATAGCAGCTGGCTCCCTTTCTCCCCCTCCAACTGTTCAGTCATTTTACTGACTTGAAGCTATGGGAGGAAAATAAAATGACAATAAATGAAGGTCTTGGCATTCATTCCTTGTGTTATTTGCTAGCAGCACTAAAAGGGGAAAAAAATGGAACTAGGCTAGCCAGTCTAGAGGGAAACTGTGGAAATGACTTGTAACTAAGAGGATGTGACCCTCTGCATAATTCATAATCATTAGTCTAAGTGACACTTCTGCAGTATGTGCAGTAGTGCTCTCTAATACGGCAGGTCTGAGCCCAAATGGCCCACTCAGCAGCAGTCCATTTGTGATCAGATTTCCCTGAAAGACAACTCTCAAAGCTGCATTTGCTTTGTGTACGTGCATATGCATGTACTTTTTTTTTTTTCCAAAGTAAAGATGCTGGCTCAGCTTCATCATGTGTGCAATTTAAGGGTTGCTCAAGTGATTCTTTAAAACTGCATAAAGGCAATTCTGCTTGCCTTGGAGACAGCATTGCTGTAATATTCTGTGCGTACATCTGCATGATTTCTCAAAGCTAATTCAAATTTAATGCATTGGTAATTCCTTTTCTGCAGAAGTCACCCAGCAGTAATCTGAAGGTTACAGAATGATCTTCCAGATCAAATAATACTTCTAAAATAGTATAAACTGGGAGGCAAGATTATAATGGATAGAATTAGACTTTCAGTGAGTCACTCCACCATCTTTTATAATCCTAAATATAGCAAGCTGGTGTCAAAACTATTTTTAGACAGTGCAGCCAAAAGAAAGGTGTAGTGTTTAAATCAGCTACAAGACAGTTTACAGTACTGTGTTGTCAGAGGGACATAAGAGAGGCTTGAATCAGTGGGGACTTTAAGAAGCAGAGGCATTTATGCGTTTGGATGTGCACAGAATTAAGGCATTTGGTTATTTATGTAATCTGAACAAAATACAAAGTCTATCAAAAAAATTTATGGAAAATGTAAATTATTCACAGTTAAATTTTGATGTAAATTGAGCCTAACCAAATGAACAAAAAAAATTACAGTCCTCTTGGGATTTAGACATCACAGTACTAATGGGCCATTAGTTTCTGTTTCATCCAGGAAGGCACTTGCTGTAAAATCTTACCATGTTGGAATACACTGAAACAGCAAATTAAACGGGTTTACTTGACAATGACCAGTTCTAAAGAGAACAAATCTTGTTCCACTTCAGACATCCACATTGCAATTTAGTCCTACTTAACCTTATATTTGACCACAACAAGAAGAAAGTATACGGATATAATTAAATTCCCTGAAACTTCTGACTTTTTCCTAGACTGTAGCTTGATCATTACAAACATGTTGTACCCAACCCCTGTGGGTTGGTTATGAGATACAGCTGGCAAGCTGGAAATAAACCCAAAACCAAGTAGTCATGAGAAATACATACTTGAAGATATAAAACCGAGTTGTTTTTAATTTGGGCTGTGCTTCCTTCTCTGATGTATTTTAAGCAATATTTCTTTGTGGTTAAGTCTAGAAGATATTCCACAATGCCCTCCTCAACACTTTCTACATCTCCTGAAGGTCAGTGTAGCCCAGTTTTTTTCACTGTCTCTGGTGTATTTCCGTAGGAGAGAGAAGCTGCATCTCTCCACTGCTTCTGTTGTTTGCTTATTGCCACTTATGCAAGTCTGGGGTGTATGCAGATAAGCGACTTTGGTCATCTTGGACTGCTGTGAAGAGCATTTAAGAGGTCAGTATCTCTCACTGAAAACAATATTCTACAGTCGGTACCAAAGGGACCTGACTTTTCAAGGGAGGTTAATTCCAGCTGACTTCTTGGGATTAACTTTGCTTGTGGAAAAAGAAAAGACTTTTTCAGCTGAAAGAATTAAAGAAAACATGGGGCAAACCAAGATCCATCACTGTCATGATATGTCCTATAAGTTTCTGAAACTCATATTTCACTGCAGCCTCTACCTCCACAACTCAGAATAAACACACGTACAGGGGTGTTAAAATGCACTCACACTAAATGGGAATCAGACGCTTAAAAATCCCTCGTACTCAGCCATTGAAAGAATTAGTGTTTCCAGGAAGTGGCCTTTTTTTGGTATCATTGATAATGGCTGCCAGAAAAAACACATTTATTTCCACATTAAAATAATAACAATAGTAAGAAATGTTTCCAGTAACTTGTACTTAATCCTGCTTAGAAAAGATAAAATCTTCTCCCTGATTTTTAGACAGCCTACAAAAAATAAAGAGGAATAAGAGGTAAGAAACTAACATTCATTCCTCCCCTTTGTAAGTCACTTTTAAAAATGGACATAATCTGCATGACAAACATCTGGTATTATTTCTTTGCCAAGCTCCATATTGTATGTGGGGTTTTTTTATGAGTTATTTTACTGTGAGAATTTTGAATGTCAATGATGACTTATTACCTTGAACAAGTTTAAAAGGAAGGCTAATATGACTTCTTACAGCAAAACCCCTATGACATCTGCTCCATAGAGTCAATTACACTGTTGTGTGTTCTCAAACAGACTTTTTTTCATAGTCAGAGTGAATGAGGAATGAGATGAACAAACATCTCTGTAGTGACTGAGGACTGACATTCTTTAGTTTGCAGCATTTGGAATAAAGGAATCTTGCCTAATGAACTGAAACCATTTATCACTGAGCAATTCAGAGCAAGCATTACTGCCTTGTCATCCCTAGAAGAGTTAATACAGAAAACATGACCTGCAATGTCCATCAGCAGTTTTTGGACTCCACCAAAACAACAAAACAATGCCAAAAAAAAATAGTTCTTCATAGAATGAAAATCCACTTTAAAATACAAAAGGTTCCACTTTATGCTGGATCTTGATCTGTACCCTTTTGACACACTCCTGTGCAAAAGGAAGTTTCAAAACTGAAAACACTGCAATCTACCTTTTAAGCAGACCTCAGTAACGGCTGAGCTCAGTAGATACAAAAAAAAGAAGTGCAAGATCTTTCCGTAAAGAAAAAAAACCCAACACCCCTGCCCTGAGATCTAATAAAGACCTGGCTATCACAAAAGGGTAAGTGCTAGAGAAGAGCAAGCTAAGATTTAACACCCTGAACTACAGTTTACTTATTGGTGACGGGTTATCAAATGGAATGATCATGGTAAAGTAAATCAGGGAAAATTCAGCGTTTGCAATAATATTTTCAGCTGCTCCAAGGAGCAGCAATTTTGTATACAAAAAGGACCCATGCATATTAAAGAAGCAGTCCCTTCCCTGATGTTCTGTTTTGCTCTCTACAAATTTTTGTATTAAATGTTATGGCTTGTGTTAGTAACACTAACTGCTTAGGTCTACAGGGTTTCTGTTGCTGGGGTGTTCTAGTTTGATCCATGCTGTTCTGGTCAGATATCCTGTTACATGATTAGTGTCCTTGTGATTCACTTAACTCATTACAAGTGCTAGTATTTTTAAAATCAAATCTAGGCTACTAGAAGCTATACGTGTTCTCAGAATCCTACAATCTGTTAATCAGACCATATTTTGACTCATCTGTTCTTTGGACAATCAATGTCTTTTTAAATCTGCTCCTAAAAAAGAACAGAATTTAGTCATTTCATCTAGGCAGAAACAGAAGGAAGTAAAAACACAAAACAAATTTTCTCTTGATGCACAAGGAAAATGAATCCAAAATAAGATGTTAGGTGCATGTAAGTTTAAATACATACTTAGTTTACTCTGTTTAGAGAGGACAGAGATGATAGCTTTGTGTATGGTTTTTGGGAGGATTACATGGCAAGACAAGCCAGGCATATCTTGTACAAATCATCACAAATAAAATACCTATTCTATCTTCTATTACTCCATGCTACTGCATGCACTCAATGCAATTAGTGGAGCAGAGTTTGGTAAATATATCACGACGTTAATAAAATTGTCTCTGGTACCATTTTTCAGTTCTCAGCTTTATAGGTGGAGGCCAGTAGCATCAGGATGTCTCCTTGTGAAAAAAGTACAGAACAGGAACAACTGCAAGCGATGCCTTTCCAAATTCACCAATATCAAGCTGAAAGCATTTTTAACATTTTTAAACAGTGTATTAAAAAATGGTCCTTAACTATGCAATAACTAGAAAGATGGCAATCTGGCTTGTTACTGGCAAGGAACGTCTGCTTTTGTCTTTGACTGGGTTGTGATGTTAGACTAATTCTTCACTGATCCTGGACTGAATCATATACCATCTGTGTGTACCAGATCTGTATAGATTCTTTGGGAAATTCTACATTTGCAGTCAGCGTAGGAGAGACGTGCTTCACGATGAAAGGTGTTTAATCTTATGTGTTAGATGGTGCAAGCAACCAGGGGTTCAGGGCTCAGCTGGTATACATCTGTGAGGGAGTTCCTTCCCAGATGACACATAAAGAGTGCTGATGAATCCACCACTGAGAAAAAGTGAGTCTTGCTTGCTTTCCCTGGGCTGACTTGACCCAGCACTTGCTGCTGCTGCAGAGTTACAGTGGCTTGCTGAAAAATGGCCTGTGTAGGGTATCTAACCTGCTTTTCCCATATCTGGCACTGCATGTCCAGTTTAAATCAGGTTGAAAATTATTTTCTCTCAGGTCAGTACCCCATAAGTATTAGGAAGTAAGGAGTCTGGAACTGGGTTTGGGTACATACGGATTTTAATCACATGCTTGCTAATGGTTTTCATTGCAGAATGCATATGAAAAACATTCCAGGCTGTAATCTCATCAAATCCCACTGCTTCTATTTCTGAATTATGCATGCCAAGTTACTGAAAAAGACATCTTTTCTCTGAAAATACCCACTGTTCCCCAAATGTATCACAATCTATTTGGAGTACATGAGCCTCATATCACATTTCTGTAAAATTAATTTCGTAAGCATGACAACTAAAGCTAAATAATTGGGTGCTGAAAGCTTACTGAGCTCATCAGACGAAAAGAGTTGAATAAATGCACATATTTGCAAACACCTGTCTCACTGATAGAAAGAAAAACTGTCCACTGTAAGTAAAAACACCTAAAATGTGGATTAGATTAACATTCCAATTTGAGAGCCAGCAGAAACATGTATCAAGAAAAACTTAATAAAATCCTTCAGTAATATCTTACAATGCCTTTACACTTGGCTACAAAATGTGACTTTGCAGAGGTCATGAACAGCACTGTCAATAAATAGTCTGTTTAAGGGTCCAATCATTAAGTATAGTCTACAAAATTTTAAACTAAAACATGATGACAAATACAATAAAAGTTCCTCTGATTAAGCACTGTACCAATATTTTTATCTTTGCTACCAAAAGAGATAAGATTAATTTCCCTTCATGTGCCCAGTTTACAAGCAGTTTGTGGCCTCTGCTTAATGAAACAGATTAATGACTACTTTGGAATTTCTGAAAGTCTAAAAGCAGCTAAGAAAATTCATACTAGCAGCAGTTTGTGCATATGCATATATGCACACATGCAGCTTGATAATTGTTGCAGTAGCCAGCAATGGCTCAGGAATTGAGTGCACCAAATGAACAATATTACTGAAAGAGAGCAGCAAGAGCAGAGCTGAGGGAGAAGTAATCTGGCATATTGCATGGCAAAATTACATTATTATTATCTAGAAGTAGATTGGTTTACTTGCCCAGTACTCACAAACCTTATCCCTTGATAATCATCTTCACACTCAGCTGCACTTCATAGCTTGTTTACCATGTTGCACTGATGTTTACTCCCTGAGTTTATTTGGTGTTGGCCATTTGAAAACATTATCATTTAAATTAGTTCCTGTAAATAATGAGCATAGGTTTCATGTGTATTCCACAGGAACAAGTACATAAAAATGGTTTGGGTTAACATCCTTTCTTTTGATCAAGTTTAAGCATCTTGGAAAATCGACAACAGACTACAAAGATTTATTCTGACAAAAGAAAAGATAGCAAGAATTCAAAGGAATGAACATATTATATTACAGGAATTTTAAAGCCTATTCAAATATCATAAGCTCATGACTTTTCCAGCAGAGCTAAACCTGATAGGTATGAGGGCTCAGAGGAAAACTAATTGCTTAATAGGTAGCAAGGCAGAAGAAATTCTGAGTGTCATTTCAGTTACCACTCATAGTCTGTGCTATCATGCCTGGACTATACATGCTGAAGCAATGAAACATGAAAAGAAAAATATTGTGCAATAAAACAAGGAAGAGGGATAACAAAAATACAATAGTGCTACATTTGAGGGTCAGTTGGTGGTGGGTCTCCAAAACTTAACCTGTTCTACCTCTGAAGGGAAGGGTTTTGGTTTTTTGAAAGACGTGCCAGTCCAGTCTGCATTTTTAGTTTTCCTGAGTAATACGAAGCTTAGTATAGGGGTGGTGAAGAGTACTGGATGTGAAAAGTACTGAAGCAGAAAAAAAGAATATTAAAACACTGCACCAAGTGGCAAAGAGGATGTCATATGGGGAAGCAAAGAACTGTAAGAAGGAAAAAAAATGAAAAGACTTAAACATGCTATTTCACCCTCTCTACCTTCCAAGCCAGGTCTGTATGTTTATAACACTAGAGTAATTTGGAAATACCTACATCATTTCCAAAGTTTTGGCTTTGATACGCTTGCTTATTGAAACAGTTGACATTTAGAAACAAATCAGCATTGTCCAATTTGTGATGCACTAATATTTTGTATACCAGTGTTTGTCTCAAGAAATATATATTTTAGGCAGTGTGGGCATACACATGGCGGGCTGGGAAATGCTCTATGCAGATCCCATTTGGAATAGATTGGGAGGAAGCTCTCAGGCTCTGCAGCTGCCTTGTGGTCTCACCTTGTCTAAAAATGAGTAGACTACAATTTGGTAGAATAACAGTATTTCTTTGGTTTTGAGAAATATAACTAGAAATACTAGCATTTTCCAGCTTCCTAAATGTTATAAAAGTTAATGGAGGCATCCTCTGGTTGGTGACTGCCATCAAAACTCTGGTGCGAGAGTCCTTCATGCACGTCTTACTTGAATTATCAAGTTCTACATGCAGATAAATCAGGATCTTAAAATCTGCTCTTGTTTTGAGAAGATCTTTGTAATCTTATTAGTCATCACTCACTTAGTTTATACCATTTCTTAGTAGCAAAATCTCATGGCCCTTCTCCCTAGTTTTCTATACAGACTATAAACATGAAAACTCTATATTTAATCAAGCAAATATTCAAAATGTTGAAAGCAAAATTCTCCTAATTCTCTGCTTGACTAAGAAACTCACAATAGCTCTTTGTCACACAAAAGCCATTGATTACCATTTCAGTCTGCTGTCTGCTTTTTTCTTTAATTCTGGTTAGCTTTTCTTTTTTTAACATGTATATTGTAGTTAGAGATCTTTTAATCTTGGCCACTTGTATTTCTTCATACTTTTGAAGTACATTTATGAGACATGATCATTCCAAGTGTTTCACAAAATTGTTTCTATCTTACTGAAGGAAAACTTGAAATAGTTCCTAATACACAGTTTCTGGTGTCCAAAGTAAAAACTTGGCCATGATAGGTCAAGTGGGTGGGAACTGTAAACAAAATGATAAACTTTATTTTTAATAACTGAGCCCAATAATTTGACTCCCATAAATGGTCCCTTAATTTGAGACCGGTACCAAACTAACAGCCAACATGGAACAGTTCTCTTCTCTGATCTGAAATCTGGTAGCAGTCATACATCTGCGGATAACTAACAAGGGTAAGTACCTGTCATGCAAGTGCCTAGGACAAAGAACTTTTATGTGAGAAGAAACAGCAGTAAATTTTTCTGTGAGAGCAAGCATTAGTCTCATGTGAGTTATTGTGGAAATAAGAAACATAGCACTTCATAGTTATGATAGGAAACTCATCAACCTATATTTTGGGTTTTCCTCTACTGTGGCAGTTATGTTTCTAAATGAAATTTCACCTCCAATACTTCCTCAAGCTTCCAAAAATCTTCCTCTTTCTGTGGGGCAGTTTTTGTTAATGCCAATAATAAATTCAGAGCTAAAAAAAAAATCATCAGATAATTTCTTTTGTGGCTTGCCTTTAATTTCATGGGTATTACTAAGTTTTCATCATGCAGAAAATTATGACTGCAGTTTGAATTTGAAATAGTACTTTGCCTTTTTGCTCAGATGGAACCTGTGGCTTCATATAAAACTGTGAAAGCATGGAACTAAGAAAAGCTGCTGAAAAAGGATAACTTCGCACAAGAAGAACTGGAAATTCAGTAGGAGATGAAACAAGCAGAAATGTCTTAAATAGTCCCAAGGAAGATCTATTCCTCATGTCTGATCATTATTCTGCTTTTTTATGAAGCATCTCGGCTCGTCTTCATATTATCTCTGCACAGGTATTTACCAGTAACCAAAAACTCCCCTGCTCACAGCAAATTTCAGGCTCCACACAGTGTCAGACAACCGAATCAGGGCAGAGCATCCTCATGCAGGTCCTGCTGACATCACCCTACAGACAGGCATGCTGACTGCACGTAGTGTGCTTGCCGATCCTGCGCTGTGGACAGCTGGGAATCCCTGCACAGTTTCCACCAGTGAGGCACTGCCAGACTGCTACACACCAAGTAGTTGCCAGGTGGAAAGATTAGGACAGGACAATGAATTCCTGTGAGTAAAAGAGATCCAGAAATGTTGCCCTTTGACATGCACTAGTACAGGCGAAAAAAGGCACACGGAAAAACCAGCAGTACTACTCTCCACAAATAAAACTTGTTATACAAATGTTTAATTTGGCTGAGTGTATCTTAATCTATTTCTAATACCACAAACAACATTCTCATAGTCGATTATGGGTACAAACAGTTCTTTCATCAGTTTAATAAACATAATCTTATTAAAGCAGCTCTTGAGTCAACCATAGACCATGTCCTCAATTAACCTGAATTATAAAATACACTGTAAAATGAAAGACATCAAAGAGGCTGCTGAATTCAAAGATAAGCTTGACTGTTAGGATGGGGAGAGAAAGGAGAGAAAACATTTTTTCTAGCAGTTAGCAGTTTTCTAGCAGTTTAGCTGTTTTACTTTGCTTTGAATACAAATAAGCAACAATATTAGTCACTGCTACCTGCAGAAATAAAAGACAATCTGGAAAAAAACCCACTGGAACATATGAATTTGAATTACTTCAGAGCTTCTCGTGCCTCTGTATTCTCTTTTCCCCCTTTGCAGCAAGTAGTTTGGTTTATTATACCCACAGAGGTCTCAAGACACAGAGGTTGTCCAAGACTCTTACAGATACTTTTGCAGGGAACTTTTGGTTTTTGAATCACAGATCTACTGGTCCTGTTTATTCTCCATTAAAGGCCTGCCCAATGGGATAGATTTACAGACAGAAGGACGGAGGATAAGAAAGAATTCTTACTATGTTAAATAATTACTCAATCCACACTCACTTGTTTTGAAATCTTCCAAAGAAATTAAAAGTTTATTTGGTTGCTTTGCAAGATCAGAGTTTTCTGCTGGGCTGTAGACAGGGAACAAGGAAAACTTGCAAGGAAAGCCTGCCCACCTCCTCCCTGCTGCCCACCTCGCTGACAGCAGAGGAGACTGCCTCTAGAATTCATATGAGTCTCCCTTCTTTTTCTACCTGAAATTGCTTTAAACAAATGAGATAAGAACTCCAGTGGAGAAAAAGAATGAGGATTGCCATATCGGTTTTAGCTGCCCTACAGCATCTGAGCTGAGAACAATTCCAGTAACTGAAAACAGATCTCAGAAAGCACAAATATCCAGAGAAATGAGTTATCTATATTCAAGAACATTCTATAAACAAAAGAGATCAAAAACTTAAGAAGATATTTCCACCTCTTACTTCTTCCAAGCACTAATCTGAACCTTAAATTTGTGTATTTTTAGAATAGCTGTTATTAGTATTTATGAATTTACTTTCCTTATGTACTATAAATGCATTTGTTTGTAAACAAACAAATGTTCAAACTGTATTCACAAAACTAGCTTAAAGGTCTGTTAACATGCATACTTATTTGCAGCTGTTTGCAACGTAAGTCCAGGGCTGGAGTAGTGGTCAACACACACCTTATTAGGCCCTTATAAAAGTGTAAACATTTCATCATATAACAGCAGCTTCTGTACGGTGCTGCTCATTTGTGCATCTCAAAAAAACACAGTAAAAGAGATCTTCAGCATTATATTCATTTCTATATGGAAAAACAGAGCTGAAAAATGATTTCCCTGTGTTTTTGCTTTGGGCAGTGGTAAAACTTGGAAGATAAAACAGGTCCTGACATTAGCAAGCCATCCTGTACTTCAGAGGAAATCACTGACTTACGAGCTGAGAGGTAAGTGAGTTCACAACTGGGACATGAATGTAATTAGTATCAGGTATTACTTTCACATGATTTCTATGTAATCAGTTTTTCCAATTCCTGATTAATTTTAAAATTGTTTTTGATAACACTTAGCTGCTAGTTTTAGTTATGATTGTTCTGAAAGAAAAAGGTTTAGAAAATTTCTTCTCAAGGTAAGGAACATTTTTTTTCCTTTAATTGTGGAGAAACTGTCAGAAGACTATCATTTTGTTCTTATTAGATCCACAGAGAGAGTTAGATTTGTAGACAGAAAATCAAACATAAGCCTAAGATTTCTTCATTTCTGCAAGCCAGTTTGCTAAATGCTTTAGGAAAAAAAAAAAAAAGAAGAGAAAGAGGAGAGACAATATTATAATTACAGTGTCATGAAGGGAAACAATAAACACATTAAACTATGAAGGCATAATCATTATCAAGGCTTAAAGAGGAGATCAGGGTCTAAGTCAGGCATTTCTAACAAGAACATAACCAAGGTTCATTAACTACTCTTGCAGCTTTCTGAATATGGTAATTTACATAAAAATGGATTTAGTGACACCAGTTGCTCATTACTGTTGGTTTGTTCTTAGGTTCATAAAGTATCATTGCAGATAAATGCACTGTCAATATATTTTCAAAGAAATATTCTATAGGATGAGAAGGATGAAGATTCACACTGTTGTGCAGTATTATGCAATTATATCTATCCATAGACACTGCAGAAACAATGCCCCAAGACATATACTCTGCATTCATTTATCCTCACGTGGGTTGTGCTCTCGCTTAGACCCCCTCATCTTATTTTGTGCTAGAATTTTTATCTTCTGTTATTGTTTCTGGAACACTTTATTAAATTTTGTGATTTACCTTCTCCTTATTACTTCTTCCTAGGAGTTGCTGTCTACAGAGTGTGTACTGGTTTAACTTAATAACAATTTAACTCAATTTAACATTTTAACTTAATAATATTTTAACTTAATAACATTAATAGCATTTTAGACCAATGTCAAGTAAACTATGAAAGCAATGCAGGGATTCTAATTCAACTTTTGAAGTAGGCATGGGCCCATTGAATTTAAGCACATTAAAACTGCTTAAACATGTCACTAGCAGAAAGGTAGAAATATTCCCAAAGAATACACAGAGTGGTTTATATTCACAAAGCAAGTCTCTTGGCATACTCTTCTTCCTCAGAAGATGTAGTTAGTCCAAAGGAACCATTGCACTAACAGAGTTCTTGGGCTTCTGATTCCAAGCTGGATCCAATAAATGCATGCAGACTAAATATTTAGCAGGGAAAATAACATTTTAATAAATTAACTGATGGGGAGGAGGAAAGGGCTTTGGACAAGTAAAGTCTTTAGATCTGAAATAGAAACGATCTATCATTCAGTGTAAAAAGAGACTGGAAACAATGAATAATATTATTAACTTCAATGCAAAACTATTAGTATGATTGAAAGAGTATCTGTGCTGCTGAGGGGGTTGATAACAATGGGAAGGTTATTAGTCCGCTTGGGACTAAGAGTGACTCATTTTAGGACTGCCCCTAGGAAGGTGAAAAGGATACACCGGAAGGCTGTGCTGCCATTTAGCGAGGCCTGGACAGGCTGGAGAGGTGGACAGAGAGGAACATGATGAAGTTCAAGAAGGACAAGTGCAGGGTCCTGCACCTGGGGAGGAACAACCCCGTGCACCAGTGCAGGCTCGGGGCTGACCTGCTGCAGAGCAGCTCTGCGGAGAGAGACCTGGGAGTGCTGGTGGGTGATAAGTTGACCATGAGCCAGCAGTGTGCCCTGGCTGCCAAGAAGACCAATGGTATTCTGGGGTGCATTAAGAAGAGTGTGGCCTGAAGGTGGAGGGAGGTTCTCCTTCCCATGTACTCTGACCTTGTGAGGCCCCATCTGAAGTAGTCTGTCCAGTTCTGGGCTCCCCACTTCAAGAAAGATGAGGAGCTACTGGAGAGAGTCCAGTGGAGGGCTACAAAGATAATGAGGGGACTGGAGCATCTCTTCTATGAGGAAAGGCTGAGGGAGCTAGGCTTGTTTAGCCTGAAGAAGAGAAGGCTGAGAGGGGACCTAATAAATGTCTATAAATATCTGAAGGGTGGGTGTCAGGAGGATGGAGCCGGACTCTTTTCAGTGGTGCCCTGTGACAGGACAAGGGGCAACAAACACAACCTGAAACATAGGAAGTTCCTTCTGAACAAAACGAAGAACTTCTTCCGTCGGAGGGTGACTGAGCACTGGAACCGGTTTCCCAGAGATGTTGTGGAGTCTCCTTCTCTGGAGATATTAAAAACCCACGTGGATGAGGTCATGTGCAACCTGCTCTAAGTGGCTCTGCTTTCAGCTGGGGGGGTTGGACCAGATGATTCACAGAGGTCGCTTCCAGCCTCTGTGATTCTGTGATTCTGTGATTCTGTGAAAAGTTAAACTCAGGTTGCTCTATGGCAAACCAATGTGCAATCAAACAAATTTGTATTGATATCATGGTTAATATCTTTAAAATAGACCTTAGAGGTAAAATTAAAGTTTTTATTAACTATTTCCAAAGTCTTCTTTGCAGTGCTGGTCTAAAGAAAGTCAAAGATAAGAGTATTTTTCTATGGAAAACATGTTCCTTTCTCCACGATAAAAAGTAACCGTTTGCAGTTGTTTGCATCAGTTTTTTTGCATAATGGTTGTCTGGTATCACACATGTAGTTTTGTAGAATGCTAGAATTATAGAATGGTTTGCGTTGGAAGGGAGCTTTAAAGATCATGTCTGTCCTCCTGCAATATCAGAAACATCTTCTACTAGATCAGGTTGCTTAGAGCCCCACCCATCCTGACCTTGAAAGTTTCTGGGGATGGGGACATGGACAGTTTCTATAAAGGCAGTTAGTTTTCCTGAATAATGAACCAATATAGTCTAGACATACATATGAGAACTATAATTTTTTTTCCTGTTTCTTCCATAGATGTTATATATATTTGTTGTTTGAATCTGTATTTTTTGTTTTGGCATTATAATATCAGCATACCTGTGACAAACAACACATTAATACATAAGCTAACTTCTCTTGCTCTTTTCTGCCTCTGAAGAGAAAATATTCAAGAATTATGCTTTATGTTCTCATTCCCTCTGCTGCCTTTTCTGCGTTGTTTTCACTGTGGAAATGTCTTCTCTTCCTCAAATTGTCTATTTTTTCTACATTCCTTCATGCAAGCTCTACCATCTTTTATTCAAATGCTCATTTTTCTTTCCTTTCAGCTCTCAATTTGTTACTGAGATTCTGTTCTGTTCAGTCCTTTAACTCTGGTCCTAATTTAGTTCCATAAATAATAATGCCAACACATGTTTTGCTAAGAAAAATTATAAGACTCCAGACAAGTTAAATAGTGTAATGTCTACTGAGCATAAGACAAAGTTTGGATACGCAAAACCATAAGGCTCAAGATGAAACCTAGTTAGGTATAAGTATTTTTCAAAACAGCAGTATCCTACTCTCACAAATTTGTGTGGCTCTGGGTGATATGGGTTGTCCCAGACATACGTCACTACAGGCCACATAGTGAAATAGTTAAGTTCAGAGGCAGACACCTCTCCTCATCCTATGTCTCAAATATTTCAGTCAGAAGGTACCACTACTATTTATTCCATAGCCTCTATATGAACTCATGATCTACACTTACTGAAAGAAGAAGATATAAGGAAGGCAAATCGAGACACTAATTTTTCTTTTATACAAAAGCTACATAGTTTTAACCATAGATAGAGCGGCCACAGGGCTGAAATATTACCTTTTTAAAAAAATATAGTCCTCTGGTAGCAGCTTAATACCTTTTAGAACTTTGAAAGCGTCCAAAACCAGCATGTTACAGAAAATAGAAGATTCTCTCACTGTGCAAAAAACTTTCCAAAAAGCAGAAATTGAATTTAAAAAGTTACATATGCTATTTTAAGAATTGCCTGTTTGCACAATCTGTTTTAACTACACTAGGCTGAAAGTGGTATCTATTACAATAGGGTTGCATGTAGCCATTTCCAGTAACACCCAACTGGGCTGGTGATATGTAAATAGACAAAAAGACTATTCTTGCTTCGAAGAGTTTATGTTTAACCTTGTTTAAACAGAGGTACATTGCTGTAAAAATAGATATACTGCACCATTTGATCTTGCAAACATAAAGCAAGAAGCCAAACCAAGTAACAATCAGTAGAGACAGATGCCCTTGTACTAATCACAGAATCACAGAATCACAGAATGTTAGGGGTTGGAAGGGATCTCTGTCGGTCACCTAGTCCAACCCCCCTGCCAAAGCAGGGTCACCCAGAGCAGGCTGCACAGGACCTTGTCCAGGCGAGTCTTGAATATCTCCAGAGAAGGAGACTCCACTACCTCCCTGGGCAGCCTGTTCCATGACTCCGTCACCCTCAGAGGGAAGAAGTTCTTCCTCATGTTCAGACGGAATTTCCTGTGCTTCAGTTTGTGCCCATTGCCCCTTGTCCTGTCACTGGGCACCACTGAAAAGAGTCTGGCCCCATCCTCTTGACACCCACCCTTACTAGAAAAAAATTTTCTTCCCTACAGAGTTCCAGCTATTCAAGCATTCAAGCCAAAACAAGCCTCATCCTGAAAGTCTGAAAAAACACCCTAAGACTCTACTCTAAATGATTTACGTAACACACAGTTTTGTGCTAATGATTTCAATAGGCAAACTTAAAGAGGAAGGTGATGAAATGAATTACAGAGGTTTAGGAAGTTATAGATGCCACTTTATGGCATCTTCTTCCTTTTGGCATTTCAAGTAATACATTGCACACATGCAAAAAGTCTTACTTGGTTGGTTGTTTTCATTTTTCACTTCTGTTGCTGTATTAATTTCTGTCAAGATCTGGTAGAGTGCAATAATAGGCTTGCCATCTTCAATCTCACCTTTCTTCCCACGTCTTTGAAAAGTTTTGAGAGACATGGCACATGACAGCATGTCCTCTCTTTTATTCTAGACTGAGGTCAATTCTTATAGCAAAGCCAGAAGCTGAGGCTAAACAATATATTTTAGGGCTTGAATATTGCTAAAAAAGTCGGAATTCCCACAACTATACTATGAAGTTATTCTTGCTAACTGCAACGGGATTAGAATTTGACCAGTACTCCTGGGAAAACCCTCTCTTTAGAGATATTTTGTATATAATTTATTTTAAATTTATTAGGTATTAATTCATAAGATTAATGTGCATTAAATATGTCTAATATAGCAATATGTTTATGTGTGCAAGTATAATATACACATAGTCTGATATACAGTGAAATCTACCATCCTACAAATGGTGGGGAAAAAAGTGGCAGAAAAACAAAGTACTTTCTACTGGGACACACAAGTCCTATTGGAATCCAGTTTTGGAAGACATAGTTGTCAATACCTTCTCCACCACCAATCAGAAAACTTTCAATGAGCCAGAATAAAAATGTGCATCTCATGTCACAGGCAAACACTCTTCAGCAACCTCTGCCTAAATCTGTCTACTCAAAACTTGGGATATGAAACCACACTTTAGTCATTTGTAACCAACAGGAAAATTGCACTAAGATACTATAACTCTAAGTACATAGTATTGTTAAAAAAAAAATTACACATACAATTTAGCAGCCAGAACACAAATAAATTCAATAATTTTTTTCCCCATTCCACATGGTTAAGCAGTACTAGTAAAAAGTATTTCATTTGCAGATATTACTGTAAACACACATGGTCAATTCCATATTCCTTCCAAACTGTTTACTTAAAATATGTTAATAGCAGTGCAACACAAATCCTTTAGTTAATCCTTTATGGTTAAATAATGAGACAGTGTTTATTATATTGTTTGCTTAAGAGAGCATTGCATGCTTTCATGCCAAAGCTTTCACAATCAGTTGGGACCTGCTAAATATTCTCCATTTCTGAAAAGCAGTTCACCAACCTAGGATCCCAACAGAAGGCACACTGAAATGATACTTCAGTCCAGAATAAACTGCCACTATATCCAGCATGCCAGTACCTAGTTATTTTTGCTACTCTTTTGAAAAATCTGCTGATCTATTTTTGATCAAATGTGTTAAGAAAGGAGCAGTTATGAAAGTTTTTAGTCTGTTTGGATTTAGGCTACTGCTCTGAGCTTAGATCATTCAATGAGTCCTTTGTACATCACAAGCCTTTTGTAGATCAGAACTTCAATTTACTATAAGCACTCTTAACAAGAAGTCTTTTGACTATATGCTTACAGCAGCATGCCAAAAATGGAGCAAAAATCTACATATGCTTTTTAACTCTCGAGACAACTGGAATTCAGTCATTGACTTCACTAGTTCAAACACAGGCCCCCAGACGTAAAAGTCACTCAGTCATGGGATGCTCTGCCTTTCAAATAAGACATAGATGGAAGTGCAAGTTAAACAACTCATGTCATGCGTGAATCAGGTGGGAAAATTCACCGTGAAAAATGGGTCCCCAGATTAGGGCTCTGAGGAACTAGCATCTTAAAGGTGAATTCTGAAGAAGAATAAGGATTTAGCAGCTTAGATGAGAATTGTCATGCCATGTCTGAGAAGCTGTTGGTAGATATTTATTACAATGACAGATTTGGTTGTTATTTAGTTCTTGTTAGTGGTGCATCTGAAGTTATATCAGAAAAAAGATTTACATATATAAGATATGGTTGCTACCTACACATGAAAGCGATCTTTTTGGCACTTTTTAACACTACAAACTTCCAAAATCTCTCCCAAGATGCTTCGTTCCAGACTTGTATTTTGTACAAAGACTAAACATTATCATTTTTGATAAGCACAGGTATTAGACTACTACTGTTCCGCTGAGAAGAATGACCTTAAGAATACAGTTGAGGGAAGGGAGAAGTCTCAATCCACTTCTCTGGGCAACTCAAGAAGAGAGACGAAACAGCCATTGCCCGGATCAATTCTGTACATGGTCCCTTTTAATTCAGTGACATTGTGTCTAAGCACTTTTATTGCAAATATCAGACTGTGCCATCCTTCAAACTAACTTCCAGGATAAGGCTAGTTTTGAGAGCTAGAAGCTGGACCCTAGACGCTCAGCTGTTTTAAGGGCAGCAAATTTTATCTTTGCTTGAAAGTATACCAAGAAACAGTCTTGTTGCAAGTGATTGAAAGTAACTAAACTTCAGAGCAAACCTCGTATCTCACAGATCTGCCTGACTTCCACTTATCAGCTTAATCATGTTTACTTTGTGCAAGCTCACTGGCAAGAAAATAACAGCATACCTGTACTGTAGATTAAATACATAGGGATCGCCTTCTACGGTGGCTGCAGCTAAAGCGTTAATTGTGCGTGGATGTCAATCATCATCAGTCAGTCAATCAAGCAACTAATTCCTTCAGGGGTCACAGTTGCAACAAGGACAGCAGTTGACAGGAGAGCTGACAGACTGAGAATCCTACCACCTAGGTAACAGTTTATGCATACCAAGTAACTCCTTACACAAACAGATGGCATAGTCCATTCAGCACAGGGTAAACCCTTAGGCATTTTTGACATTTTAACCAAAACAATCCTTTGAAGAACAGGAAGCAAAAATGTGTCTCCATTTTTGTACTGCCATTGCATAAAATTTACCACAGCAAACTGATTTTGTCTTCCTCTCTCTCTTCCTTCCCTCCCTCACAAGTGCCTTTTGCTAACAATAAAATGGGAAGAAAATGAATGAAACCAATTTTTTTGAAATTTTATTCAATTGACATACCGATTTATGTAAACATACGTACAAATGGCCTGCATCGTGTCACTTCTATGTAAGAGATAATTATCTTTGCCCAGCTCTAATGTATTTGTTATTGCATTGAAGACAAAGCTTATTTAGATAGACTCCCACTTTCACAAGAATCAAAATTTCTACTTAAAGCATCTGTCTTATTGTAAGATGAGCCTAATAGATGCTAGCATGCTTTGCTAGCAGAACTGGATAGCTCCAACATATTTTCTTTCTAAGTAAAAAACCCCTGTGATCTGCTGCTAAGTCAAAAATGTTTGTAAAGGGGTACTAATTACAGAAACGTTGAAAAATAAGTAGCAACAAACCCTTTGAAGATCCTAGCATAAAAGCAAGAAGTGTATGCAACTGAGGGAAATAAATAGTCGTGTATGTCTTTAGGAACTCACCAACAGAAGACTGATAGCCGTTGCCTGGATCACTGAATTCAGTTCTTTCTCTCTGCTAACTCTAAGCAGACAGTACACAAGCTAGGTGGAATAAACTTTTAGTGTGTACTTACCATAAAACACTTTCCAACAGTCCAGTAACTCTCTTCAACAGCTGTTGTAATACCCAAACCCACAAATGAAAACAGGACAGAAAAGGAGAAGGAGAGCTTAAGGAATATCACGACTGTCCTAAGCCCTGTAGTAGTCAGGCTGCTCTCCTAGGAACAGGAATACATGCCTCATAAAACACCCAGAGGTAGCTGAGAGATTCCCAGTACTCCCTAGAAATTTCAGGCAAGGGAAAATCCTTTCCAGATTTGATTCTATCCATTTTTCCAATCCTGAGTATAGAAGGAAGAGAGATTCCTTTTTTGGACGAATGGAAGCTGCTGCCCAATGCTAACAATGGCTTATCAGCTACTTCAGAGAAAAGAGTGAAAAAGCATAAAAAAGCATAAAAATCAACAGAAGCTGATATATGCCTTTAGGGAAGAAGAAGTCCTACTCTGCTTCTGCAGTTGACAGTCTGAAGCTCCAAAAGAAGGCAATAATATAAAGATGGTGTCAAAAACGCAATCAATAAGCAAAGGTTAAGTTCCTTATTTCTGTTTTTTCACAGTTCGCTTGATTTCAAGACTATTTCAAATTGCTTTTATTGGCTGCAGAGACAGTGATTTCAGAAATAGCTCAAATCATTCATTAGCTTCATATTGTGCCACTATTGAAGAAAAATTCTTTAAGACGACTTGGATTGCTTCTCGTATTTTCAGCACAGACTTCAGATTAATTATAGCTATGTTACTTTTTTCCTATTCTTTTTTTCCTGTTAGTCACCAGCTAGAGATAAAAGGTCATACTGCATTCATGAACTTGCCGCATTCAGAGATCTATAGACAATTTTTACACTAGTTCTACCCAACAGGACTGCAATATAATGTGAGCTGAAGTCACTTATGTGATCCTGCTGTTGGTCTTAGACCTCTGATATTGTAATTCTGTCACCTTAAAATGAGATTTTTACAGTGGTCTGCATATCATACGGTGACCTTCAAATTGTTACACTTCCTCTTAAGGTTATATATATGAGTCAAAGAGTTAACAAATGCTGAATCGTGTATAAGCAGGTAGTAGACATAAACATGAGACAAATATAAGAAGCGGTTAAAAGTGATCTGTTGCACAAGTGGTCTAACTGCCTGTGTGAGACGTGGAACGATTCATTACATGCTAATATTAAAGGGTTACATTCAGAAAGATTTAAAGGCTTTACTTCTAATTGTTTGAACTTAAAGGAGCCAAACAGTAAAAACAAACCCTAAAGAAAACAGAACACCACCACTAAAATTCCAAAGTGAAAAAACACATCACAGATTAAGTGCAAATTATGAGCCATAGTTGCTACCAAAAATGAAAAAGTCAACACTCTGAGTTATAGTACCAATTATCAGCAGACAGCTTTTACATATAGTAAATAACATGCAGAGCATGGGAATTTTCTCCTGGAAATTCAGCAAAGAGGATCCCATACAAAAAGAATATTTTGATTGATGGGAATTTTTTTTCCCTATTGTATAATTTTGGTCTGATTTGGATCCAAATCAGACATTTTTAAATTTCCCATGAACCGGAAACTCTCTGAACTCTGCAGTTGTTAAGTCAAATTGATGATCTCATCAGTTTCACTGCTTGTACCCACAACAAACTGACAAAAATGTCGAATTGACTGAGCAGCTGCAGGAGGTTCCAATGGAAAGTTTCACCAGCAGACTGCCTCAGACCAGGAACAGAATATTTCTCAGTTTTGTTGCCACAGGGTGGACATGCCAGGTCACTGCCCCAGAACCAGTGGTATGACATTTAACAGATAAAGGAACAGCAAAGTCCCTTCAGCTGCTTAACAAAAAAAAAAAAAAAGAAAAACAAGCCCTCAAACTTGCAAGCTTTCAGTACTGAAAGTAGAGAAATAGAATTGAGAAAATTGCTATCTATTTCAAGAGAAAGATCAAATCTTCAAATAAAGATGCTCTTCATCTTTAGTTCCAGTCGTGCCTCCTTGGAAGATAATTGGCCAATCTCCTCTCCAAAATAGCTCAAAGAACTGCTGCCTGATGTATATGAAGTATTGTTCTGCCTTTCCAAAATTATTTCAATGAGAATCCCCTTCCTAAAGAAACGCTCTGAGAAATTATTTAAGCATGTTCCTAGTATAAGGCACTTCCTTAAGATTTTTCCAAGAACTGTCTGCTTTTCTTACTCAGCTTACGTCTGCATTGGTGTTGCATCCAGGTGACATCCACCTTTAGGAAGGAAGAAAAATCATTTTCTAGAGACACAGAATCATAGAATCATAGAAAGTTTTGGGTTGGAAGGGACCCCTAGAGGTCATCTAGTCCAACCCCCCCGCAGCAAGCAGGGAAACCACAGAATCACAGAATGGTAGGGGTTGGAAGGGACCTCTGTGGGTCATCTAGTCCAACCCTCCTGCCGAAGCAGGGTCACCTACAGCAGGCTGCACAGGACCTTGTCCAGGCGGGTCTTGAATATCTCCAGAGAAGGAGACTCCACAACCTCCCTGGGCAGCCTGTTCCAGTGCTCCGTCACCCTCAGAGGGAAGAATTTCTTCCTCATGTTCAGACGGAACTTCCTATGCTTCAGTTTGTGCCCATTGCCCCTTGTCCTGTCACTGGGCACCACTGAAAAGAGTCTGGCCCCATCCTCCTGACACCCACCCTTCAGATACTTATAAGCATTTATTAGGTCCCCTCGCAGCCTTCTCTTCTTCAGGCTAAACAAGCCCAGCTCCCTCAACCTCTCCTCGTAGGGGAGATGTTCCAGTCCCCTCATCATCCTTGTAGCCCTCCGCTGGACTCTCTCCAGTAGCTCCTCATCTTTCTTGAACTGGGGAGCCCAGAACTGGACACAGTACTCTAGGTGAGGCCTCACCAGGGCAGTGTAGAGGGGAAGGAGAACCTCCCTCGTCCTGCTGGCCACACTCTTCTTGATGCACCCCAGGATCCCATTGGCTTTCTTGGCAGCCAGGGCACACTGCTGGCTCATGGTTAACATGTCATCCACCAGGACGCTTAGGTCCCTCTCCACAGAGCTGCTTTCCAGCAGGTCCACCCCAAGCCTGTACTGGTGCATCAGGTTGTTCCTCCCCAGGTGCAGGACCCTGCATTTGCCTTTGTTGAACCTCATCAGGTTCCTCTCTGCCCAGCTTTCCAGCCTATCCAGGTCACGCTGAATGGCAGCACAGCCTTCTGGTGTGTCTACCACACCTCCCAGTTTGGTGTCATCACCAAACTTGCTGAGGGTACATTCTAACTCTTCGTCCAGGTCGTTGATGAAGAAGTTAAACAAGACTGGGCCCAGTACTGACCCCTGGGGGACACCACTAGTTACCAGCCTCCAACTAGACTCAGCGCCGCTGATGACAACCCTCTGAGTTCTGCCATTCAGCCAGTTCTCAATCCACTTCACCGACCACTCATCCAGCCCACACTTCCTGAGCTTCCCTAGGAGGATATCATGGGAGACTGTGTCGAAAGCCTTGCTGAAGTCAAGGTAGACAACATCCACGGCTCTCCTTTCGTCTACCCAGCCAGTCATGTCATCGTGGAAAGCTATTAGATTGGTCAGGCATGATTTCCCCTTGGTGAATCCATGCTGACTACTCCTGATAACCTTCTTTTCTTCCACTTGTTTGATGATCAGGTTGCTCAGAGCCCTGTCCAACCTGGTCTTGAATGTTTCCAGGGATGGGGCCTCCACTACCTCTCTGGGCAACCCGTTCCAGTGTTTCACAACCCTCATTCTAAAGAATTTCTTCCTTATATCCAGCCTAAACCTACCCCGCTTTAGTTTAAAACCATTACCCCTTGTCCTGTCACTGCTGTCTCTACTAAAAAGATTGTCCCCATCTTTCCTATAGGCTCCCTTTAAGTACTGAAAGGCTGCAATCAGGTCTCCCCGCAGCCTTCTCTTCTCCAGGCTGAACAAGCCCAACTCTCTCAGCCTGTCCTCACAGGAGAGGTGCTCCAGCCCTCGAATCATTTTTGTAGCCCTCCTTTGGACCCGCTCCAACAGTTCCATGTCCTTCTTGTGCTGAGGGCTCCAGAGCTGAACGCATTACTCCAGGTGAGGTCTCACCAGAGCAGAGTAGAGGGGCAGAATCACCTCTCTCGACCTGCTGGCCACACTTCTCCTGATGCACATTTCACTGATATACCATATCTTACATAAAACGTACATAAACATACAAAACCATATATTTTTTCTATGCAGACTTTAACATTCCTTTTTTCATCTCTTTCTACCACCTTCCCCCTTTTCCACTTCTAATGCAGCTTTTCCCTGCAGGGGTGCCTGAGGTACACCCTCTTGGAGTGGAGTGTCAAGGGCTGTGCGTGGGAGGCATGTGTGTGTGAATTTTTGCTTACTCTGTGCTTACCTTTGTCAAGGTGCATTAGTGTGAAGATAGACATGGTTTTAGCCAGTCCCTGATATATTTTCTCTATGTTTTGTGCCCCAGGATTATAAAAGAGGAATGTTCAAATATTCATCAATTGTAATGTAACAATTGTAGCACAGATAAAGTAAGTGTCTTTGCAGAAAACATAAACTAGTAGTAAACCAAAAGTGCTCTGTAATCACAGATTTTTCTTTTTGATTTGCTTCAAAGAAAGAAACAGTTCCTCAAGTCTCTAACTCCAGTTTATGGAGTGACCCTTATTGGGCTCTGGCAGAACTCCAATGGGTACTCGAGAGATACACTGGTTTCCATCAACAATGAAAAGATTTCATTTCCATCTTTTGGTTAGGCAGTTAGTACTCTCCTATCTAAATTTCCAGACAAAACAAAAATGTCACAGTGCAAAAGGGAAAAAGGAATAATAAGGCAAGAATCTTACCAATGCCTGGCTACGTTTACCAAATACAGCATGTGCTTAAGAGGTTAGGGTCAGTGATATTGAAGTTCTCTGAAAAAAGGTTTGAGAAAAGACTTCTTCTAAATGTATTCTAAGGTGCTGCCCCTAAGGAATTTCTTTTGTTCAAAACTGCAGGTATACAGAAAGGGGAAACATTGCAAATCAACCTGATCAAAAAAAATAAAACGTTTGCTTTAAATCTTTCAATGCATTACATTTCTTTACATGAAAGTTTTAACTAAATAGCAGCTTGCTTTCAAATCTTTGAAGTCTGCAAAATTACTTCACATTTGCAAGTTTTAGGAGAGGGGGAGGGATAAAAGGAAGGAGTGAGAAAGCTACACAGCAATGTCTGTAGTAAGTTCACACCCAACACTAAACAGAAGAAGGCAGTTAAACTATTACAAAAAAGAAGTGCAGTTGAAACCTAAAAGAAGCTTACATAATTATGAGAAGTATATTTGCTTTGCAGGATGGGATGAGAAATCAAGCAAAAAGAAAGAAAAAATAGAATAGCAAAACCAACTTCTGGATTCATTTCGATGTATTATCCTTGCCAATAAAAATGCTTAAACCTCACTTACAGCTCCCTGGGGAATGGCAGCTATTATCCCTTATTGAGTTGGTGCTTACCATACAGAGCCTGAACAATTCATACAGAAAAATAAACCATAACATTCCTGTTTATTATTACTTTAACTGAGAGGTGCTGACATTAAACAGTTCTGCACTGCTGCTATAAATCAGCATGCAGTGGATGTTCTCAGCATGGGACTAGGGCTCCCTGGCAACAGCATTCATCAAGGCAACCAGCTGTCAGAATTCTTCAAATTAAACTGTTATTACTGTAGTATTCATTAGTCAGTTACTGACTATTAAGATATTTTTATATCTGAGCCATTGACATTGGATATTGCTTTTTAATATGCAAGTTATATATAAACTTGATTAAGTGGTTCATGTGGGGTTGACGGCTTCTATTATAGCTTGATCTCCCCTTTGTAGGGTCTACAGTGTTGGAGATAACATCCTGGTCTGTACTAAAATTAATTTTCCATTTAAAAGTCTTGTATTTCTGCTGTGAATGATAGGCTGTTTGCTCAATCACCAGCATTCATGTTGCAGACATATAACACAATACGAAAGGGATGTGTAATAGATTGTTTTGACCATGATGTAGAGTGATAAGAGTTGGTAATTTTAACTGCATTGCTGTCCATGCTACACTTCTTGTTATTTTGTTTAGGTAAAAATCATGTAACTGTGGTTGCAAGAAAGACGAGATTCGAATGCTTTTGATACACACTTTAATTGTTTAATTATTTGGTATAGCAATATAACTCATTTCAATTCTAGCATTCTTAATTTTTAAGCAACTTTTTTTTTCTGAAATAATGATTAAAAATTACTGATGTTTCCAACACACAAGGTCTTTTCATCTAGGATATTTCTCTTATTTCTGAATCAAGATGTGTAATTTTAAGTTTTTCTTCCTTTCTCTGCATTCACATGTTTGAGGAATACTTCCTATGGTGGTAATCCTGCTGGCATCTTAGACATCCCTTTTGTTTTCTGCATTATTTGGATAAATCTCCTTTAAAAAGGAGCTAAAATATTGTTTTGATCTTGTCTCAAACTGTGTTCCCGATTTCATGCTGTGTGGACATTTATGAGGCATTGCAGAATTTACACCATCACTACTGTAGGGTTTTGTTGCCTTGACAGAGCTTTTATAAGCTAGGAAAAGTCAATTTTCCTAACATTACTCTACATTGGCAAGCACATAAAATCTTTGTACAGGACTACTCTTAAAAATCTCTATGTGTCTAAACAGAAAGTTTTACTTATTAATTCATGTCCAGAAACTGTAGCAATGAGTTGTAAGGGCAACAGTAACTAAGGTAGCATGGCATACGTATTTCTGTGTATCCTGTGAAATACCTTCAAGCCGTTCCTAACCAGCAGCATATCATAAACTCACATATCAACACTCGGATAAAAACTTGCACAATTTTGTATTAATACCACTAAAGATCATAGAAAAATTGTCCTACTATAGGTTGCACAACAGTGAAAATAACAGCAGAATCTCAGCCAGCATCTTATCTCCTGGGTGTACATAACCCTTAGCTCCACGAACTGCTTCGCATGCCTCTGGAAATAAATACACTCAGTGGTTGGTTCAGCACATCTGGAAGAGCCACCTTCCCCTTTCTCCATTAGCTGCAAACACACACCAAACCTTCGAAGAAGCAAAAAAACAAGAGATGTTGTGGTCACTTTTTCTGTAGTGGAAATCTAGAGTAGTTTTCCAGAAATTAATAGAATTACTAAAATCAGAAAACAAACAATAGTCTTACAGAGAAAACAACTCAGAGAAAATATTTTTTTCAGAGTGACATAAAGAGGAAGGTTGCATACGATTCTTCAGTTACTTGAAAGAGCTTCATATATCTCTGTGATGGTGAAGACCCTTCAGTACGTAAGACAACAAAGATTTTTGTGCCTTAATCATGCTTTTATAGGAGGTTAACAGTAGAGTAAATCAATGAGAAGAGACTGTTATTCCCTCCTTCCTCTCCTCATTTTGATGGTTAAACACTAGAAGAAAACACTGGAGAAAACTGGGAAAATCATCCCAGAGAAAGAAAAAGTCAGGATAGTTTATACACATCAAAATCCCAACACAAGTTAAGTTCTGACACTTGACTGTTGTGTAAAGGAGTTCTCTATTCCATAGGGAGTTAATCTTTCTGAATATCTCTGAAAATGGGTGAAGATAAGTGGTACTTAATCACTATTGGTGTAGAGTCATGAAGGTTTTCTCCTGCAGTTATGCTGGACTATGCCAGTCAAGACTGGCATGCTGCCATCATTTCTTACTTAGGCATTTTTATAGCTATCTACTCAGTTATCTAGGTCAGATTACCATTTGTAATAGCTTCACATAAAACCAGGGCTGTATAATTACATCTAACTCCATTCTGCACAGGCATTGGTAATCTTTTTAAAACAAATCTTACTCCTGTAAATTTCACACAGACCTTAAAAACTTGTTGATTTCCCGTTGTTTCTAAACACTGTCAAAACGACCTTGAATTTCTTTCCAAGGCTACGGGTAGTGGAAACTTCTAGTATTACACTTAAGTTTCAGCTGCACATCAAGTAGGGTATAAAAATGCTTTTTAGACCATTTACAAGAGATGGAGATCTGAAGCCTCAGACTGGAAGAGAAAATCTAACATGCAGGGTAAAAAGATGTATCTGGCTAGTTTGGACTCAGAATAGAAGTTTACCCCACTGGGAGCAACTGTTCTGCCAGCAAGCCACACATGCATGATGAATGAGACGGTAAAAAAGTGCTTATGGAAGTGTGATGACAGTTCTGTGTCCTTAAGACATCCATCCCAAAGGTACACTTGTGCATCTGTTATATGTTTTGGTAGTGTTTCTTCTTCAGCTTCAAGTTATTTAAGAAGGTGAGAATCTATGCCCAAAAGGCCATAAAGAGAGAAAAGTTAGCAGAGGCCATAAGGCAACAACACGAGTGGCTAGAAAGATTTATCATCAGGCAGAGCAGAGAATACTGTAAATACCCTAGAAGACTTTGCAGTGGATGAAGGCAGCTCTGCTGTTCACTCTCCCATCACGTCAAGGGTGAATTATGTTTTCCTCTTTACTGTGCACCCACTCCCACTCCAACTCAGTGCCCAGTCTGCTCTTCTCACAGAGTGGAGCCTAGTGATTTTCAGAAGTGCAGAAGCCTGCTTTCCAATACTCAATTTTATTTTTCTTTATCATTAATTCCAAGACTGGCAAAAAGTAAAGATATTAATATTTCTGCAAGAACCATGAAGTCTGTATTTTCTCAGCTAGAGTTTGCAGGTGCAAATGGGAATAGATGGGCAAGATACGATGCAAAAAAACCCTCAACAATGAAACCTGAAAGGAAAGTATTTCAACACCCTACCTTTTATTACGCACCTTTTCACGTTGGTTATGCAAACTCCCAAATTTTACTGACGAAGCTTGAGCCTAAAGGGTTACAGCATTCAATCTTCTGCTACTCTTAGGTCAGAATGACCTGTTCATTGCATACAAATAAGTGAGTCTCTAGCCCAGTGCCTGGATTAGCTGTTTTCTCTTTTATGCTTTGAAGATAGCAAATACACAAAGCACAACATCCAGGACCATGATGTAAAGTTTATCTGAAGCAACAGGAAATAAGCCCTGGTCTCCAGACCTTAAGCAGAAAGCACTACAAGAAATGAAAATTTAGATCAAATGATACAAATGAAAGGAGTTGTTAAAAAAGACAGAGCACATGACAACACAAACACTCAGCAAAATGACACTCTGGATACATGGAATGTTTTGCAATGTAAAGAATGGGAAGTTCAGTGTACCCTGCTAACTGAGAGACATGCTTTGAGGCTGTGTAGTATGCTATAAACAATGGTAAAGAGCCGTACCATGCCACAAAGCCAGTTTGCATGTAGGGCAGCTCAGAAGCCCACATTTACAGGAACTCAAAAGGCTAGATGTGACACTACCGCAAACCAGATGCTGGTTCAAGGTAAAATTGAATTCTTGTACACGATAGCTGCCCAAGGACATAGAATTCATGTAGCCACGGGAGAGTCAGATAGGACAGCTTTCTTCCACCTTAATTGTTTTCCCCTGCCTCAGCAGTTTGTGTAACAAAGTTTCTGTGGCTCCACTGGATCGTGTTTATTCTGAGAAAGTTCAACCAGCTTGATCAAGACTAAGATAAATGCTGTCGGTGCTATACAAGATAATCATACTGTGCTAAAGGGTCAGACCTATTAAGTCAGTATATAAACAAGACAGCTGTTGTTCAGACTTCATGCTAAATAAAAGCACCAGTGGCAAAATAACCTCCGTCTCTACAGCCTAGAAGGAGGAATTGCTTAGGACCAATATTCAAACACTTCATTTTATGGGAGATGAAAAGAGAAAAAAAAACAAGAGGATGCATTTTGGCAGATTTTGTGCTAGATGTGAGCTCCAAGGTGTTTGCAAAAAGCCAATGCTGCTTTAGGACAACTTACATATTGTAGCTGCCAAAAGGAAAACCCAAATTTTTTAACATATATCTATTTGCAGATATGGGAAAATAAAATCAAATATAGGTTAGGAACATGCACCATTCTTACCACAGCTGCTTCAATGACTTAATGTGTACCACAATGCCAGTTAATAGGAAAAGAATTTGGCAACTCTTTTATGCAGTATTCACTCTCCTCTTCTTATGCCTGGCAGGGCTTCTGTCCTGGAAAGAGAACCATAACACTCTATTGTTCTGCAGAAGCTGAAAATATAAACATCAGCTGTTTCCTCCATCAGCTAAAAGAATGCAGTAGAAAACACTCAGTATGGCCAACTGGGAGGTGTAGAGCAAAGAATGACTCAACCAGCAAAATGATTGCACTGATGCGAAGTTTATAGGAGCAACCAAAAGAAGAATTCTTCTATTAGTGTTAAAAAGACCCTTTTGGCATGTGCTTTCTAATTACTTGTTTATTGACCTAAAATAGTCTTCAGGACACGACAGACTGTGACCCGTTGCAGAAATTGGGTGTTTTTAGGGAAAAAATATACTCGGTCAACACAAGTGTGAAACTATTGTATGTATTTAAACCAACTTCAACCTTATTCCTGAGAGAAGTGTCCAATATTCACCACTGTGATGGGAAGCTATGCTTTTAGGGCAGTAGGATTTTATGCACAGGTGTCACATATTCATTTCATAGCAAGTAAAAATTTACAAAAGCTATCTGTATCAAAAATATTAGCGGGTAGTAAGGTGACAGAATTCAGTGCATACTCACAACTTCTATCTAAAATATTCCAAGTACCGATACTAATTCTGCAAAAAATGGCCTCACTATTATACCAAAGCCCACAACAAGACTGTCTTTTCACTTATGTAAGTTCTGTAACACACAGATGGCTATAGCTTTCAGGAAACTAAATAACAGTTTTGCAATAATAAAATGTTAGAGCAGGTTGTGTTGAGAAAAAATATGATTTGAGTAAGTCAGCTCCAGTTCCCCTGGTCACTGCTGGAACCTGGCAGACAGATGTCTGAAGCTACAGAGCCTCAGAGGGATACCTGGCTTGGGAAGAAAGAATGGGTTTACTGCAACAAGAACTGAGCAACTGGTCCTTACAAAACAAAAAAATGTTTTTGTCTTCAAAAAAAAAGGCACAGAAAAAAAAGCACATCATAAGCTTTGTGTGGTGTGTAAAGTACAGAGAAAGGAAAGTGCTTGATTCCTTTTAAACCCACAAGAGGTATAAAGGAGATGTAAGGGCAGTGACTTATAGCATTGCATACATGTACTTCATATGTTCCACCAAGAAAACTTCAAACTGTTTTACCTAAGCTAAACAAGACAGAGTTTTGCAGTTTTACTATATCAGCAAATTATCTCTCTCAAGAACTAGAAAAATTTTTCTCCTTATTCTTAGATTAGACCAGGAGGTAAGGTTTTCGTCTACTTTTCTTAGAGTTACTTGTAGAGCCACTCAGCAAGATCACATAAGTCACACTAGCAACAAAATATACATACAGAGCACTGTGTTATTGACACAGTCATGTTAAGAAAAGTGACGGTCAAGGAAACTCTGTTTTGCAATTTTTTTAACCTAAGTGTAACAGGAGATTTGGTGGATTCCAGTGACACATTCAACATTACATTGAATCAAAAGTGAGTCAATGATGGAACAGTTTACTGGGAAAAGATGGCTTGTGCTGGATAAATCATTGACCAAGAATTCTTGAAACATCTTACATAATGAAGTTGCTGCCATACCTGCAATTCAGTCCTGGTGCCACAACTTTTTCATGGTGTGCTTGGTAAAACAGCAAGTACGTTGTAAATTTAAGTTTTCTCATAGTGGTTCGTGTTCCGGTTGAATCAGATTTCTGCAGATTAAAGCCATTTAAGTTTCATATGAAAAAAAAAGTGAAGTATTTGACCAGAAAGTGCTAAACAAAATCAGCATTTTGTTTCAAGGAACTGGGTTGTTCATAACTTCTCTGCTAAGATTTCCTTAATTTTAGGTACTCGTCTTTATGACACTTTGAAGTAAAACAGAAAACAAGGCTGCTGCATAATTTTTAACACAAGGTTATTTATTGCTTAGAAAAGTTCTACTCTAATTTGACAAAGTCATTTAGAGAAAAATTGATGACAATGGTTGGTTTAGGTAATAACCATGCCCAAAGATAACACATTCAAACAGTGTTACTATTTAGAGCTATTTTAGGCAGCAGTTGACAACACACTGATCTCATTGAAAACAAACCATGTTCCCTGGATAATGTCCCAGAGTTCGGATTTCGTACAGACTTCTAACACTTTGCAAGGTTAAGGACCTGTTCTTTATTGTTCGTCACTTGGGATGTGCGAATAGTCTTTTTCAAAGAAACAGTTTGTCAGCTTAAGGACATCTATATATGCTAGTTGTCTGTCTGCTTGTTTAAATGCGGGCATTCTGGGATGACTGCTTAGGACTATCTACTGAGCTCACAGTAAGTGAATCTAGTTGAAGTTGAACAGCTCCCAATTGAATCAGTTTAACCCAAAGCCATTTGTTCAGTTCTGGCTGACAGAGGGTAACAGTCTTTCTTCCACATGTAATGTGTGAGCAAAGGGGGTGGGGACAAAAGGAAGAGAAGAAGAAAGTCACAACCTTGTGAGCATTCTCAAAGTGTGAATGTACAATACTATTTTCATCCAGCAGCTTATATTTAAAATATAAGGCTGTAACCACAGGGAAAAAAAAAACAACTGTGTAATCTCTGTGGTGTTTCCATGAAGATTGTCTGTGACTAAAAATAGCTGGAGGTTATTAACACTGTAAATCTTTCTGAAAGAGATTTCAGTTCCATTCAGAAAAATCAGCACACTGTGGATCTGACATAAATTACTGACTTTCAGGCTACGTTAGAATAATTAAGTCATTTATTATACCCAAAGTTATAAGACTGACCTTACAAGGCAATCCTCCCCACACCCCCCTGCTCCTCAACAAAATCACTGAGCAGTTGATCAAGTCCATCGAGTCCTCCAGTCTGGAAAAATTATTTTTCTCCTGGAATATTTTTAAGTTAGTGGAATATTTTTAATAAATGAGTGAGAGTAAATCCTTTCTGTGTGGAGATTTTATAGACAAATCAAAATTCATCTACACTATCTGTAATAATTGGAAAAACATTGTGACTTTTCACCATAAAAGCTTTTCTTATTTTTGCTAAGGCTTTTAACCTGACCATAGTATGAAATTGATTTTGCACCTGTGCATCCATTGTCTACATCGTTACTCATGTATGAGAAACAAGTTCCTCAGAGTAGTCACGGTTAGAGGCGTGAATTAGACCCAAAGGTTTTTAATGAATGCCACACTTTGATATGTTGAATATGCCAATAATATACAACTGAAGAAAGGCTAGAAGCTCTGTGTATACATTATTTCTCTTGACTTAAATTCACAATAAGCACTGTTACCTTAATGCAAAAATAACTAGATCGTGTGCTGGAGCCTGTGAGATTAGAAGGGTTTAAAAATCCCTTCAGACAAGAGATCCTAAGAGTCTCCCAATTACATTTTACGATTTCTCTGTATGATGCTTGGGATATGCACCAATGGCATTTTTGCAGTTCGTCCCCTGGAAAACAGGGGATGGAGGGAAAAGGGAAGGGAAAAAACCAAACCAAAACGAAAACGGATTGACATCTGCAGGCATTATGATGTGCATAAGAGATATGGACAGAAAAATAAAGGTCTAATTCACTGTAAGTTTCCTCCCCGCCTTCGACTGCTTTAGACTAAACTAGACTAACTCAAACACATAGTATGTAAGTATAACATTTTTTAGAAAGCAACTCATTTCCAAACATCTTATTGTACCATAAAAGTTATGTAATTCATATGAAAAACTATTTAAGGTTTATAACTGTCTTACACAATATGTAAAATATCATTGTAGCATACTGAAACACCAGTTAGACTGATAAAATCATTATGCTTGAATATTCCTTGATATATATTTGTAAATAATATATGGAAAATCTACCCTTGGATGCCCTTATAAGAGTTTCTAAAGGAGAAGAAACTTTCGTTGTAAAGCTGAGTTAGTAGAACTTGAAATATAATTTAATGATTGACTGAAATAGTGCAAAAATTGCCACAAGTATTTCACAGTAATAAGTTAAAACACATGTAAAAAAATATCGTTAAATAATACAAAAGTCTGATATTTTACTGCACTTTTCAGAACTTGCAGAAACATCTAATTTTTGATACATCCAGTATGCTTATTTCCTATTTCAAAGTTTTTGCAAAGGAGAAGAAAAATCTGGAACGCAATCAGTATAGGGAAATGCACATAAGGAGAGCCCATGCTGGGTGAAATTGTACACAGAAAAATGCTGACATGAAGAGAGGTTGGTAAAATTCAGAGCAGAAGCAGCAAAACATAAAATACTGCCTCTTAATCCCATGTAAGTCTCCTCCACACCACTGGGGAGGTAAAAAGAATACAACACGGTTACAGATAAGAGTGAATTTTACAAACTTCCACACACTATAACTATGGTATTTTGAAAGGTGTGACCTGATTTTACAAGCTGAGTACTGAAGAGTCATCAGCTGTGTAAACACTAGCCTTAACCTTTTGCTTGAACTCCCACAACTGTTGTTTCTTGTCTTTTAATTACCTGCCTATTTCTCTTCATTGATTTTCTAAATGTAAAGCAGACATAAGGGCTAAACTAGAGGTATTCCATTAAATAATTAATACTAACATTTTGGGCCTCTGCAAAACTTCTCTGTTCTCTTAACTGCCTGTGAATTTATTTTATTTTCCACCATGCTACAGCTACCACACAGCAAAAAATCTGGAACATGTAGATGAAAAGCAATGAGGGACTTAATGTGCAACAGAAGTAATCACTGTGAATTATCAGAGTCGATAACGGTTCAAAAATCAATAAGAGAAAAATGTTACTCTTCTTAAGTGTCGTATTATAACAATGTTTTGCTGAAGACTGTTGTCTGCATCCAATTTAGGAAGGCATCTGCTCATGTTTGCTTAAAACAAAAGGGTAGCTGACTTAATGAATTATTTACAGGCATGCAATATGGCAATAGTATCGTTATGAAGTCTCTTCTAAGATCTCCTCTGGCTACTCCTGGCAGGGTGTCAATTTGCTTGTTTTTATGGCAGGTGCATGAAATTATGGAGCTATTCTCTGAAATGAGATTCTGCTGTTCTGCTCGCTAAATGTTAGCAAAGTCAATGAACAAACCACATCACCACTACATCTCTGGGAAAAGGCTTATTTCTTAATAAGAGGAAAGTGTTTACAAACACAGTTATAAACCAAAATTTTTGAAGCAGCTATGCAGAGATTTACCACAAATAGGTAGTTTCCTAAAACAACCAAGTTTTAGAATGTATTCCTGATAGTAACAAGAGCTTGTCATTAGCTTTTAAGAGCAGTCTTTCAAACACAAGGATCTTTTTTAATGAACTTTCCTTATTTTGCAGCAGTATGTTAAGGGCCTAGCTGGCAATCATACCAGCATTACTGAATTACAGAAGCCAGAGGAACAAAACTATTTGCAACAAGGATCCAGAAGTACGAGGACTTTTTCTGAATGGCGATGGACACAGCTTTCAAAAGGCTTGGGCTACTGAAGCATCAAGACCTCAGTTCTGCAAAGTTTAGCGAGGCCACCCCATCACTTCATTGCGGCAAATAAGGTGGGGGAAAAAAAGCTTAATGAAAATATTCCACATTTGCATGAGCTCACTGAGCGTTTACTAAGCGCTAACTATAAGAATAGAAGAGAAAAATAAAGAGGGGATTCCCCAAATCTCTGCTCCCAGTCTCATACTATTTCGGTCACTAATGACCTAGATAATGGAGTAGGGCATAATTAGTACATCTGAAGATGACACTGGGCTACAAGCAGTTGTAAGTGCTGGAGGGCTACTTCAGAATGCAAAATGATCTTGACAAACTGGATAAATAGCCAGGAGAAAAAGACAAAAAGAAAAGGGAAGGATTACAGAACATTTTTCTTGTCCTTTGGTAGTATTAATCAGTCACTGCGACGTGGAACCGGGTGCAACTGCTCAGTGGCAGTACTGCACGAAAGGATCTGCAGGTTATGATTAATCAGCAGTAGAACATGAATCCACAGCATTCTGTCACTGCGAGGAAGACACTTAAACTATCAGGATGCACAAATTGCAGCATGACGCTGGACAAGTGAAGTAACACCTCCAGTCAGCGCTGCTACTGCCTCAGCTCTGTTTAGCTCGCTCCAGGAACAGACATTGTTCTACCCTTCCTTCAACTGGTCTGCAAAAGAAGCCTAAAAAAACATGGCTCACAAACACTGAACTGACTGTACCACTTTATCCTGAGGAACAACAGGTGAAGAAGGAAGTGAAGGAAAGCCCAAACCTTCAAACTGGAGTAGTTTTCATGCATGTTAATAATCTAGTTTAAAAACAATATTGCATCTATTCGGTTAATTTCAACAATTTCTGTGGTAATTCTTGATTTACTAGTTGTCAGATTAGGAATAAGGATGCATTATAGCAGATGTATAATTGACCTTCTTAGGCACTCATTTGAGGAGACAACAGGCTAGAGACTGCCAAAACCTAGTGTTTCTATTGTACTTAGTACATTCCACATAGAAATTAAACATGGACTATCAAAAAGTTACTTTGATCCTTTGTTGGCAAAGCTGTTCGCTCAGAACTTCTAATAAAATGATATGACCCAAGAGACACTGCATCATCTCTCCTTAACAGCTGCTTTTCAGCCAGACATGGAGTGGGGGGGAGGGGGGGAAGGGAGGAGGGAGAAAAAAAAATGTGAAGGAGCCTCAGCTTTTTTGTAAGCTTAGAGACCTTAAAGTGTGGAAGCCATATTGTTTTGAAGTGCACCTGTTTGTAATCGGTTTAATAAACATTGTGGTTTTACATATTACCTTTGTGTGTTCAGCTGGAGTGATAAATTCATGTTCCATATTAACACAGACCTCATTCATCTCATTTGTGCTCAGTGACACTTGTTCTCTGACCCAAGCACTATACTTGTTTCTCTTTGCTTTAAGCCTTCTGGGAACTATAGTATTTCCAAAACAGGTCTAAAGTCACAAGGAAAATATTTCAGGAACACTGTCAACTCGTTGTATAATTGGCTAATCTGGGCAGGTTCTGGGTGAACATTGTGTTCTCTGTGCTGAGGTCTTTTGTCTGCAGGGAGACAAGGACAGGAAAGCTAGTACTTGCATGTGTCTGGCATCCAGAATGAATCACTTTCTCTTCATTTATTGCACCCCGTTTATGTACTGTGAGAGAAACTGCAACTGTGCTTTTCCTTTGGGAGACAAAAACCTGTCAACTTGACAAGTCTATGGTCAGTTTGAATAGCATATGAGTAAATGGGTATTTTTCAGAGCTATGGGAGGACCTTAACTCTTATAAGGGAGGCAGAGATGAGAAACTGCAGTGGAATATAGAAAAACACATGAAGAGGCACCTGTGTAGCTCTTACTATAGAGTCCAAGAAACGAGCTTTAATGTTTATGTGCAGTGCTAACACTATGAAGTTCCTTATTCTGTTATATTTCAAAAACAATTTCTTATTAAATCCTTTTAGAAGGATCTTCCCTTATGTGATTCAAAAGAGAGACATTTCACCCTTAGTATTTGTAACTTAAAAATTAACCAAATACAGGCTTTAACCGTGCTATATAGTATGTTTACTACTACAGTATTTCCATTCTGTTCAAAAAAACTATTTGAACACAAACAGGCCAGATGCTTTTTAGCTTCACAGAGCAGGGACAAGGCCAACTCTGTTGTTTAGGGGTATTTCAGCAGGAAAGAGTTCAGAACACTTGTAAACATAGTGTGTAATTTTAGTTAATTTACCTGGCTCATAATGATGTATTCCCATTTAGCATGGCTGATAGTGTCAGTCTGTGACAAGAGTAGGTAGATTATAGGTTGGACTCGATTTATTAAGTGGAAGTCTAGCTCATTCAGCTTTCAGCAGTTCTAGACTTTCTGCTCAGCTACGGACAGTGTAACCAGTCTTCCCTTTGCAACAGCATTAAACTAGGTGTTTGCAAAACACATTGTATTTATGAATAGAGAGAAAGAAGGAATGAAGGAACTGTTTAAGAATAACAAATCAAATTATATTTATTTTTAGAGTACAGCCCTGCGTTTCCTGTGCTGTTGTAGTCTTAAAGACATTCCTTGATCTACTTCCAGTGGGGAATTTTACTCTTCTAACTGTGCTTGTTTACACCACTGGGGCCCCAGCATGACCATCAAGCACAAGCAATATGAACATGTGGGGTTATCTGACAGGGGTAAATACAGAGGTATGTGACAGGACACTAAATACTTAGTAGGTGGATATCATTGCCTTTCCAGGCTTCAGAAAGTCTTTGCAGTCCCAGAGATGCCACTGCCTGCCTATAATGGCTGCTGTACTCCTTTTGCACTCTTGGCAGCTGTACTTCAGTAGTGCCTCTAGCCAACGCTTCTGCTGAAGTTATATGTCTGCTCACATATATGGCAGTATATCAGAGGAACATGCCTTCAACTTTTTCAGACTCTTTGTTCAAGGTTTTGCAGTTTGTTGATGAATATGCGTTTATGACTTGGTCTTCTTAAACTGGCATAATGAATAGATCCAGCTTTTATACGAGGCTGGACGCAATGCGTTCTGTGGCTCTGAACCATCTCGTGTGTGTTTTCACTTTGCAGCACAAAGTCTGTCTTCAAGCTGCCCTGTGCGTCAGCCTGGCTCAGCGAGCGCCGTGCATGCTGCTGCCTGGCTGCTGGCAGGAGCTGCCTGCCCTTGCACCCTACTCTGTCACCACCACCGCTGCACTCATCCCTACTGCAAGCAGCCGTCTTGAGTTGGGGAATTTCATTTAATCTACTGTCAAACAAAACTCTAGCTGCCAGTTCAGGTGTTGAGGGAAAAACAGACGTACTCATTTACACACACACACTGAGGTGAACACCTGTCCTCCCCCATCCCCAGGTCCACTTGTTTTCACAGGCTGCAGGGTCCTCCATAGCCACAGTCTCTCAGAGATGTCCCTAGTCTGATACGATTTCCCCATGGCCGCAGGACCTCAGGGTGTCTCTGTCCCAATGTGTGTGTCCCATGGCCTCAGTCCCTCGGGGGCACCCTTACCCTTTTAGCACGTTATGCCCTTCCCAGTGTGTGTCTTAAGCCCCAGCAGCTGGGGCCTTCCTTAAACACTCCTTATCAGGGTCTGTCTGTGCTGCTCTGAGTGACACAGTCATGGCTCAGGAAGGTTTTCTTTCCAGTGCTGTTTCCACTGGCATCAGTGGTGGCTGCAGCCAGCTGCCTTGGGCCTGTGTGGGTCCATGGCCTCCTCCCACACCACACCCTGCTGTAGCCCCCGCCACTTAAACCTTATCACTCCTGTCGGTACAAGGTTTGAGGGAGCCCATCCTGCCTCACACCAGGAGAAAAAAAGAAAAATAATGGGTGATTTAATCCCTCAGCCGCCCCATTCTCTGTTTTCCACCTGTCTCGTGTTTCCTGGGTGACCTTGTAATAGTGGCTGAGGACCTCCCTGGCCAAGGTCTTTGTGTGCAATGCAACCCTCCAGGCTAATAAATAAACAAAACTGTGCTTCCCTACCTTACCCAGATGTTCTGAAGATGAGTGCATCCATGGGGATCTCTGACATAAGCACAGGTTGGTATGGAGAGGACAGCTGAGCACTGCTGCCTGTCCCCATGGAAGGATGCAGGGATCCCCGCATGAGAGTCCCTTGCACGAATCCTGAAACTGGTGTAAACCCATGGGCTGGGCTCCTCGTTTGCAACCTGAAACCAGTCCCAACAAATGTTGTCAATTTTCTATCTCGCATTAATCATGCCATTAGCTGCTTCTCAGAAGTCTTCGCGAAAGTGCAAGGGAGAGGCTGCCATAGCCCTGGGCTGTCTTTTGTCAGGATATCTATCCATTCTTGATTTTGACTTGATGTGAATAAAATTGCTAACAGTAGCTAATGTTTTTATTTTTATTAAGTTTGTAAGCTCAGAAGCTGCTGATAGTCAGGTCCCAAAGATGTGGATATAGATGAGGATACATTATCATCAACAAAAAAATGCAAAGGAAAATAACTATATCTTGGATGTGAAGAAAGTTATTAAATAAAGCACATGAAAAGTGCAAAGCAAAGTTTTCTGTGCTTTATATATAATTCTGTACAGAACTATATGATAATTTAAAAAATAGCTAAATTATGCATCTCTAGATGTTAAAGCCCCTCAGTTATAATTGTTTGTCGATGTCATTTAAGGAGTGGATGTTATGAAGTCAATTCAAAAGGAAGAGAAGGTCAGAGTGTTTGTGTGACACAGAGATGAAGCTGGAGAAAATGCAAGGCTGGTTGTGGCATGTGACTGAGAATGCAGGATTGTAATGGAGGAGTGCAATAAAACAGAGGTGGTGGGAAATAAGGGAGTATAAGTATCAGAGAGGAAATTGTAGAAATTAAAGAGTGCAGGTAGGAGAAGTTATAACAACCAATGTGGAAGAACATTTAGCACCACTTAGGAAATTTCTGTAAAGCAAGTGTTACATGCCAAATACATTGTCAACTATATGTCACAAAATTTTTTAAAAGTCATCTACCTCCTGAATTAATCACAAGTCACTTCTTATAAGTGTTTGATCTCAGTTTCTAAATGTGTGAGAATGATTTCATTAGGATTGATCTCAGAAATGGTATGATATTATCTTTTTCTTTGGCTGGACATTTGTGAGAAAGTATCATCTGGCATACATGCATAAAGAAATAATTTTCACAAAGATGAAATTAGCTTTCTACAAACATTTTACCAGAATTATCTACTACGCAAGTATATGCACAGTCTGCTTGGAGAAAAGGTCAGATATGTGTCATGCCTTCTTGGAAAGCAGATACAAGAATACTCAAATAATAGATCAGTTCTTGTAATTTTGTAAATCAGAAATAGCCACAGAAATAATAAACAATTTCAGTATAAAAAGCTCACAGATTTTACCAGGATGACTACTCTGCCATTGTTTTAATGTGAACTATTATTTCCTACATTTTCTATGAATCCAGACTATGATAAAAGCAAAAAGGAAATGAAAGATGAGGCTGATAGATGAGGCCATGCATCCTCAAAAGTTGTTTTTTAAGAAAGAAGGAAGCTCAGTTTATCGAAAAAATCCTATGATGCCAGAAATGTTTTGGCATCATAAGTATTTTACAATCTCTACTGCATTTCTAAAATTTCTTGTAATCCGTTTTGTTATCTGAGGTCATTATATGATGTAACATATAATCTATGAAACATGCTATGAAATAAATATGAATTTTATACAAATTATCCTATTTTGGTGTTTGAACAGAAATAAGGGTAAGGGAGAAAGGGCTCGAGAAAGGGCTCAAGAAAAGGAGTGCTGGTAAAGACAAAATCTTCCATAATACTATTCCCAGTGATCACTGAATGTAAATGCATCTGCAACTTAAAATGCAGTACCAGAACTTTTAAATAATAAGAACTGTTTAGACATCAGTGCAGCAGATATTTTATAGGTTGTTTCGATTTTACCATTTTCCTAATTAACAATATAGCAATAATAATTTTGTCAGATTCCAAGACTCTGTTTCACATATTTATTTTCCAAACATGACTTTTAATAAGGCTACTCACAGAATCAGATAGTATTCACGTAGTCCAACGCTCTCTGTACTAAAGTAAATATGCCACAGGAATATTAATTACTAGTACACAGCAATTATAAAAGTCTATTGCAGAACAATGTACATCATGCATTCTGCTCCTACTGTGAGGAAGGTCGTATCAAGAGAAAGAAGTGACTGTTCAGACATTCTCAGAAGTTGATAAATTAAAAAAAATCCTCAAAATTTTTAAATTAAATTAAATCTGTGGCAATATTCAAAACACAGAAGCTTCTGCCACTGAGCAAATATACTGTACACACTAAATCAGTGTCAGGGAATTAACCTACACTGCCTGGAGCCCTGTTAAGAATGTGTTACATTAATCAGCCCTGTGGCCAAAACACTATGCAACGCTGTTGCGAGTTTAGTCCTGGGATAAATAGAAATGTGGTCTTTGTAAATGGTGCTGCTTAAAGAAGTGCTCTTGCCACATCGAATATACTGCTTTTCAGGGAAACAGAGTGGTCAGATGTGACACCATGGTTATTAGTCCCTCTCAGGAACAGCTAAGTTAACAGTGAGAAACATTCTTTGCACTGATAAGGTGCAAAAATTATTCTCCATGGCTTGCAGCCAGGATGCTCATGTAAAATATATTGTGAATATAGAAAAGGATATAAAGATTCTTCCTAAGAATGCCAAGGTGTTAATCTCAATGGAATATTTCTTTTGAATGTCAAAAATAATTAATATAATGTCGAAATTGTCTGTTGAGGTAAAGAAGCAAAAGGGATAGCAAATGACTTAGATGCCTGCTTTCTGTCCTGTTACCAAATGCTGATACTCCCAAAGGAATCATAGTAGCAAATGATGTACAAATAATCAATACATCCAAATCAGAGACAAGACTGGTATGCGAAGAATGATGAAATATCTTTATATCAATAACTTCTTTCAATAGCTTCCAATAAATACAGGATCATTCTGATTAATTCATCAGGTAATATCAAGACTTTATCTAGGTTTCAATGGTCAAGAACAGAATAAACAAGAGTATATCATCATAAAAAATATAGTCCGTACTCTGTTCAGAAGAGGTTTGTACCAACCCACAGGTACTAGTAAAACTAAATAGAAAAGCATAATCTTGCACCTGGGGCTGTGGAGGAGGGAAGAGAGTGATGAAAACAATGTCTGTATTGCCAGAAAGCAAGCATAAGGTCTTGCTCTTGAGATGTAAAGATACACGGTTTTGACATCTTGCTCCATTCTTCCTGATAATATGGAACAGCATAAGACTTTTCCATTTCTTCAAGGAAGAAAAGAGAGTGTTCTTTCTAAATTTCAGGTCAACAGTTCATAAAAATTCGTAGTGGACCAGACATTGTGACACAGAAACTAGTCATGTCAGTCTTCAGTCAGGTTTTGTTAGAACATGCTCCATTATACGTCTCCATTTCGGAGGATCAAAAGACAGTAATAGTCAAGATTTGAGGATTTTGCACAGTGGTAGGATTCCACTGCACTCTATTTCATATGGTCTTGCTCACACAGCTTACAGCTGAGGTCAGTTATTCCACCGACAACTTTTTAATGTTTTGAAGTTCAGAAAAGTCAATTGTGATAACTCGGTCTGAGTCTGATAGTAAAAGCTACTGGGAACCTTTTGATTGTTCCACAAGCTAGTCAAGGATTTTCATCCTGACAATTTTGTGGTGAATTAACAGTAACATTAGATGACAAAAAAAATCCTTAAAAAGATTGCAGTATGCTAGAACTGTCAGACAGATTTTCTCCTTCTAGATTTCCAGGCCAGGTCTGCAGACTCAAAAGATTCAACTACTTCAAGAAAAACATGGTTACATTTATTTAAACTTCAACCAATCCCACCTGCCACCAAATGAGTTGCGTTTCTATCTCAAAGGAATCAAGGTAGATGGTACCACCTTTTTGTTTATTTTCTGAACTGCACAGCTATGAAGCTTCCTTTCAGCAGAGCAGTTGTGTTTTGATGTTTTCCAGTATTTCCTGCCCTGGCCCCCGAAAAAGCCCCACGAACTTGCTGTAAGAAGGAAAAGCAAAGCATTAGACTGTTTTCATGTTTCTTCTTCCTCCAGCTTCTTTGGAAATATTTGAAAGCCATCTGGGCATGGACCTGGGCAACCTCTTCTAGCTGACTCTCCTTGAGCAGGGAGGTTGGACAAAATGACCTTAAAAGGTCTCTTCCAGCTTCAACTGTTTTGTGGTTCTGTAACTTCCACGCATGGGTCACTTGATGGAATACCTATTGTGATAAAGACCATGCAGCTACTGAATACTAGAGAGCCCATGTGGAGAAGACAATCCAGCAAAATACTGCCACTTCCACCAGGACAAATGAATCAGCAAGTTGTGACCATCTGCCTGATAACCAAACTAACCACAGGTGGAACAAGACTGTTCTAGACAAGTTGTGTAATGTCTCTCAGGAAAAGTTGGGCGTTTGGTTTGTTTTTATAAAAGATCTTTTGTGCATTTTATCTCTTCCATTCTGTGCTGTAAAGGCTCCTACATTATTACAAAATTATGTTAAGGATGATGGGAGAAACACATAACGCATAAAAAAGGTGTGGGGGCAAGATTTTTCAATGAAATCGAGTTCCACAATGTTACAACCTTTATCTGTGCTTTTCAAGTTCCTAATGTCTCCTAACAATGTTACATATATTAGCTTTGTCTTCATGCTTTTTTTTACTCATTTATTTATGCAGCATTTGACAAAGCACTGTGATGATCATTGCTATTAAATAAATCAGTCAATAAAAACTGTCCTCAGTATATCAGTATCTTTCTAATAGCTTTCTATGATGACATGACTGGCTGGGTAGACGAAGGGAGAGCCGTGGATGTTGTCTACCTTGACTTCAGCAAGGCTTTCGACACAGTCTCCCATGATATCCTCCTAGGGAAGCTCAGGAAGTGTGGGCTGGATGAGTGGTCGGTGAAGTGGATTGAGAACTGGCTGAATGGCAGAACTCAGAGGGTTGTCATCAGCGGCGCTGAGTCTAGTTGGAGGCTGGTAACAAGTGGTGTCCCTCAGGGGTCAGTACTGGGCCCAGTCTTGTTTAACTTCTTCATCAACGACCTGGATGAAGAGTTAGAAGGTACCCTCAGCAAGTTTGGTGATGACACCAAACTGGGAGGTGTGGTAGATACACCAGAAGGCTGTGCTGCCATTCAGCGTGACCTGGATAGGCTGGAAAGCTGGGCAGAGAGGAACCTGATGAGGTTCAACAAGGGCAAGTGCAGGGTCCTGCACCTGGGGAGGACCAACCTGATGCACCAGTACAGGCTTGGGACGGACCTGCTGGAGTGCAGCTCTGCGGAGAGGGACCTGGGTGTCCTGGTGGACAACGGGTTAACCATGTGCCAGCAGTGTGCCCTGGCTGCCAAGAAAGCCAATGGAATCCTGGGGTGCTTCAAGAAGAGTGTGGCCAGCAGGTCGAGGGAGGTTCTCCTTCCCCTCTACACTGCCCTGGTGAGGCCTCATCTAGAGTACTGTGTCCAGTTCTGGGCTCCCCACTTCAAGAAAATGAGGAGCTACTGGAGAGAGTCCAGCGGAGGGCTACAAGGATGATGAGGGGACTGGAACATCTCCCCTACGAGGAGAGGCTGAGGGAGCTGGGCTTGTTTAGCCTGAAGAAGAGAAGGCTGCGAGGGGACCTAATAAATGCTTATAAATATCTGAAGGGTGGGTGTCAGGAGGATGGGGCCAAGCTCTTTTCACTGGTGCCCGGTGACAGGACAAGGGGCAATGAGCACAAAGTGAGGCACAGGAAGTTCCATCTGAACATGAGGAAGAACTTCTTCCCTCTGAGGGTGACGAAGCACTGGAACAGGCTGCCCAGGGAGGTTGTGGAGTCTCCTTCTCTGGAGATATTCAAGACCCGCCTGGACAAGGTCCTGTGCAGCCTGCTGTAGGTGACCCTGCTTCGGCAGGAGGACTGGACTAGATGACCCACTGAGATCCCTTCCAACCCCTACTATTCTGTGATTCTGTGATTAAACCCTTTTTCAGTCCACAGTATCATAATACACATCATGCCTTGATACAGCAGCATGTATCACAAAGAAAAATCTTCATCACTTTGTATTTCTGATTTCACTGCAGTTTCTAATGTCATTGGCATGCCCCACTTATGACAGGAATATGAGATGAAAGATAAATGTTCGTCACCTATTCCTCTGACAAGCAAAACCTGAAAGTGCTACAGTATTAATAAATGTATTTGTGCTTCAAATTCTTCTCTTCATGGAACTGAGAATTTTGAACATCAAAAAAATAATTGCGTTGTTCACTCAGATTAGGTCTGTGTCTTTGAAATACACTGTGTAGAATGTTAATTGAGTTTGACATAAGCATGGATATAAAATGCATCATGCCACTCAACTTACCAGCAGTGAAACTGATTACCAATTATAATCATTCTCTGCATGGTGACAGCATACCAAGATGGAGATGTTGAATATTTCAGTTTGCAATATTATCTGGGTTGTTTAAAGTACTGACTACGTGTCCTGAAACCAATAGAAGTAATTGGTATGCACGTAAGAGCTGGCAGGCTGAGCACATCATTTATTTATAGAGTCTTTTGATGTAACTCTGTGGAAAAAAATGTTAATAAAACATGGTTCAAAGGAAAATTTACACTCACCATTACAATATGACATAAAGTACAAATTATTGTACCTAAATAACTGTTTTCTTGTGAATAGTGCTCCTTTCTCCTTTTATTGAACTAGTCCACTGAAAGCTAACAGAAGGGGGGGAGGGGAACACAAAGAATAAGAAGGCTATTAACTCTTTTTATTTTGTGATGCAGCTATCGGGAAATTAAGACACAGACATGAGACAGAGAGTGGAAATTCACTGCAGAGAGTGGAAATGTCATTGCTTTCGTAGGCTGCTTATTTGCTCCACAAATTGGTTTATGGTCCTGTTAGGGCACGTTCATCAACAAACTCCATGTCAACAATTGATGTGAAGCTTGAAATGGACCAGAAAACAGGATACAGGAAGTAACACGGTGACCTTAGTTGAAAGGCAGCAAGCCAGTTAAATTAGCCTTCACATAAGTCCTTCTCCTGCAAGGACACCAGCAATGCTAACTGCTCTTCAAACAGGAAGACCAGTGTAGAATCTTAAGACAATATTTACAGGATGCTTTGTCTTTGTCAGAACTAGTCGTAAACTTTATGGAATCTATGCAGAATCAAACTTTGTATCAGAGGCCAGAAAAATGTAGAGCTTCTGGTCACCAGACAAGAAGTGAAAAGAGGCATAATATTAGCAAATGCTGGTAAAAAGCAGATTCATTAGACTCAGAATTTATTTTCCAAGGAGTGAGAGAAATTTTTAAAACTGGAGACAAAGGGAAAAAACGGAGATTGCAGAGTCCAGACTGTCTCATGGGGTTAAATGTTAGGATACTATATAATATTTACTAAGAAATCCCATGTAATCTTGTCACTAATTATTGAAATGTTATGTGCATTCCCTAGCACTGACAAATTAAAGTAGGCCAGGCACTGAGCACTGTAATTTTCACAAAGCTGACCATCTGCATTTGCTGCTTTTAAATGCTGCAATATGCGACCTCAATGCTTTGGGCATGTATTTTTAAGGAACAGTTAGCATTTTATGTAAGCTCAAAGGCAAATTAGCAATGCTTTTTGATCTTTCATTTTTGCCCTGTGATGCCTGTCCATCATGGCAATGAAGAATTCCCACAAACCCAGAGATGACTCAGTAACATCTCCCAAAAGCCCCTTAGCACCTCACTGGTCTTGCCTTACAGAGAGGCAGATGCCAGTAGAAATAATTAAAAGCTAAAAAATGAATGAATTCCTAATAGTCTGTTCCACACCCAGGTAGTCTCATTAATGTAATTTAAAGCCTTCAGTTTTATGTGGCATGGAAGTCTACATCTGTCCATCAAATACACTTGTTGATCTTGTGGCTTCTCCGCAGAGCTGCAATCATGAAGCTCTTCGTGATCTAATTTTGGCTCTGTGGAATACCTGGGATCACTTTGTAACTCCACTTTAAGAATAAAAGTGGTTGTAATCAAATGCTTATTTACAAGCACAATATCTTGAGACCACACATTCCCAGAAGTAATATTTAATTAGATTTGTATTATCAAAGCATGAAAAGAAATATGGTAGTGAAACATGGGTTAGGCCAAACTCTCTACAAGTTGACTGCTATCAAGACTGTAAATCCTGAAGAAAATATGACACATTTGAGGTGGGCAGGAAAAAAATATATTCTACTAAAGAGTATATGTTGCTGGGCTAATCAAATTCATTTTTATTCATAAAACACATAATATAATGCTCTAATGTAGAGTATTATTTCACTGCTGCCAAAGTCCTCAATAAATGTCAAGACACCGGAGGAAGAAAGAACACAGGATTGCACATAGACCTTCCCCCATAAAAAGACTTTTAGAACTGTATTGCAAGATCAGCTGAAGCCCAAGCACACTGCCAATAAACAAATGCACACAACACAGGGACTTAGGGCCTCTTAACAGTGTAAGCGTATGACATTCTCCAGATAAATGAGTAATCAGCCTATTTGCACCTAAACTACATCTGTATAGACTGCCTTGGCAGAGAAAGCACCAGTCAGCTGACTTAAAGTCAATTTTTCCAGAGGCTCTTGTGAGAGGTGGCTTGACAGGAAATAGGTACTGATCAGTCAAAGGGACCTAGATGTGTATACCAGCAGCTACTGCAGGAGTTAGTTGTAGAGGGGAGACTTGGTCCTGTGGCAGAGCATTGAAGTTAGGCCATTGCTTACTTCTACATCTGTAATTGGGGTGCTCAAAACTTATGAGTTATAGCATTGTTTTGTTAATAACTAAAGTGAAACAGTCTTTAAATTCAGAAGCAAATCAATCCCATTCATCTCTATGAGAAGAAAAATTAGATACGCTGCTAGTATCATAGAATCATAGAGTCACAGAATCATAGAACAGTACCTGTAATGATACTCATTTAGTACAGGTACTGTAACTCATTAGTAACAGGTACAGCTAGTACCTGTAAAAACAAAGCCCAGTGAGATTTAATGTACTGTGATGTAAAAATTATTGTTGCAATTTTAAATTTTAAATTCTAAATGTTTAATTTTCTAATGCTCTTCCATTAACATGAAGATTTGCTTTTCATGACATCAGTGCAAGTGAGTTCAAGTCCCTTTTGCTCTCATTGAGTTCACTCACTAACTTTTTTCTCCCAGTCTGACTGTCTGTTTGTCACTGAGACCCTAACTCAAGTCCTTCAGTGTTTTCACTACTACCTGCTCAAAGCATACTCATATGTCAGCAGAGTTTGCTGCCAACAGCCTGGTACTCCAAGCCAGGCAGGGCTGTGTGAACTCTGACGTCAAAGAAGAGTCATCTTATGAGGAGGCATCGGGTTCCGAACAGCCTGATGTTAGGTGTGGCACAGCACCCGCAGGCTTTGAGTGGCCCGGATCTGCAGCCCACCACAGCCGGCTCTGAGTGCAAAAGCAGAGCAGTTGACCTCTGCCTGTGATCTAGAAAAAGTTGAGTCCGGTGCAGCCTTCTCATGAGCACCAAGTTTCAAGGCTGGAGCTATTCCTTGAATATCATCAAGGATGCAGCTGTCAGGAGGGGAAAATTAGGTTGATTTACCCTCAGAGAATGCTACACTAATTCAGGAAATACACACAAAGGACACAAGAAACAAACATCAATTAGAAGAAGAAACATGAAAAATATCATTCTGCATCTGCCCTGCCCTTTATTATTATTCCAAGTGCATTCAGCCAATCATCCTCTCAGTCTGCTTCATTATTAGCAAATTGTAAAATAAATACTGAGTGTTTTTATCTTTCCGTTAGCAATGCTGAATCTCATTTCCTTAGCAGGAAGATTTCCATGACTAACACAAAGGGAAATATTCTGTGGTGGTCACCTCACTCACAAAAATGTCTCTGAAAGAACATAAAACACAATTTTGTCCCTTTTAATTTGTAGAAAAAAGAAAGATGTTAGGAAAATGACAGCAGCATCTTTATTAGAGCATTAAGTTTTGAGCTTAGTATTGAAAAAACCACAACAAATCATTTTGTGAAGAGACTTAGAAGTCAAGAAAACAGAAGGAAAATGCATGCAGGAAGAGCTTCTTTTATTGAAGGTTTGAAGTGTGATGACTACAGTTAAGAACATATTAATAATGAACAACATTATGGTTTCAGAGGCTGCATAGTATGTGGGAAAAAAACCCCAGGTTTCCCAGCATCTATTTTGATATTTCAAGTGACTGGGCTGCAGGACCTGCAAGAAAGCTGTGAAAAGTCAGGGAGGCTAAGAAGGGGATAGATACCTGGTTCCAAATGCAGTCTGCAGTGGACCCACAGCCCACGGCCAAACAGCAAAACACTTCGCTATTGGCACGTGCAGAAGAGAAGGGGGACGCTAATGCAGATGAATGGAAGCTTGCAAAGGCAAGGACCAGCAGGAGGAAGAGACTTTTCCCGAAGCCTGAGATGCCCTTGCAGAAGGACTTCACCTCTCTGCAGACTGAAGAACAAAGGCCCATTAGGAGAGACAATGGAGCCGAGAAAGACAGCCCAATCTGCTCCCCGTACAAAAAACAGTGCAACTAAGAAAAGCAGATGGGTGATAGTAGTAGGTGACTCTCTTCTGAGAGGTATGGAGGCACCCATATGACAACCTAACACACTCTCTAGTGAGGTGTGCTGCTTACCAGGGACCCGTATCAGGGACATCACCAAAAGACTTCCAAGCCTTGTACAGTCCACTATTGTCTGCTACTGTTTTTTCATGTGAGCCCAAACAATACAGTCAGGAGCAGCCTGAGGAGCGTCAAGAAGGATTACAGGTGGTGAGGTAATCTGGAGAGCAGGTAGTTTTTTCATCAATCCTCCCAGTGAAAGGGAAGGGATTTGAAAAGGCCAGTAGAATCTGGCCTATCAACAAATGGTTACAGGACTGGTGCCACAGCCAGGGGTTTGGTTACTTAGACCGCAGGAAGCTTTGAGAAACCTGGTCTGCTAGGGGCTGATGGTGTCTACCTGACAGAGAAAGGGAAGACAATCTTCAGTCAGAGGCTTGCCAAGTGGGTGAAGAGGGCTTTAAACTAAAGATGCTGGGGGAGGGGAACCTCATTCCATCACACAGTTACCAGTGTGATGCCAGTCCCAGTAGTAGATGCCCAGAGCTTGGAGAAGCATGACAGCTCAGCAGGAGAGCGCCTGAAGGACAGCACAAAGGAACTCCAGCCAGTAAGTCAGCTTCACTGAGGGCCCGACTTAAATGCCTCTGTACAAGCGCACGCAGCATGGGAAATAAACAAGAGGGGTTAGAGATGTGTGCATGTCTGCAGGGCTGTGATCTTGGTGGCATCACGGAGACCTGGTGGGATGGCTTCTGTGACTGGAGTGTTGGAATGGAAGGATATAGGCCTTTTAGGAAGGACAGACAGAGGACACAAGGAGGGAGTGTCTCCCTCTGTGAGAATGACCAGCTGGAGTGCATGGAGCTCTACCTGGGGATGGATGAGGAGCCGACTGAGAGCTTATGGGTCAGGATTAAAGGCAGGGCAGGGACTGATGACATTATAGTGAGGGTCTGCTACAGGCCACCTGACCAGGCAGACTGAGCAGATGAGGTTGCCTATAGGCAAATAGGAGCAGCCTCATATTCACAAGCCCTGGTCCTCATGGGGCGCTTCAATCACGCTAATGTCTGTTGGCAGGACAGCACAGCAGGGCATAAGCAATCCAGGAGGTTCCTGGAGTGCAATGATGATAACTTCATTCTCCAAGGGACAGAGGACCCCACGAGAAGAGGTGCTATGTTGGACCCTGCTCTCACCAGCACGGAGGTGCTGATGGAGAATGTGAAGATCAAGAGCAGCCTTGGTTACAGTGACCATGAAATAGTGGAATTCAAGATCCTTAGGGCAGCAAGGAGGGCACACAGCAAGCTCACTACTTCAGGAGAGAAGACTTTGGCCTCTTAAGGGACCTGCTTGGTAGAGTACCGTGGTATAAAGCCCTGCAGGGAAGAGGGCACCAAGGAAGTTGGTTAATATTCAAGGATCACCTCCTCCAAGCTCAGGACCAATACATCCCAACAAAGAGGAAGTCAGGCAGACATGCCAGGAGGCCTGGATGGGTGAACAAGGAGCTCCTGGACAAAGTCAAGCACAAAAAGGAAGCCTGGAAGGAATACAGAAAAATTTTCTGATCAGGTTACGAAAGCTAAAGCCCTGGTAGAATTAAATCTGGCCAGGGATGTCAAGGGCAACAAGATAAGATTCTATAGGTATGTCAGTGATAAAAGGAAGACTAGGAAAAATGTGGACCCTCTCTGGAAGGAAACAGGAGACCTGTTTACCTGGGATATGGAGGAGGCTGTGGTATTCTTTTTTGCCTCAGTTTTCACCAGCAAGTCCTCTAGCCACACCACCCAAGTCGCAGAAGGAAAAGGCAGGGAAGAATAAAGAACTGCCAGCTACAGAAGAAGATCAGGTTCAAGACCACCTAAGGAACCTGAAGGTGCACAAGTCCATGAGACCTGATGAGGTGCATCTGCAGGTCCTGAGGGAACTGGAAGATGAAGTTGCTAAGCCACTATCCATGATATCATGGACTTCATGAGAAGTCATGACAGTCTGGTGAAGTTCCCAGTGACTGGAAAGGGGAAGCATAGCCCCCATTTTTAAAAAGGGTAGAAAGGGAAACATGAGGGACTACAGGCCAGTCAGTCTCATCTCTGTGCCCAGCAAGATCACGGAGCAGATCCTTCCAGAAAATATGTTAAGGCACATGGAAAATAAGGAGGTGATTTGTGACAGCCAGTATGGCTTCACTAAGGGAAAATAGTGCCTGATATATTTGGTGGTCTTCTGCGATAGGGTTACTGCACTGGTGGATAAGGGAAGAGCAACTGATGTCACCTACCTGGACATGAAAAAAACATTTGACACTGTCCCACATAACATCCCTGTCTCTAAATTGGAGAGACACAGATTTAGCGGATGGACCACTTGGCAGATAAGGAATTGGCTGGATGGTCACACTCAAAGTCTTGCAGTCAGTGGCTCGATGTTCATGTGGAGACCAGTGACGAGTGGTGTTCCTCAAGGGTCAGAACTGGGACAGGAGCTGCTAAATATCTTTGTCAGCAACATGGACAGTGGGATTGAGTGCACCCTCAGCAAGTTTGCCGACGGCACCAAGCTGTGTGTAGAGGTTGACGCACTGGAGGGATGGGATGCCATCCAAAGGGACCTTGACAGGCTTGAGAAGTGGGCTGGTGTGAACCGCATGAAGTTCAACAAGGCCAAGTACAAGGTCATGCACACGGGTCGGGGCAATCCCAAACACAAATACAGACTGCGAGGAGAATGGATTGAGAGCAGCCCTGAGAAGAAGGACTTGGGGGTGCTGGTTGATGAGAAACTCAGCATTACCCGGCAGTGTGCGCTCGCAGCCCAGAAGGCCAACCACATCCTGTACTGCATCAAAAGAAGCATGGTCACCAGGTCGAGGGAGGGGATTCTGCCCTTCTACTCTGCTCTGGTGAGACCCCACCTGGACTCCTGCATCCAGCTCTGGAGCCCTCAGAACAGGAAAGACATGGAGCTGTTGGAGCGGGCCCAGAGGAGAGCCACAAAAATGATCAGCAGGCTGGAACACCTCTCCTATGAGGACAGGCTGAGAGAGTTGGGGCTGTTCAGCCTCAAGAAGAGAAAGCTCCGGGAAGGTCTTCTAGCAGCCTTTCAGTACCTGAAGGAGGCCTGCAAGAGAGCTGGAGAGGGACTTTTTACAAAGGCATGTAGTGATAGGACAAGGGGGAATGGCTTCAAGCTGAAAGAGGGTAGATTTAGTTTAGATATAAGGAATAAATTCTTTACTGTGAGAGTGGTGAGGCACTGGCACAAGTTGCCCAGAGAAGCTGTGGCTGCGCCCTTCTTGGAAGTGTTCAAGGCCAGGCTGGGTGGGGTTTTGAGCAGCCTGGTCTAGTGGAAGGTGTCCCTGCCCATGGCAGCGGGGTTGGAACTAGACGATCTGTAAGATCCCTTCCAACCCAAACCATTCCATGATTCTATGGTTCTATTTTGCTCCCATTTCTAGATGACACACAATACAGATAAGGTATCAAGAAACTAGAGATTATGCTTACAAAGCTCATGAGGAGAGCAGTGGCTGTGAGCACGACATGCTCTTGATTTTCCTGTGGGCTCTGCACACAGCCACAGCACAGCCTGCATGAGGAGTGCCCACGCAGAAGCACTGTCGGAAGGGCAGCACTTGCAGGCTTGCTGCCTGTGTGGGCAGGAAATTTATTTTCTTGCCTTTCAAGTGGACTTCTAATGTCCTGCAAAACACAGTCCAGACAAAAAGGGAAAGCTGGAGAAATTTCTCTCTGTAGAAATGTGTCTAGTTAGTGGACACCAGTCACTCTCCAACCCATATCCAGCTGGGTCCTTCATCTACTTCAAGTGTTTTTTCTTTATAGTGAATTGAGCAAGGAGAGTCCTTGTGTCAGAAAAAGAGGGAACCAAACACAAAAGGGAATTAATGCACAATTTTCAGAACTTCATTCACCTTTTGAGAGATCATACTCAGACTAGCCACTAGCTCCTGTTGCATGAGAGCTCCCTGTATGGACTTCTTACCTCTGATGTCTGACAAAAAGCTTCGTAAGAAAAACCCTCTGGTAACTGTCCTCTTCTGACAGCTCAGATCTTTTTCCTGTTGTACTGTGGATTATATTTACCTTCAGAACCAGCGTAAATAGTTTTCTGAGTATGCTTTTACGATTAGGTGTTGCTGTTGTAATGTCTTTTCTGCTGGCTGTACAGATCTGTGTTTTCTTGCACAAGGGTTGTACTGCCACTGAGACGTTATAACAAAACAGGCAAAACAAAACAGGCAATCTGCACGCCTGAGTAAGCAATTTAACTGCAGATAAGAAAATGATGGATTCTAGTCTATCTCGTTTCATAAACTGAGAATAAAAATAATAATGAAGTGGTCTGTAATAAAAAAGAAACAAATTACAAATATTATGCTATTGATTTCGAAGGTCTGTAATTTTACAGAGGTGCTTTCAGTTCTGTCAGCCTTATAGATCCTGAAAATGAATGGAGTCTATTTCAGGAACACTGCCTTCCAAAATCCACCTCTCATTATTTGCAATGTTGTGAATAAAAACTAAGGTAGCACAAATGTTTAAACAGATGGCTCAATGATATGCCTTTTTTCTTTACTAATCATAGTTATTAAAGAAACTATTTTATTTTTTTATTGTGTTTTAAATGGGCATAGAAAATTTGAGTCAGATAATGACCTTTGTACATCATGCTGCAAATTGATTTTGATGACCTTTCACTCTCAGATAATTAGGCTTCATGCTCATTCTTCTTGTTCTCACTGCGCAGAGACTGCCTGCTGCATTAGGCCCTGCAAATTCCCTCCTTTCCAGCATGTTGTCACTTGCTCCCCATCACTGATTTGTTACTGTTGGAAAACTTAATTTTTGGGGGTGAAAATTTGCAGCTACAATTTAGCTTTCCCTTAAGTGTTAACACTTGAGCAATGCCAAATTTGGCGTGAAAATGGTGACGATAACTTTTTCTCTTTTCACAAAGTAAGGTTCAGAAAAATCAGTTGTCAATCAGTCTTCTACTCATTGCTGGGCTTACCTTAGGTTTATTTTCCCTTCAAAACTAAATCTAATTTGGATGATTTGGTGATTCATCTTAAATTCTCATTCAGTCCTTCACAAACTCCATGTATATAACATAATTGCTGTAGAAAATACTGTGATATCCTAGAAAAGACTCATTTCCAGCAGGGAAAAAGCCCCAAATGTAATGATAGAAGGACAAAAAAGCAGCATACAGACAGAATACATGAGCATAGCTGTCTCTAATGGAATGTTTCTCCTCAGGCATCAGCTGCTTGGAAAGTAAATATCTTACAGGGAAGAACACCTGCTACACCAAGACATAAACTATGAGTAAATCTTTAATGTGTACTGTGAGTGATCAAAAACTTTCTAAATGGTAACTGGTAAAAAATCACATACTTAAAAAGCAGACATCCTGAAAGGTAAAATATATTTAGTCTTTCAGTAGAAAATGATAAAAGATTTAAAAGCCTCATACCAGGCTGAAGGCAATTACTTAACCCTAAACACATCATTTTAAGCAGGATTCTTTCTATCTTTTGATAACAAAGGTTGGTTCAATGTTTCATGTCTAACGAGCTGATACAGGTAACAGATATAATAGGATAAGAGCTGGTTCTAGATTAATAAAAGTCAGCAAGTCAATCCTGCATTAGTAAGCGACTACAATCACCCAAACAATCTATATTTCTTCATATATGTGCATTACAGACTCAAATAGAGGACAACAGTCTACATTGCCAGAGTTCTGCAACCAAAGAGAAAGGCAAAGCCTTTTAATCCAACCTGTCACAAGCATGTTTACATGCTTGTGCAAAAGAAGACAAAAAAAAAAAAGAGCAAAAAGTAAGCAAACAATTAAGAAATCCTGTAGTTTTGTAAAAGGGTAGTGAGTTTCAGGTACCTGCAAAGAAAGACAAAATAGTTTCTGTTGATGTGCTCTGATGTCAACCCAGGCAAATTCTATCAACTTCAGTCCAACATGATAAAAATTTCTGTGTATTTCTGCGAGGAAAAGGAAACTACAGCAGGATATGCAGGTCTCAGAGGGTAAGAAGAACCTTAAAACCAGCCTAACCTAACAGAACTTTCATGCTGAGATATTTTTATTATTAATGTTATTGTTGTATTTGTCAGCAAAGGCAAGTTCCGCGAGGAAAAAGTCTGGAATATAGCCAGAATATGTTTGCTACCTCATAAGCAGGATGGAAAAGAGCTTTCTATGTTTCTTGCTGCATAAGATCCACAAGGGCAAGGACTTTGTGTTCTCCTTTCTTCTCTCAGCACAATGTCAGTTCTTAATAAATAATAAATAAAATAATGACTTGGAGAACATATAAAAAGATGAGTGGGGAGGACATACTAAATTATTCATAAATGTTCCCAACAATGTCACTTTCCAATTAAAGTGTCATCTTATCGTCTGTGTGGGTGAGACAAAAACCTTCATCTCACACAAACGTGACAGCACTAAGAGCAAAAGGATTTTGTCATATATTAGTATTAGGATGTGATAAAACATTTAGAACAAGTTTTCAGGAGTGGAGTTTTTCTATAATTGTCTTGCCTACACAGCTGAAATTCCAGTCTTTTTTTTTGTATGCAATATACGGACTACAATTTGACAAAGACTTTATTTAACAGTTTGAATGAAAGCTCAGAAACTACTTACTAGTTCTCTTATGAGAAAGTCATGATAATCAGAAATAATGTCAAAATTTATAATATCTACCTCCTACCCAGTGTCCTTCTACTGCAAATCTACTGACCTAGGTTATGAGGGATTGCTTCTGTCCTGCCTTGGTCAACCAGGAGTAATGTAGATCTTCATGTCAAGTTGCACAGTCTAGTTTATGTCCATGCTGTTCAAGGCTGTCTATGTTCATGCTGTATATTAGATGAAGTAAACCACGAGCTATCTCACCAACCTTTGTACTATACTGCGAAGACCTCCCTAAAGCCACTGTCATGACTTTCCTGCTTCAGACGTGACCACAAATATCATCATAACCTATAGAGCAAGAGGCTGTACTCTGCATCTCTCCCTCTGTTCAATGCTTTGCTTGGTTCTGACAGAGACCAAAAGGGTGAGAAGGAAGGAAGAGCAGGTGAAACATGTATCTGTTTTTCCAACCCTGAGGAAATTGTTCAGAGCTGTATGTTACTGCTCTGCTCCAGTGGTTCTGTTCTGAGTCACACAGCATTTAATGTCGTTCTCATAATTACAGCACTGGGAGCCATGAAGCAGTATTACAATAAACAGCAAGATTCACTGTAATAAATAGTAAGTTTCACTCTGGAAGACTCAAATACAGAAAACAAAACAGAGCAGCTAGAAATTCATATTGTTAAATCTCATGTTTCCTTAACACACCTCCCTACTTGCACAAAGACAACATGTAGCTTGGGCTGCCAGTCTTTAGCAAAGATTTCCAAGACTGGATGACTGTGGGGAGATTTTCCACCCCTCCCCCCCCCCCCCCCCCCCCCCCTTAGTCTGGAGATTTGGACTGGAGTATGAAATTTCCTAACAGTAATGCCATGCTCATTTGAATGTACCCCCCCCCTCCATTACAGAGATATCCTGTCTAGTTATTTCATGATATAGACAAGTAAATAAAGGTTTACAGAGCCAGGTGAGGAAATATCGCCAATGTCAGTTTGATTTAATTGATAATAGACGTAAAACAAACTGTTGGAAAATTTCAGAGACTTCATTTTTTATTTATTTTGCAGCTGAAAATAATGATAGTATTTGAGCATGTGGTAGATGGATATCAGATGTTATGGAGAGCACCAACATGCAGAATATTTCCTGGATCCTCTTTTTTATTTGCAGATGAGCTGATGCACAAAACCTTTGAACTGGCTTCTCAGAACATACTGCACAGTCATTTCATTCACTTTCATGTCAACAAGCTTTGGCTTGATAAATTAGAACAGAAAAATGCTGGGTAAAGCACCACAGACCTTCACGATTCATTTCATTTCTCAAGGCTGCCTCAAGAATGACCTGATATCTTCCTTGTCTTCTTATCATTTTCCCATCCGTAAAAGTCTGAGCCATGTGGTACACAGGGGTGTAAGTGGTCTGAGACTGCTGCATTCAAAGGCCATTAACAATCATAACTCTTAAAATCACCACCCTCCTGCAGGCAAGGTTAATAGTAGTCTATAGAATAGGTAGGAAGGTCAGTAGTTAACTTTTACTAGAATAAATACCCAGTGAATTGTTTGATTTTCTTTGTTACCTCAGACATAAAACAAGAATTGCAGTTTTTGGAGGCTGCTACTGAAGAATACTGTTGAAAACATGAAACTTTAAACCTTTTGTACCTTAGTGGCCAGTGAAAGACACCCTTTGTGTATATATATTTTGGACTACTTTATTAATTTTCTTCCCCTAAAATTGAAATACAGCTGTTTTTTCACAGAGCCTGACAATTTTTATTAATTTAGCAGTTATCTTGGTAGTCTAGCCAAAGTTTTTGAAATCCAAAAATTTGATGAATTAATTTCCAATAGAGAGGGACAATTTTGAGAAAGACACCAATTGCTAACCACATCAACCCTACGTTAATCACTGCAGTGACATAAACAAAAAAAAATGCAGGAATTAAAAAAAAAATCAAATTTCAAAGTCTGCATTTACTAATTTGTCTTTACTCCCTAAATGAAATTCAGAAAAGGTACATGAAGAGAATGGAAAATGATGGAGTTAGGTGAAGAGGAGTAAAAAGCAAAACAGTGCAGTCACAATAGACAAATGCCTACAATACCAGATCATCTAGAAAAATAAGAAACTAACAAAACAACTAACTTCTGTAAAAGAGAGGCATTAATCAGCGTTTAAAAGGCAAGTGATAATAATTATAGTGAATCAATAAAAGAAGGAAAAAAATACTTCATCTCAATGCTGAAAACCTACACTACATATTACTGAGTGATAATAATTGTTATTTTTTGCAAGGTTATTAAAGCCACTGATTATATTTCCAGTAGTAGATTAGATACATCTATATGTGGGCATGTGGGCACGAGTGCACACACATATGCGCATGCACACACACACACGTATGATCAACTTCAGATGAATGGCAAATGTCAGAACTAAAATGAAAGAAGTCCACCTAAAAACCTACACATAAAGGTGAACTAAATATGCAGGTATATTTCCAAAGATCCTTTTCTGTTCACATGAAAGGTTTAGGATTTTAGTATTTCTTATCTTTCAAGTAGGTGACACTTCTTTGCTTCAAAGATTCTTTGCCTCATGAAATTAAGAAGAATGTTAAAAAAAATATTTTTCTTCAATCCATATCTATTTGTAATGTTCATATTTGTCATTACATTCTACTATTCTGTCCCTGTAGATCTCGCTTGTGGAATCTGGTGTAGTGAATTCTGCCAGTGTACGAGAGGATGAAGCTTAGCATGGTGCTGGTAAATTCTTTGTAAATTTTAGGCCTTTTTTTGAGACTGCTTTCTCCCCTCCCCTTCTCCATGAAGTCCTGAATGGCTTAGTAAGCTGCTAAGGGTTTGTGGAGCCTTTCACTCTGGGTCACTGGTTTGATTCAAGTCTAAGTCTTCAGTGATCCAAGAGTCATTACCATCTGAGGGTGGTTTTGTGCTCCTTTAAAATGAGTCAGAGTCTTAAGCCGGTTTCCTTTGAGGCAAGAGTGATAAGCACCTTCACAACTGACAATCTTTTATGCAGTCTTAGCTGAGAAGAGTGAATTTCTGACCCGTAGACCAGTCACCCCAGGTCAGAGAGGAGGGATGCTCAAGCTCCATTAAGAAAGTCCACCAACTATTTTGTGTAGAAAAGGTGAAGAGTTTGTTTTCCAGAGCTATTCATCTCTTTTGGATTCATGAGGAGTATGCACGAAAAAAATGAATAAAAAATTTCTGTGACTGTGTAGTTGAGTTGTCATTAAGGAAACTTTCTGCAAAGGAAGAATGTTATCTTCCCTACTTGCTCTAATTGTCCTCTCAGAATCAATAAATCCTGATGAGGAAAGAAACAGAAAAATGTTATCAAATCATGAGAAATTGATGGGACTGTGAAGGAGACATTGGCTTTGCCATCACCTGTAGGGCTGCCTCTACTTTGATGAGGTAATCTTTAATTTTAATGGAATGATCCTTTCCAATAGTCTTCCTCACCTACAAGTGTAGTTTTCCACTTCCTGCATTCTAAATAAGCACATTTAATAAGTCAGTGCTCCTGTTGACAGTATGGTCTGTGAAATAATGGGCATCTTCCGATTTGTTTAATTTTTTTTTTCATGTGATAATGAAACTCTACCTGTTAACAAAAAGTCATTTATTAAGTGATGGTGTTGTCTTTCTATTGGTGGTCTTTCTTAAATGAGACTTTTCTCTATATTTATATAATCCTCTTCTACACACTGTCAGAAGGTCTGGCTAATTTCTAGTCCTGATTCTCTTTTCTCCTATCAATGCTGTTTGCCCTTAACTCATAATATCCATATATCTAAAAATGCTGTCTACTTCAGTCTAATCCCATTTCTGTGGGCTTTAGCTGGAAAAGCCCTCTAATTTACTAAATAAGGAAATATCAGATTTACTAAATAAGAAAGCCACATTCTTATGAATTAGTAGTCTTCCCCAAAGGTGAGTTCATTTCATTGGTGGCTTCCTAATTTCTTTCTCCAGGTTTCCATTCTACTGCAGTTTTTTTGTTCAACACCCATGCAAAATATACCATGCATGATAAATAAATGTTTTATGCATATAGGATTCTGTATATATTGGTTTCTGCAGGTATGTCAACCAGAAAAGGAAGGTTAAAGAAAGTGTGTCCCCCTTGATGAGCAAGAATGGCAACCTCATACCAACAGATGAGGAGAAGGTTGAGGTACTCAACAACATTTTTGTCTCAGTCTTCACTGGCAATCTCTCTCCTCACCTCTCCCCAGCTGATAGATTGCAGGACGGGGACCAGTGGGCAAAGCCCCTCCCACTGTCAGGGAAGACCAGGTTTGGGACCACCTGAGGAACCTGAATGTACAAAAGTCTATGGGACATGATAAGATGCATCCCAGAGTCCTGAGGGAATTGGCTGATGTCATTGCCAAGCCACTCTCCATGATATTTGGAATGTCATGGCAGTCAGGTGAAGTCCCTGGTGACTGGAAGAAGGGAAACACTGTGCCCATTTTAAAAAAGGGTAGAAAGGAGGACCCTGGCAACTACCAGCCTGTCAGCCTCACCTTTGTGCCTGGGAAGATCACAGAACAGATCCTCCTAGAAGTTATGCTAAGGCACATGGAGGACAAGGAGGAGATTCAAGACAGCCAGCAAGGCTTCGCCAAGGGCAAGTCCTGCCTGACCAACATAGTGGCTTTCTTGGATTGAGTGACTAGACCAATGGACAAGGGAAGAGCTATGGATGTGATCTATGTGGACTTCCGTAAAGCCTTCAACACAGTCCGCCACAACTTTCTCCTCTCTAAATTGGAGAGACATGAATTTGATGAGTGGACTGTTCAGTGGATGAAGAACTGGTTGGAAGGTCACAGCCAGAGTGTAGTGGTCAACGGCTCGATGTCCAAATGGATGCTGGTGACAAGTGGTGTCCCTCAGGTGTCAGTACTGGGACCGGTGCTGTTCAACATTACCATCAATGACTTAGCAAGATCAAGTGCACCCTCAGCAAGTTTGCAGACAACACCAAGCTGAGTGGTGCAGTCGACACATGTGAGGGATGGGATGCCATCCAGAGGGACCTGGACAAGCTGGACAAGTGGGCTTGTGGGAACCTCATGAGGTTCAACAAAGCCAAGTGCAAGGTCATACACCTGGGTCGGGGCAACCCCCGTTATCAATAGAGTCTGGGGGATGAAGGGATTGAGAGAAACCCTTCCCAGGAGGACTTGGGGATACTGGTGAATGAAGAGCTTACCATGAGCCAGCAATGTGTGCTCGCAGGCCAGAAGGCCAATATCCTGGGCTGCATCAAGAGAAGCGTGGCCAGCAGGGCAAGGTCAATGTTTGTGCCCCTCTACTCCACTCTGATGCAACCTCATGTGGAGTCCTGGTATCCAGCTCTGAAGCCCCCAGCACAGGAAGGAGATGGACTTTTTGGAGTGGGTCCAGAGGAGAGCCACAAAGATGATCCAAGGGCTGGAGCACCTCTCCTATGAGGAAACACTGAGAGAATTGAGATTGTTCAGCCTGGAGCGGAGAAATCTCCAGGAAGACCTTCTAGCGGCCTTTCAGTACCTGTAGGGGGTCTATAGGAATGATGGGGAAAATATTTGCAGCAGAACTTGTTGTGGTAGGACAAGGAGCAATGACTTTAAAGTAAGGGAGGGTAGATTTAGACCAGATATAAGGATGAAATTTTTTATGATAAGGAAGGTTAAACACTAGAACAGATAGCCCAGAGAGGTAGTGGAGGCCCCATCCCTGCAAACATTCAAGGTCAGGTTGGAAGAGGCTCTGAGCAACTTGGTCGAGTTGAAGATCTCTGTGCTCACTGCAGGGGGATTGGGCTAGGTGACGTCTAAAGGTCCCTTCCAACCCAAAGCGTTCTATGATTCTAGGGTTCTACAATATTGCAAAACTGCTGTTCATCAGTTGCTGGTCTTGACATGAGAGTACCTATAGCTGAAGCTGGCTGGTTAGTGCTCCAGCTGATTGAAATAGCAAAACTATTGACTGCTGCAGTCCAGAATCAATCTGAAGCTTCTTCTTCTGCAAAACAGCTATACATGTAAGTAGTTTTACACATGTGAGTAATTCTTTTGTGTTCAGAATAACTTCCCGTCACCAAGTCTGGGTTTGATATATAAATGGTTGTTTAACTCTGAATTTTTCAGCTCTGGTCACTTGACTGTGAATTGAAATATCTTATTGGATATGACGAGAAAAGCCTGTAGTCCATGCCACTGCTGATATCTGCATGCAAATATCTGTTTATAAAACTGGAGCTTATAAAGATCAGCCTGTTTAAAATACCTACATTTCATTCTAAAGTGCGTGTTTACCAAAGAAAAGAGCTAATTCTTTGTGTTATAAGATTTACATACGGTGTGCTCTAACTGGATGACTGATAGGAGATGCTGCAATAATATATTCTTTTATCAAATGTATTTTGAAATGATTCTTCCAGTGAATCTATCTAAGCATGCAGCTAAAAGGCAGGGGAAATGGGAGGGAGAAGGGGGCTCATGTGCAGAATTAATTTTGCCCTCTGGAGAAATCCCTATGACTGAACACAGTTCAAAACCCATTATGGTTGTTCCACAACCAAACATTTTATGCACTGATCATTGTCAAGCGTGGAGGTACGAAAGAGCCACAAAATGAGACTGAAAAGCCTTAGTGGTGCCATCTGCTCTCTAGCCTTGACTCAGAAATATGAATATTAAAGAAAAAAAGAAAACAGAGAAAGCAAGAGAAAAAGCAAGTAAGCAAGCAAAAAGGAAAGTAAGAAAATAGGACATACCTGAAAATATTGCTCCCTCCACATAACAGCTTTAGTCTTTCAGCTGCTGAAGTCTTATTTATTCTCTAATAATAAATCAAAATATCAGAGCACATGTAGACACCAGCTGTGGACTCCCCAACAGAAAGTTACAATCTGCTTAACTCCTTGAAGCAATAAACATATTGCCTTCTAATTCTTACAATTTATAATAATAATAATAATAATTATTATTATTATTGGTTTTATAGCAAAAACATAAAAGAAGACATTGTAATATCTGTGCCTTCGTGCAAGCTTTTTGAAGTGGTTGAGGTGTTCATTCATAGGAGACTTCAAAGAAACAGAAGAAATATAAATTGAAGACTTTCTGTGATAGAACAGTATCAACATGTATCGCTCATGAATCAGAGAGATTTATTGTTCCTAACACAAGTACTTGGGAAGCAGACACAGAAGCCTGGAAAATATTATGCAATGACTAATATTAACACAAAAAAGAATTTTCCCACGAAAACACATATTGGCTGATGATTTACAATAGTACTTACTATTTAAGTGCTCCTGTCCCTTGAACCCATATATTTTTAAAACAAGACATTTACTCATAGATAGTTCTCCTTTTGGAAGTTCTCATTAAATACTTCATGTTAAACACTGGTGTCAAAGGTTAAGAAAACACCCCATGAATTGAGTTAACTATGTATTCAAGCAGTCCTCTTTATATTATTAATTTATGTTCAAGTTGATAATAGCTAGTTCTTTCTAGATCTTTGATTCACACTTTCATAAAAATACCGCAGACTAACAAAGTTAGGCAGAGTCAAATGAAGTTTAATGGAGAATAAAAAAACATGAATTCGCATAAATTGAGAGAGGCAAATAACGCAAATGTAGTTAGATTTAAAAGATGAATCAACCTCCAAGCTGCATCACAACCACCTGAGATTTACAAATTTGACTGCTCATTACTTATTTTCATTTGTTTATCTAATAGTGTGGTGTCTGCATCTTGCAAAGTTAGAGGAAAGGAATACAATTATACAGTCATAAGGTTTGGGAAAAAAGATGTGGTATAAAATGAAAACTAACTGGAATCTTTGTTGCAATGTAGAGTTGAACTGAAGTGCAATATTTCTATATTGTTTCTATCAGCTAAATTCAGTTTCTTTCTATTTTGTTTCATCGTTCTTTTCCTCTGCATTGTGGGATTTGCCTGGAATGGAAATACCAAGGAATTGAGCTGTTCTCACCTTCTTTCAAAGTCACTCTTTTATCGTGGAAATATAAGCAAGCTTCAAACATTTTGAAAATTTGGAGGCTTCTTTCAGATCAAATCTCCTTTCTACTTAACTGCTTCTGGTAATGACAAAAATGTAATTCAGCTGCCGATCTGGCATCTCTTCATCAAGGTTACACAGGCTGGATGCCAATCAACAAAATGAAGTTATTAAAATTACAGTAAGATTTGGACTACGTGGGGATATGGACCCCCAGGTTCTCCCTTTAACCACTGTCAGGCTCAATACTGACTAGTAATGTTTCTGGAGTTCCATACACAGTTATAAATGTGACCTGTCTTCACCTGGCAGAAGAGTTGTGCCTCCTGCGTAATGCCTTGGCAAGATCCTTTTCATAGCCGGTGAGAGGAATTCAGGGGCTTGTCCAGAGTATAATGTTCTCCAACTAGCCCTGCTTGGCAAGGTATTTTTTGGGCAACTCTTTCAGCAGAAATTCTGAATTTAAAACAGCCCTCGCTATAGTCGGGAGGACCTGATCACAAATTAATTGTCTTGAAATTTGACAGGGTATTTGACGTCATCCCTAGCATTTAAGTAGGTCGTTTTTCCAGAACAAGAGATTCAGGGCAGCTGCATCCAGCCTCGTGGTTCGCATTCAGTAGATTCTTTTAACTAAGTTGTAGCCTCTCATCTTGAACTGACATTACATATCACTCATCACTATGTGTCAGAAGTTATATCAGTATCTGCAGCAGCTGTTGCATCTTCTGGGTAAAAAGTCTCAATGTTTACCTTTAAAATGTCAATCCTTCTGCACTCTCAGCATTCACAGACCTGTTCATCAGTTTGTTCTCATCTGCCCTGGAGAAGTGTTCAGAATAAATGAAGCAAGCAGGACAATTTAAATACAAGGAAGAAACTGTAGTCAAAGTCATCTGCAGGTTTCACTTCACAGGCCAGATCCCAAAGGGACCCTTACTGAAGTGATAACAATTTATTGTGATTTACCATTTATATCTTACGTGAAAGGGACCGGCATAATTTTGATAACATACCTTCACAGCTGAGATTTTAAGATGGCAGAATTTCTCCACTTAGTCGACCGCAAAGAGTCAGGAGACCAAAACGGTGGCATGGCCATTGCGGTTGATACTCTGTCCAGCTATAACAGCTGTATTCAGACAGCTCTATGCACAATGCATGCTGCAAATTAGGAAATCATTCTAATCATCAGTGAAGGCTGTCAAGACTCCTGACTGTCATCTCTAGACAGCAAAGATGCAAGTAAGGAATAGTCATGCTTTGGTGCTCCATAGCCTGCAGAAAATTCCTGGGTAAGCCTGGGTGAGCCTGAGACAATCAGCTTCCCTACTGCCTCAAACGTCAATGAAACAGTTTCCTTCAAATAAAGCCAGTATGCGTTTCTGATGTTTTGCCCTCAGACTGTATTGCACACTTCTAAGTTCGAAAAGCTAGTAGTTTGGATGTGTTAACTGAATAAATTACGGGCTGACTTGGCCTGCTTCTGGCCATTGCCACAATGTATGCAGCAGATAATCATCACAGTCCTTAGCTTCACTGGATTAGCTACTTACCAATGATTTGGAAATCATCATTCTTTGATAACAGTTCTTGTATCTGATTTATGTTACACCTAGAAAATACATAAAACTTTTCCTTACTTGGGTGACATAGCTAGCAGAACAAATATTGTATTTTATTATCCGATATAAGTTGGTAGGCCTCCTTATTCGCTGATGTACTAAGCACACCACGAGAACACGAAAGTCCTACAAACTGTGACTTTCACAGCATATCCACACAAAGATTCATTGCACAGGAGTTTCTAAAATCTTGTGGATATTTGTAGATGGATGCAAACCCTGCCATCTCTGCTCTATAGCCTCTCTGCTAAGTCAGCATGCTGCAGGGTTCCCAGAGGGACTGAAATATGCAGGTGACTGATAATAAGAACTGGAAAGTTTTAGCTATGAATCGCTTCTGATATTAACTATATGTTGTCTGTGCCTGGTGTAGTGGCTTCTAAAGACTATCTGCAGGTAGTAACATAAACACACACAATCTATAGATCTATCTATAGACATATATCTATGTCCATGGAATGTGGAAAGAGGGGCAGGCCACTTGGGAAGAGTACAGGAACGTGGTGAGAGCATGCAGGGATGCGACGAGGAAGGCCAAGGCCCACCTGGAATTGAAGCTGGTAAGGGATGTCAAAAACAACAAGAAGGGCTTCTTCAACTACATCAGCAGCAAAAGGAAGGCTCGGGACAATGTGGGGCCGCTGCTGAATGAGGTGGGTGTCCTGGTGACGGAGGATGCAGAGAAGGCAGAGGTACTGAATGCCTTCTTTGCTTCAGTCTTCAGTGCCAAGGCAGGCCCTCAGGAATCCCAGGCTCTGGAGATAAGAGAGGAAGCCCACAGAGAGGATGACTTTCCCTTGGTCGAGGAGGACTGCGTGAGGGATCACTTAAGCGATATGGATGTCCACAAATCCATGGGCCCCGATGGAATGCACCCACGAGTGCTGAGGGAGCTGGCGGATGTCGTTGCTGAGCCACTCTCCATCACCTTTGAAAGGTCGTGAAGGACAGGAGAGGTGCCCGAGGACTGGAGAAAGGCCAATGTCCCTCCAGTCTTCAAAAAGGGCAAGAAGGAGGACCCAGGGAACTACAGGCCGGTCTGCCTCACCTCCATCCTGGGAAAGGTGATGGAGCAGCTTATCCTGGAGGCCATCATCAAGCAAGTGAAGGAAAAGAAGGTTATCACGAGTAATCAGCATGGATTCACTAAGGGGAAATGATGCCTGACCAATCTAATAGCTTTCTACGATGACATGACTGGCTGGGTAGACAAAGGGAGAGCCGTGGATGTTGTCTACCTAGACTTCAGCAAGGCTTTCGACACAGTCTCCCATAACATCCTCCTAGGGAAGCTCAGGAAGTATGGGCTGGATGACTGGTCCGTGAGGTGAATTGAGAACTGGCTGAATGGCAGAACTCAGAGGGTTGTCATCAGCGGCGCTGAGTCTAGTTGGAGGCTGGTAACTAGTGGTGTCCCTCAGGGGTCAGTACTGGGCCCAGTCTTGTTTAACTTCTTCATCAATGACCTGGATGAAGAGTTGGAATGTACCCTCAGCAAGTTTGCTGATGACACCAAACTGGGAGGTGTGGTAGATACACTGGAAGGCTGTGCTGCCATTCAGCGTGACTTGGACAGGCTGGAAAGTTGGGCAGAGAGGAACCTGATGAGGTTCAACAAAGGCAAATGCAGGGTCCTGCACCTGGGGAGGAACAACCCCATGCATCAGTACAGGCTTGGGGCTGACCTGCTGGAGAGCAGCTCTGTGGAGAGGGACCTGGGTGTCCTGGTGGACGACAGGTTAACCATGAGCCAGCAGTGTGCCCTGGCTGCCAAGAAGGCCAATGGCATTCTGGGATGCATTAGGAGGAGTGTGGCCAGCAGGTCGAGGGAGGTTCTCCTTCCCCTCTACACTGCCCTGGTGAGGCCCCATCTGGAGTACTGTGTCTAGTTCTGTTCTCCCCACTTCAAGAAAGATGAGGAGCTACTGGAGAGAGTCGAGCGGAGGGCTACGAGGATGGTGAGGGGACTGGAGCATCTCTCCTACGAGGAGAGGCTGAGGGAGCTGAGCTTGTTCAGCCTGAAGAAGAGAAGGCTGCGAGGGGATCTAATAAATGCTTATAAATATCTGAAGGGTGGGTGTCAGGAGGATGGGGCCAAGCTCTTTTCACTGGTGCCCAGTGACAGGACAAGGGGCAATGGGCACAACCTGGAGCACAGGAAGTTCCGTCTGAAAACGAGGAAGAACTTCTTGCCTCTGAGAGTGACGGAGCACTGGAACAGGCTGCCCAGGGAGGTTGTGGAGTCTCCTTCTCTGGAGATATTCAAGACCCGCCTGGACAAGGTCCTGTGCAGCCTGCTGTAGGTGACCCTGCTTCGGCAGGAGGGTTGGACTAGATGACCCACAGAGGTCTCTTCCAACCCCTACCATTCTGTGATTCTGTGATCTGTCTGTCTGTCTATGTATGTATCTGCTACATATACAGTGGAAAGGGAAAGACCTTAGAAGCTGTACTCTGCATTAACAATTAGTACCCTACTCTACAGCTGGACAAGGGAAATAAATACTGAGTTGTGGAAGCTGTCTGTCCTGGCCACAGCAAACATAGTCCTTCCTGTCTCAGGTAGAAAACCTTGGCACAGGAACCTTCTATTTCCACTGTATCCTTTCTGCCTCTCCTCTCACTGAGCAGGAACACAGCCTCAGAGACTGCCAATCCATCACCTAGTGAAAGCACAGCATTCACTAAAAAACAGGAAAGAAAAAAAGATTTTGCTTTGATCTACAATTCGTGCTCTGCCCTTCCTCTGTACTGTTCGTACATATGCACTACATAAAAAGCCGCATCTAGAACAAGTTCCATCCTGTTGTTCATATGTGTGAGCATGAGCTTGAATATCCAAAATAATGAGCAGATGGGACACAGCTGGGATCTCATTCGTTAAAGTGATAAAATTTTTATTCACAGACTCCATTGACCCTTTGCTTGGACCATTTTTGCAAAGTCCTTGTGCCTTTGTGGTCACATTGTTGTGAGATTTTAAGGCTGCTTAGAAGTGGGATACTCACAGGTGAAAAGCAGGCTGTTATCTATCTGCCTCTTTATCACAGCCAGATCAGGAAACAGTGATGAACTTCCATGCTTGCACGTGCTCCTCCATCAGAGCTGGAATCATCAGGGAACAGTTGCACATTGTAAATGTTTTCCATCACTAGGCACCTATGACTATAATTATTCATCCTGAACCGTGGATTCGTGATAAGGTATTATAATGCAAACTGTGACTGAAATTTGATTTTGTTGTTGCAGAAAGAGAGGGAAAAATGGATTTTCTAAGGCAGACTGATAATTAAACTTGGGAGCACTGGCAGAACAGCTGAATGTAATGGATAAGTAGTTGCTATCCTGCAATTATATATTAGAGTATTAGTGATCTCAGAAATGGTTTGCTGTTCCATCAATGAATCCATCTGGATCATTGAATTTAAAAAAAATCTAATTTCATTATGAGTCTTGGGGGCTATTGTATGATGTCTGCTTTTGGCTTTGCATTAGCAGCCTACCTAATTTTCCTCACTCTAAAATGAGATGTGGTTTCAAAGGAGCAGCTTTTCGACATTTACATAAGCACACATAACATGCTTCAAAGCATGTGACGTAACTTCGCTCCACAGAGGAGCTCAGTAGTGCTCAATAAACAATATGTCACTATAAAAGTGCATTTGAAAAATAATGTACTTGAAAAAAAGAACAGTTGTGCTGCTCCAGAGTAATTGTTAAGCCATGATTATGGGCATTTTACTCACACAAACATATTTTTGTTCCACTAAAACAGGAAATTAAGGTAATTAACAGTGGAATCCTCCTGGGAAACAAAGAAATCCTGTAAAACATTTTGAAAGAATATTTTCACCTTTCACAATCCAAATCACATATCTAGAGATAGGATCTACACAAATTATAAATGTATCTAGATGTTGAATATGAAAATATATTTGGTATGTGTGATATTAACGCCCTTTTCATGCACACACATGCATCTAAAAAATGTCACTCCAGAAACTGAAGAAAACATACATTTGCCAGTATAAAAAAAAAGGGAAGGGATTTCTTTTGGTTTTAAAGAATTGAGAGAACGAGAGGAAAAAACCCACAAAAACCAGCCCTAATTTTATAAACCCTGACATTTTAGCAAGCTAAGACTGAGACTCCTTTGTAGTAGATTCCTAATTTGTTCATTTTACACTGTCTGAATAACTAGATCAAAAAGCAGTGTCAAATGCCCAAAGCAGTGTTTGTCAGCAATTCTGTTTTATTTCAAAGCATCGGAATAGCGGAAGGCTAGTACTGTATTTCTGAACAGACAGAGGAAGGCTCTTGTTGGCAGCCCCTTGCTGCAGAATGAATACATGCCATGAGTATAGACCATTTGTCTGCTGATTGCAGCAGACCCCGGGGGAGCTGATGTTAGCTCTCATTTTCACCTCTCTTTCTCTCACAGTGCTTCTTTGCTGCGGCAGTCCTGCCTCCCCTCCTCCTCCTTGCCTTCATTCCTCACAGCTTTGAGTCGATCTGACTTGGCACTGGTATATTTAAGACTGTTTTCCAAATTGAAAGCAGACTAGGATGTTTGAGATGTGTTGACTTGCCTTGAAGGTTAACACAGAGACGAAAACAAAGAGAAGCTATTCTCATTTGGAATTCAGCACCGATCATAATGAATGTACTTGGTATTCATGTGAATCTCACATGTATTTCCATAAAAGTGCTACTGTAATTTAACACTGGTACTAAAAACACAGAGGGGAGAGGGGCACTTAAAGTAAAATGTCATGCAATGAAAAAAAAGATATACATTTTGTCTCTGCAGCAGCTCTACACTTTGCCTGTTGTTTTAATACTTGATTTATAAGCTTTTTCTCCCATCCCACACTCATTTTTATAGAATTTTCTCAGCGAAAAGATGAGAAATGTTCTTTTACTGTGCTAAATATGTAGCTCTATGAATCAGTACTCCCAGGGGCAGTGGTGATGTATGTGCTATCAAATTACATGGATTTTACACACCCATTTTCTCTGATATCCAATAAGAAATGTGTACTTATTGCAGTAACCTTGCATTACTCATGCTACACTTTGGAGCGACAGAGCACGCTGCACCAAGCACATTCAGTAGACTGCTGTCTCTTTTATTTTTCCTTACTGTATTTTGAAGGGGAAAATATGTGTTAAGCTCCAGCAAATCATTTTCTGAGATTCCTAACTCATTTTTAAAATAGGGTAAATGGCCATATCTCAGTGACAACGGGCTTCAGAACAACACACAACTGCATGAGCTGAGAATCTTTTCTTCTGATGTAAATTTGAGAAATCTTACACTTTTCTTTCTTTCTGCACATCCTGATTGCACTTGGCAGTTTTCTCCTTTTTCATTAGATTGTTGTTGCTGGAGCAACACAACAAACTTCAGCTTTTAAGCTTTAGTTGTGGAAAAATCTATGTATATTCTCATGCTGCTTTTATAAGCATTAGAGTCAAAGGCTGTTTTCCTCTACTCTTCAGTGATTTAAATACTTACAACTTCGCTTGTCTCAATCTATTCCAGGCCCACCTAGAATTAAAGCTGGCAACGGATGTCAAAAACAACAAGAAGGGTTTCTTCAGCTACATCAGTAGTAAAAGGAAGGCTAGGGACAATGTGGGGCCACTGTTGAAAGAGGCGGGAGTCCTGGTGAAGGAGGATGCAGAGAAGGCAGAACTACAGAATGCCTTCTTTGCTTCAGTCTTCAGTGCCAAGGCAGGCCCTCAGGAATCCCAGGCCCTGGAGATAAGAGAGGAAGCCCACAGAGAGGATGACTTTCCCTTGGTCGAGGAGGACTGCGTGAGGGATCACTTAAGCGATATGGACGTCCACAAATCCATGGGCCCCGATGGAATGCACCCACGAGTGCTGAGAGAGCTGGCGGATGTCACTGCTGAGCCTCTCTTCATCATCTTTGAGAGGTCCTGGAGGACAGGAGAGGTGCCCGAGGACTGGAGAAAGGCCAATGTCACTCCAATCTTCAAAAAGGGCAAGAAGGAGGACCCAGGGAACTACAGGCCGGTCTGCCTCACCTCCATCCTGGGAAAGGTGATGGAGCAGCTTATCCTGGAGGCCATCATCAAGCAAGTGAAGGAAAAGAAGGTTATCACGAGTAATCAGCATGGATTCACTAAGGGGAAATGATGCCTGACTAATCTAATAGCTTTCCACGATGACATGACTGGCTGGATAGATGAGGGGAGAGCCATGGATGTTGTCTACCTAGACTTCAGCAAGGATTTTGACACAGTCTTCCATAATATCTTCCTAGGGAAGCTGAGGAAGTGTGGGCTGGATGAGTGGTCGGTGAAGTGGATAGAGAACTGGCTGAATGGCAGAACTCAGAGGGTTGTCATCAGTTGCGCTGAGTCTAGTTGGAGGCTGGTAACAAGTGGTGTCCCTCAGGGGTCAGTACTGGGCCCAGTCTTGTTTAACTTCTTCATCAATGACCTGGATGAAGAGTTGGAATGTACCCTCAGCAAGTTTGCTGATGACACCAAAATGGGAGGAGTGATAGATACACTGGAAGGCTGTGCTGCCATTCAGTGTGACCTGAACAGGCTGAAGATTTGGGCAGAGAGGAACCTGATGAGGTTCAACAAGGGCAAGTGCAAGGTCCTGCACCTGGGGAGGAACAACCCCATGCATCAGTAGAGGCTTGGGGCTGACCTGCTGGAGAGCAGCTCTGTGGAGAGGGACCTGGGTGTCCTGGTGGACGACAGGTTAACTATGAGCCAGCAGTGTGCCCTGGTTGCCAAGAAAGCCAATGGGATCCTGGGATGCATTAGGAGGAATGTGGCCAGCAGGTCGAGGGAGGTTCTCCTTCCCCTCTACACTGCCCCAGGGAGGACCCACTTGTAGTACTGTGTCCTGTTCTGTGCTCCCCACTTCAAGAAAGATGAGGAACTACTGGAGAGAGTCCAGCGGAGGGCTACGAGGATGGTGAGGGGACTGGAGCATCTCTCCTATGAGGAGAGGCTGAGGGAGCTGGGCTTGTTCAGCCTGAAGAAGAGAAGGCTGCGAGGGGACCTAATAAATGCTTATAAATATCTGAAGGGTGGGTGTCAGGAGGATGGGGCCAGACTGTTTTCAGTGGTGCCCAGTGACAGGACAAGGGGCAATGGGCACAAGCTGAAGCACAGGAAGTTCCGTCTGAAAACGAGGAAGAACTTCTTCCCTCTGAGGGTGACGGAGCACTGGAACGTGCTGCCCAGGGAGGTTGTGGAGTCTCCTTCTCTGGAGAGATTCAAGACCCGCCTGGACAGGGTCCTGTGCAGCCTGCTGTAGGTGTCCCTGGTTCAGGAGGAAGGCTGGACTAGATGACTCACAGAGGTCCCTTCCAACCCCTAGAATTCTGTGATTCTATATCAGAGAACGCTAGGTTTATGCCCAAAAATCAGGGGATGGTACCTCCTTCTCAGGGAAATCAATGAGTCACTGAGATCTAGCAAACTGAGTGTGGATGCATGGATATGAGGGAGTAAGCAGGACTGGGACCTAAACAAGTTCCTCTGTTGTTAAGCAGTAGCTCTGCTTTCAGCTGTTTCAAGTTTTCCTGTTTCCAAGGAAAGATCTTAAAAATGAAACCATGTCTGCCTGTTTTAACTATCCTAGAAAAACATGCAGAGAGCCTTATATCATGCAAGACGTGTGGGATCCATCCAGCTGCACAGTGAAGCCTTTCCCTTAAAGGAAGTCCCTAATTCCCTCTCTACACAGAAAAAAGATGCTGGACATCTTGGAAGCTCCCTGATGGACAATATGTCCTCTTGCATGAAGGAGTTTGGAAGGTCAAGCTGGTGATTGCAGATCTCTTTCTCGACCCCTCCAGAAACATGTCTCTTCACTGATTTTTGCAGAATTCTTGTTAGGAAGACTGCCTCATTAAGGACCTACATAGTAATTGGATGCATGAGATAGGAGGACTGAAACCTGCAGTACTGGTTAAAATAGTGACAATACTTTACATTGTTGACCATTCCAGTATTCTTTGGTATAGGCTGATGAAGCATCATATTACAATACACATTCTTCTCTGCATAACTCATGATGGATTTGGCCAAATAGGCCATTTACATTGCACAGGAGAAGAGCCAAGGGAATTATCTTTTTCATGAGACTTCAACCACTACGTACCTGCATGCATTTTACACACACAAGTAAATGTTTTAGATAATTTCTTGTTTCTTTTTTCTTTACGTGGAAGTCTGTTATGAAATACAAGAATATTGCAGCCATTCTGATTGTGGTGACCTTGGGAATAGGTCTTGATTTAGAACAACTTATTTTTTCAGCATGGTTTTACAAGACCCAACAGTATTTTAGCAGCCACTGAAGATAAAGACAGGTGGATATATTTTTCCTAGTAGACACCTAACAAAAGGGAGTGAGAAAGGTGAAATAGTTAAAAATTAAATAGACCCCCACATCATGAAAGAGGAATACAGCAATATGTTATTCTCTTGGTAGTTCCGTTTGACTGAGAGCAAACCAACATGACAGGACTAAGATTGTGAAAGCATTGCATAAAGCCCGACTTCGTGTATTTCTTGTTCAGAGTGGAAGGTTCAATGACTGCTGTTGTAGTCATACGGGAACTTCAGTGAGAAGAGATCATTACACATGAAAAAAATACAGGACTCCCGACAAAGGCCTGCTTACCCTATACTGAAGTCTTGCAAATCTGTGATCTGAATAAATATTTTTAGCATAACTGCTATTATTTCTTTATGTAGACTTTGGAATTAAATTACTTTTCTGCTGTGACTATTGCACTATGAAATGGAATATTCCTTTGCAGACTAAGTTATAAATGTTATTCCTTAATATATACTTAGAGATATGTCACGAAAAGCATGTCAGCTGAAGCTTTAATAATACAATAGACATAATGAAAAGTAATTGCTCACTTACAAGCTTATTTTTTTCATTTTTACCCATGTTGAGACTGTAATCTTATTCACATTTCCCCTAAGCTGTTACCACTGAAAGTAGTACTCTGCTTTCCTTGTCCACATCCTCTTGTTAGATCATTTTCAACACAGTATTCTCTCAGCTGTGCTTTTTTGTAGGGGTATGTGATGAACAACAGGTTTTATAGGCAGGAAAAAGTGACCGGGCAAGTGCTGAAGCTGACACTGCCTGTGAGAGAAATGTCCCTGGAAACACAACTGAAGAACACAGAATTGCAGTGAGTCAGCTTCTGTTCTTCTTTCAGGCAACAGTAAACGGCAACTAACACCGTCCTCACATTCAGAGTGATCTCAACACACTTTGTTTTTCCTTGTCTTTGCTATGGAAAACATCCTTATACTTGTTCCCTTACTATATTTCATGTGATCTACGACGGTTTTCTGCTGAGGACTGGTGCCTTGTTGAAACATGTTAGCTTGATCACCTGATACAGTTACATGATCAAAAGCACTACTTTACCACACATTACTATTGCAAGTTAGTCTGAAAATGGCCTTTCAAATGCAGGAAGATGTAGAAGACAGAATCCATCCAGTTACTTAGAAATAAATAGCTTCTAAAAGGAAAGAGGAAAAGACTAAGCTACAGAAGAAAATGTCAAAAATATTGTGCTGAACTGGAAATTTTCAGTCTTGATAGGAAACATTTTTGATTTAATGAAATTGGGAGGAGAAAAGAGAAAACACCTCTAAAAGTAAATCAAGAAGAGAATCATTTGCTAATTAAAGTGACTGAAAAGGGGTTACTTGACTCTACAGACATACATTAATATGCTTAACTTTCTATTTATGATCAGGGATCTGAGTATGAATATGCTTAGATTTGGACTGGGAGATGAATTATGGTGTGGGGAAACACAGTTATGAGAAGATAATGGTATATTTCATGGTACTACTGAAAGATTTCCTTTCTTTTGTCCACTTCTCCTATATTTCCGTATAAATCTGCTCTTTGGTGGCATAGCTGGGCCTTGAAGTCTCAGTTTGGCAAAAACCCAAATACCTGCTCATATTTAGGCTTTCCAGCCATCCTTTGGACATCATCAGGTCTCTCTTTTTTCAAAACACATGTGAGTTTATCATATTCTTGGATGAGAGCCTTAGTAAGCACCAGGATTTCTGTTGGGGTAGCCTTGTTAATTTTTAAAGATTAAATTACAACCAGGTGCTCATTCTCTTCTCCAGAACAGAGCTGTTGCAATCTGACACAACACCTTGAGCTCCGGTGTCATGGCATTCATTTGTCACCTTACAAAGCAACATCACCTCATGGTAAGCAGCACAGTGTCAAAATGTATCTTTCTGGGAGGCAAGATCAGACTGCCAAATCATTGTCAGTATCCTTAGTTTAGGAAGTTTTAAAACACCTCACTGATAACGAAAGTGTAATGTGCATTGCTTTACTGGTTTGTAGAGAACAACTATAAATTTCAAGTCCTTAGCCAACCTTTTCCTGAATATCCTTCCTGCTAAAGAGGTAAATCCAGCTGACAACTCCCCAAAAGACATGTCTTGGTGTTCTGTGTCATTCCTTAGTTTTGGTCAAAGGAAAAACTATCTTACCCCAACAGGGATATGGTTTTCAATACATATATTAATTTAACAGAGAAATAAACAAAAAAATGCAACTGCAATATTGCATAAATTCTCTTGTTTCAGCCTGTTATATACTAAAAAATGAAAGAATGCCTTCCACAAACTAAGCTGGCATCTTCAAATCTCTAAAGACCCTACAGGACATAACTCCCAGTTTAAGCTTGATGAGTCAGAAAAGAAGGCAGCTGCCTTAAGGAAGAGGGAGCCATAACTACAGGGAAATGGCCAGTAACGTCAACATTTTCCAAAGGAAATTATTCATGAGAATTATTACCTAGATGTATCTAATAGCAAATTCTAACTCCACCAACAATAAGAATTAATAACAATTCTAGATGACTTTGGAATTATCTGTTTTAACCAATCCTTATTTTTGGCCTTAACCTATTATTAGAATACACACAAATAACTGTACAAATGTGAATCATGTTTTTATGTTAATTCATCCCTACTTTTACTATACTATTTAAAATTATTTTAGTCTTTACACAAGAGTGAAGTTTATTAGTTTGCACAGTTTTTTGAGAAAGTAAAATGTTCTTGGTGAATTCATTTTCCAATCCAGAACATTTGGACCTACAGAAAAGGTCAGCCTTGAGCAAAGGCTTTGATGTGGCTCTTGAATTTCCAGGAAAGACATCTGCAAGAGCAGGTCCTGAAACTCTGTAGTATTTGCTATCCAGTTTAATGATCTGAAAGTCTGTGCTGAATCAGAGGCAGAAATGTTAAAGTAATTACACTGGAAAGTCAATTTAATGAATGCCCAATATGTGAAAGCATTATTTCTGTAATCTTTTCTATTGTCCAATTTATCATTTTTATTGTTCATTTACCTATGTTATATAGTTCTGGTATGAATTATATTCTCTAATATTCGTTTTTCTTCAATATGACTTGTTAGATAGCTAGTGAAAAGATCCTCTTTAAAGAGACACCTTTGTACTTGAGAAACTTTGAAATACAATACACCTAAATATAAATCCATTCCAGTCTCATGATTTTTGGAAAAATTCGCATGCTCCTTACTATAATTGTCAGAAATATTTGTTTAAACATGGACTTTAGTCTCCACCATTTTTCCAATTTTCCTTTTGGTTTGAAAGCATGGTAGTATTACTTCCTGTATCTAGTGTGAGGCCTTGATTCTGGAAAAGTTGTCTTTATTCATAGATTTATTTATACCAGTAGTTCCTCAACTACTTAAGTGAAACGTGAGATTTTTGATAATGCACACAAACAGGATTGCTGACAACATCTAGTCCTAATACAACATGTCCATATGATACAAATGCAATAGTCTTGACTAAATTCAGGTTTAAAACAAATTTGCTGGTAGAGAAAATGAATGTCTTTAGGTTTACAGGAAATAGGAAAGAAAACCCTTCGTTCATTATACTACGAGTCAGAAATCACATTTGGAAGAAGATAGTTGAAAGAGCCTTGAGTGTTTAGGAATTACTGTATAAATTCTGAAGTTACATTTTTCTGTGATGAAGTTCTCTCTGGTATTTATAAAAAATCCCTCCCTTAGAAATCTTGAACTGTAATAATTAATTTTATGCTGGGCACATAGTAAAGGAGAACAGACTTCTGCACATTTGCATTTTAAGAGTTTACCCAGCTACTCAGTCTGAAATGGATTGATGAGTAGATGCCAAAGGGTAAGCAGGCAAGGTGCAACTGTTAAGAAGATGGCATTGGAAAATAGGTAAAATGAAACATTAGTGGAACAACAACCAGGAGAAAATGGGAAGAAAAAAGATGAAGACTATGAATATTTTGAGATCCACAGGGTTCTTTTCCTCTCGTGGAGTGACTGAAGCATGGCCACACACTGCCTTTACAGCCACTACAAAGGCCTTACGGTAACTGGCACGACCTCTGTCTCCCAGGGGGAAATCAGAGGGTACTTATAACTACTGTGTATTGCCGTGGTGCAACCTCTCCCCAGGAGGACTCTGCACATCCACAAGAAAAGAAGTGAAACTGATCTGCATCCAGTCAGAGAACCAGGGACTGTCTGGCACATTCTTAAGAGGTGAAGAGGTTAGGTCTTATTCCTACAAGTTAAACATGCCAATTTTAAGGCCAGCTTGACGGTGACAATAGTGATCAAAGGTTCTGAGGCTGTGCCAAACGGAAAGATTTAATACAACAAAGAGCATACAGGGCACGTCATGAGATGAAGAGGAACATTTTTGCACGGATGTGCACGATTGCTGACTTTGGCATTTCTTGGCAAGATGAATTCTGTGAACTCAAACCCTGCCCAATATTGGCTTTACAAAAGGACATCCTTATGCGTGAAATACTGTTGGTATGAAAAACCACCAAGACCAGTTTCTCCCTCTTCTTTCAGCTATGGCATACTTCAGGCCCTGGTTATCTGCTCCATCTGCATGGCAATCTTATGCAACTCACGTGCAGAAGAAAGAGAAATTTAAACCTTCAAGACATTGATCTTACCAGTAAATATTCTACTACGAACAAAAATTCACGATCCAGAAATGTGAAGGGTTCATTCACACACACATGGGACAAATAAAGACTTAGTGGGAATTGGTTTACAATCCTTGTGGACTCCTGTAGAGCTAATAAGTCAAGAAATACCACTTGAATAGAATCATATGATAATCACATGATTATATTTTTTGATACATTGCATAGTGCTTAAGTACAAAAATAAAAATGCATTTAGAGCTTAGGCTGTCCTTTATTGTATCAAATTAAATCGGATTTAATGCCTATTTGTGTGTCATGCAGATCAGATCCATTTGTAGAAAACTGTACAGTGTGGAGCTGGTTGAAATGAATGAATAGCTTTCTCATTACTTCACCCTATTCTGTTGTCTCTTTTCCTGTCCTTTGTAATGTAATGGAGGACAGCTGTGCCAGTGAAGTGAATATTAACTAACCTCAGCACCTCAACAGATTTTGACTTTAATCCCTGCAAACACCACTAAAATCAAAATTTAATTACAGTAAGCGTAGTTGTGTTAATGCCTGAAAAATATTTAACAATTAGTCGTTGGCTTAATTAAGCAAACTGTCTTTCACAAAACAACCTGAAAAGTTTTTAACTATGTTTTATCTCTCAGACTAATTAGTCTGATGTAAGCTTACAACACTTCATTTACTGTTACTGAGTCTGCTGTGCTACTGATCCATTTGCTGGGACTTAACAGTCTTTAATGGAGGAGAAGTTCTTAAAAGAAAAAATAAACATTCAGTGAGCTCCACTACCGCTTACAAATAAAAATGCTTTCTAGTAAGCCAGGAATTTTCATTGGTTTTCCACTCATATGAAGTTGCATAATTTAAGATGTCTTAGCTACGATCGTGTTATTTACATGTGTTCAGTATGTGTTGAATAACAAGCAAGTTAGGGCACAGCCATGCCTATCAGAGGACAATGCCTTGCACATTCAGACCATAAAAAGATGATTATATCTAAGCTTAGTGCAAAGGCTCAGCCCTCCATGGTCTGATTCAGGTATTCGTTTTTCAAATCTCTGAAAAAACCCAAGAACTACAGTGTAAAAGGTGGCTTATAACTGACTTTTTGACAATTAAGTCTTATCACTTCAATTAACATGATGTTGCTTTGATCTTGTTTGTTTGTACTGTTATGATACAAGATCCATAACTGTGTGGATTTTACTAAAGCTGCATTCCTGAATACCTGTAATTACCGATCAGTTCTGTTTGCTTTCTGAGAACATAAGAATTGCAAGAAATTCCTTTAAAATGTGGTTTGAATTATAACATTGCCATCCAATAGCCTAGAAAAAAATATTGTTCAACAATTAAAAGAGCAAGATACACTACTTCAGTATTTGAAATATTGATTTGATGACATATTTCTACATTCTGCACTGGCTAGCATAGATTCAGTTAGTAGTGATGGCAGATATTTGCCTGAGGATATTGAACTATGTGCATTTTCAACTTTTCAGGATAAAGTCTTGCAGTTCTTTACCTCCACACCTAATGAGTACAAAATTAATCCATACATTTATGAAGTGTATAAATATGTTTTGGAGGAGTGAGTATAACCATCTTAACAAGAAGGGTGAACACTGTCGACACAGAAAACAGATTAGTGAATCTTTTTCATCCTTAAAAGCAACCCCAGGCAACACCTGGAAATTCATAGCGCTCAGTTTGAATGTACTGCAGAACCTTTTGAAAAAGGTTTATCACGCACATAAGCATATTACACTCAAATTATCCAGAAAAGTAGAGAAGGAAGGTTTACTGCTGAACTAGCTAGATAGTAAGTAAAATGTGTTCAAAAAATTAGATCACCTAAATCCAAATATACAAAACTGAGATACAAAACTGATTAAGACTATTCTAAATTACAATGTTTTATCCCTTTCACATGCCTGTCTGTCACTGGGATTTGCAGGAACATGGTCTAGCTCTCTGCTTTCTGCTAAGGACAAATGTTATGCAGTATAGCTGAATTATTTGTTTCAATCAAATACCTGTATTTTCCTCCATACACATATGGCTTTTTCCATTTTAAAGCAGTTGGTTTAGTAAAAGCTCTCTTTAGTGCCAAAGACAAAAGATATAAGAATGAAAACAATGAGAAACGGAATGTCTGAAAGAAAATGATGCATAGTTTGGTACAATTCAACATAATTGGCAACCTTTGCTTCTGGGGCTCATGGCTGATTCAGGATGGAGATTAAATTACCATTCATAATACTGGAGAGGTGGTCCATTCAAGTCATGGTTTAAATACTGAATGTTGACTGAAAAATGCAGAGGAGCACCTGGGAACAGTGTAAATCCTTTTCTGGGAGTAATTTAACTTATTATGAAGGAGGAAAAAAAAGCTACATTGCAAAGCTGACAGAGGTGTAAAATTTCTTTCAGCTATCATAAAAAAAATGTGTTTTTAAATGCTTTGCTTGACATTTAGATGGACTTCAAATGCTTCTGTCAGTATCATCATGTAAAGTAACTATCTCTCTGTGAATGTACACCTGCATTGCTGTTCAGCATATGTATTTTTACCATCAAATTCCATTCTTCCAGAATGTTTTCTCATGGAAGAATGCATAACAATTCTCCTTAATGATACAAATAATCCACTTATGATGGTCTATTACACATCTTCTTTTCCAAAAACAATTATGCTTTTGGGTTCTTTTGTCAGATGCTGAGAATTTCGTAATGGTATAAAACACTTAAAGGGTCTTGGAATCTTACTGTACAAGAGCAACACATTTGTTAAAAACCAAGCAAAACTTGATCAAATTTTATTCATCTCAGATCTGCTGCCACAATTTTCACAACAAAAGCTACCTTCCACTAATTTTACCGAAATCTCATGGTACAAGCCCTAGGTTTTACCTTCTAGTAGGAAACACACACGTAAATCTTGGGATTAGAGCTTAGAAGGAAGTTAATGAACTAGGATTTTTTTCCTGCTTTTGCTATAATCATTACAAAGCTGCTGAAATTTCAAAGCTGAGGACAAAAAAATTGATTGCGTCTGTATGTACATGTACTTACACATGTAAGTGCTTAAAAGTGAAATCCTGTCTTCTATAGGACTTGAGATATTCTTGCTGAACTTGAAGGGAAATGTATGTGTATGTCTGAGGAAAAAAAGTCATCCCTTCCTTATGTTCGCTGGCATATTTATGTGAAGTTATAGCCAGAAGCACAACTTGTGTAAGTTAGCATATCTCTCTTAAATCATTATGCTAAAATATAAAGCAGGGAATCTTTGCCACATTCATGTGCTGGAGTATTGTCATATGGATGACCATAAATGGCTCCTTCCTGACCTGCATGCAAAGGAGAGTACCCTGCAAAAGTTGGAAAGTAGAAGGACTTCATTAGGATTATACGGAGATACCTCGGTATCCATTTGGGTAGAGCTCTCTAAGTCTCATGAGTGTGCAGTTGCTTTGATATCCAGGATTTATATTTGATCCCTGGTCAAATTTTCAGACTTGTAATGCTCCAGCTTTTGCTGGGATGGATGTGTGTATGTTCACAGGTTGTACAACTGATACTCTATTTTAACCCTCAGCCCTACTTGCCATATCATTTCCTAAATGAGGAAAGAAGAGCCATATAGCTCTTTAGATTTGAGTTTAAACAAAACCTAGGCAACCAACCTGCCTCTGTAACATCTTCCTTCTCCTATCTTGCTCTTCTTCCCCAGCTGAATACGTTCCCTAGCTGTTGATCAACTTGTAGGTTGCAGTCTAATAAAAACTGTGCTAGAACAGAACATGAGTTTTCCACTTCTTTATCTTTTCAATTAATAGTCAGCTGTAAATCCCACTTTCCTTTTCTAACAGGTATGATTTCTTCTACAATATTACAGTAAAGAAAAAAACACTCTAGATTTTAAATAGTCCTGAAAGAATATAGCACATGTTGACAACAATTAGCTAATCTGTGTCTGTATCTGAGGAGAATTTTGTTACAGAAAACACATAAATAAATCTATTTAGTTCTCCTTTTCCGTGTTTTTTTTTTTTTCTTATTTCTCTGGCATTTGCCAGCTGGCCAAATGAGTCTTTGGTTCACACATATGTATGCTAACACAAGTAATTTTAAAAAAAATTCTGGATCTTTGCAACCTGGCAAATATATCTGAATAATAATAATGAACAATATCCTGAAATCTTAATAAAGCCGGCTGCGAACACCAATGATAGAAGTCATTTAAATGTGTGCTTAACATGAAGAAAGAGACCAAAGGAAGCGAAAAAAATGTTGCAAAATTTGAACAAAAGTTGGCAGCCTTCAAATGTCTTACAGAAAGCTAGGCTGAAATGATACGTGTTTACACATTCACTTTGCATCTTAGAATTAAATCTGTCTAGTCGTGCAGTCTGCAGATGTAATAGGAGGTTTTGATGACTTTTGCAAAACATTAAGTAGTAATTAGGAGAGCTTCCAAACCTACTCAGCAAATTAATAGATCTAGGAAACTCATATTGGATTTGGCTTATATTTTCTTGCTGTGATCATTTTTTGTAAATATACCAGGCTTTCGCGAATGATACAAATCAATTTAATATATAGCAGAATGAGTTTAATGCTACAACAATAATGTTATAAAGTGGATCATAGTGAAAGCTACAACTTTTTCCATCACTCTCTGTATCCGCAAAGTCAAAATCACATTTTTTCCCAAGTTTGACATGTTTGAAAAAGTCATTTTTCACAAATGTTTTCCTTGTTAACTAGTGACCTTGTTACTAGTCAAAACTAGCTGTTCTCTTGTGCTGCACGATTGAATCATTATGCATTATTTCTTGCCTATTTTTTTTCTGTCATTCAGGAGAGCTCTTTATAATAAATGGGATACCAATAAAATGCTTACATTAGCTGACATCATACTTCTGGCCTCTCTGACAAAAATTCCCTTTACCCATTTTTAAATTGGTTATCAAGAAAAATAAGGAGTGGAGGTTTTATTGTACATGAATTGTACTTACCTGTGGCATGGAGTGTCTTTAAAAAATGTGGACTGTGTATTAAGTTACGGAACAAATACTACCATGATCCTTTGAAGTTAATTCCCTGATAACATCTGAAAACACAGTGAAACTGTAAGTGGCAAAGTATGTTATTACACTGGTGTTTAGAACGTGTCATGTCCCATTATTATCAAGACTTTCAGGGATCTTAACGCTGTGTCTATGACATGATCCTGGGATCAACAACACCGTGTTTTTGAAGCAACACTTTAGTCTCAGACAAAATGAACTTCAATGGGTTTAGGAGGGTGCCAGCCTCCTTGGAGGTGTTTCTGCAAGATGGAAGTCAAAGAAAGGAAATTAAAGAAAGCTATAACAGAATTAAAACTTATTGTAGCTGATTGTGTTTCCTCTGTTATCAGAAAGGGCTCAAAAACATGTGCCATGTTGAACACGGCATGAGAAAAGATGGAGTGAATAGTCTTGACTAATAAGGCCTATTCAGCTTCTGCTTGAATGAGAACTGTATATGTCTTTAAAATTATAATTTGGTATATTCCATTGATTTCTGAGCCTTCTCAATTCTTCTCCAAGCAGACGCACAGAAAGACCAATAAGGTTATTTGTACTGGGCAAAATGGAATCTTTTACAGTCTATTTTCACAAATCAACAAATCTCCCAGTATACTTTCTAATGTCATTTCCAGACAGTTTTTGTGCAAATAGAGTATCTGAATTTACAAATATCCTGTCTTTGATATCTTGAGAAATTTAAGATAAAGCAATAATTCAAGAGTAAAAGCAGTAACCCCCAGTATCATTATATTTTTACCTCTTTCCAGCTGATTGTATGAAAAAACAGCTTATATGCAATATAATTTTTCAGAGTTACAAATCATCCCATGTTAGTTCTTTCAATGCTAGAGTGAGAGTATAAACTCTGTCGGAAAATACAAACAGAATCCAGTTTAAACTCAACTTGGAGGTGGCCATATTGATATATTCAAATTTTTATTAGTATGGAAGTAAATCCAAAATATAACATGATGGAAAATAAACTTAGAGCTCACATAACCTGTGTGCAATCATGAGGAAATGTGTTGATATACTTTGCACTAAAGATGCTGTAATTTGTAGTTTTGATTCAGAAACTGCATTCATGTCATTCAAATTAAGCTCTATATCAATAAGACATATATTGCTGTGGTTTAGACTACTGCATCTTGGATGTGATCAGTCTATTTGCATAACTCCCACTAAAAGTGCTTGTGTCATGGAACAGTTAGGTGGGAAATGGCTGCCTTGAATGTGAGAGACAACCCAATCTGTTGCAAAACCATAGGGATTAAGGCAGGAGCAGAGGGACAGGAAAGAGCAACATGCAAAGACACATCCTTTGAATTTGCACTTAACAGCTCCTGGTGTGGAAAACTTGGCATTAATAATATAAGGGGACAGAAGACATTCTGTTAAATCAAGGTCTCAGAAGTTTCAGTTTCTGGGCAATACAGCCTAGTATCTTTTTCCTCCACAAATTTCCCAGGCTTAAATCTTTCTGGGCTCAGGTTTTGAATGCATTATGTGAGTTACATCCTTTTGATGAATTTCTCTAGCCTGTTGATTTCAGACTGGATCCAATGAATGAAACATTATGTGAAACCAAGAGACTGACACTGACAGCGGACAGCAGTCTATGTGATCCTAAGACACAGATACAAGGTCAAAGAAGAGAAAAGAATACCTTTATGTCAATGCTGAGAGCGTCATCCAGGAAGATGGACAGGTGGATTCTGCAAATGTCAAACTGTACTCATCACTAAGGTGCATACATGACTAGAGAGTGGTTTGAATGCTGTGCGATTGTTTTCCACATCATTAAAAAAACACCTCAACAGTAGAGGTAACAAATATACCAAAGTGACCATGAATACTACTAATATTAAAGTCATGACGAATATGGATTTTGATCACAAAGAACACAAGTCTTAAATACACTCAGTCCATATTTCATGTGTGGAGAACTGTATTTCCTTGTATGTTAATCTACTGCCTTTTGTCAAGTTATTTTGTCAGATTTTGTATTGACTGCACAGTGTTACGGTGCAACTAACTGCTGGGTATGGAAATATAGTGCTGGAAGTGTGCTTCATTAACTGTTTCAGGCAGCTCAAATCACAGACTAGTACAGGCTACTTAGGCATTGAGTCCAGTGGTCTGCAGGCAGCTTCCTGAAACGCCCTAGGAATGTGCATCTTTCTTGCTCCCCACAAGCAAAGGCTTTTCGTAACATGATATTTAGGTCATCATTAACAACAACAACAGCAACAAATCTACAAGAGATCAGCACCAAGAATGACCAATATGTCACAGGTGACGAAAATGAGAAAGATAATACCATTTTCCAAGGTCCCCAAAATAACCAAGAGACCACTAGATAAATTTGAATGTGAGGCAGTAAGTAGGTGAAGCATTGTGCTTCAAAGCAAGCCAGAGAAATCCCAAAGCACCCAACCAATTCTTTTTGAGAAAAGATCCCTCCTTGTCTTGAAATCTTGCTCAAACCCTGAGGGAGTTTTGACCCTCTTAGGAATACCAATACACCGTCTCTGTCCAAGATAAATTTCTGGTGCAAAAGAGGAAAAACATATCCTCCTGGAAATAAAACTCTGTATCAGGAGATATGGGGTAGGACAGAGAGGAAGAGAAAGAGAAAAAAAGAAATGAGAAGAACAGAATTCTTTTTTTGCTGCCATGGGCAACAGAAAAATCTATAGAGTAAATACCTCTCAAAGGCAATCATCTGTGATCAAGACTTTATCGCTCTCTACAACTACCTGAAAGGAGGTTGTAGAGAGGCGGGTGTTGGTCTCTTCTCCCAAGTAACTAGTGATAGGAAGAGAGAAATGGCCTCAAGTTGCATCAGGGGAGATTCTGATTGGATATTTAGAAAAATTTCTTTACTGAAAGAGTGTTCAAGCATTGGAACAGGGTTACCAGGGAAGTGGTGGAGTCCCCATCCCTGGAGGTGTTTAAAAAAGATGCAGACATGGCCCTTCAGGACATGGTTTAGTAGGCGTGGTGGTATTGGGTTGACTGTTTGACTTGATGATCTTAGAGGTCTTTTCCAACCCTAATAATTCTATGACTCTAAGATTCTTTTCAAAATGCTCTAGAGATGCCAGCAAATCTGTCCATCTAGTGGAAAATAAGTGCTAAAATGTCCTCAGAGTGATTTTGCTGCCCTCTAATACCATGAGGGCTTCCAGTTGCCACATGGAATGTGTGAAGATCTCCTCTGTTAAATATGTGAGTCTCATGCAGATTCTGTCAATAATGTATAGCATCTAAAATGGTTTTAAGCACTTAGGTTAAAGGATCTGATTTTTTCCATGTAGCACAAGACAACTTAAAAGATCACTGTTACTGTGACATACATTCATTGCCATGCAACTTTCAAAGTCTGTCTTGAAATTATTATAGTCCTACTTTCCTATCTGAAAGGAAAGTAACTATCTGATGATTAGAAATATTTTCATTTCTAGTTTAAACATAGTTATGGCAAATTCATAGCTGTCTACCTTGCACTTGTGCTATCTTTTCATTTAAAAAGTTGGACCTCCCAAAAATACACAGAATGAACATATACTGTTCCCCACCTCCAGTCTCTGATTTTCTAGGTTATGCATGACAACTTGTCTTTAATCCCTCATCCTCAATAGACTCAAAATTTTCCTAATATTTTAGAACTTTGTACTTCTCCTGTTTTAAGTCTTTTGAATAGAAGTGACCAGAAACGTACACAACAGCACAGTGAGATTTTGCTTCGTAGACTTGTACTGGTATGTAGCTGTGTCTGCTTAAAACACCTTAACTGCTGCATTAATTTTTTTCAGACTTGCATCAATACAGCAACTCTTAGTCATCCCATGACCAGTATGCATATACTTCATCATCACTACAATTGATGAGCACCTCTGTAATATCGAAAAGTCTTGTTATTAGTGATCGAGTGCATGATTTTGCATTTTGTGCTCTGAAATTTCATTCCCGTTTCTATTCCTTGTCTACAAGGTCATCCTGTACTTCTTGTGTGATGGTATTTTTCTCAGTAATAGTAGCACTTAGTTACCATACACTTACACTTTTCACTCGGAGATTTCCAGCCAGATTTTTTTCTTCTGAAGTTGAACATTTGTTGAGGATTTCTGCCTGAGAGGCAGAGCAGAGAGCCTGGTACAAGTTCTTCTTCCTAGCTGCCTGAGTAAGGGAGACAAGACCCAGTGCCAGGTCTGCCCTGCAGTGGGGACACGAGTGCAGGCACATCCACTTCTCCTGTAAATCTGGGCATGAGAAGCAGGTGTAAAATATTACTTCTGCCCCTTTACTCTGCACTCGTGAGACCCAGCTGGGGGACTGTGTCCAGCTCTGGTGCCCCAACATAAGAAGGACATGGATGTGTTGGAGCAGGTGCAGAGAAGGGCCACGAAGATGATCAGAGCGCTGGAGTACCTCTCCTGCGAGGACAGGCTAAGAGAGTTGGGGCTGTTCAGCCTCAAAAAGAGAAGGCTCCAGGGTGACTTTAAAGCAGCCTTCCAGTACCTGAAAGGAGCCTAGAGGAGGGATGGAGAGGGATTACTTACAAGGGTGTGTAGTAATGGGACAAGGGGGAATGGCTTTAAACTAAAAGAGAGCAGATTTAGACTAGTTATTAGGAAGAAATTCTTCACCATGAGGGTGGTGAAACACTGGAACAGGTTGCCCAGAGAAGCTGTGAATGGCCTCTCCCTGGCAGTGTTCAAGGCCAGGTTGGACGGAGCTCTGAGCAACCTGGTCTAGTGGAAGATGTCCCGGCTCGTGGCATGGGGGCTGGAACCAGATGATCTTTAAGGTCCCTTCCAACCCTTACCATTCTTTGATTTTATGATTCTGTGATTCCATATCTGACGAAGGAGCAAAGCCTGAACGGATCTAAATTTAGGGATTTTTCTGCTGTGAGTACAATTCATACTAGTGCGAGTAGTCAGAGATCCTTTGAACTGAAATCCTGTTTCTGGGTTTCGAACCAGGGCACAAATGCATTGGGAGGTGCTGCAAGTGAATATGAATGACTACCAGGCAGATCTGAGGGTCAATAAACATCATCTGCACAGGACCACTATCTTTGGAGAGGAAGGTCATCATGCAAATAAGGCTTTTTATTCCCTGCCATCCCCTCCACCTCCCAGTCCTATCCCTTTTATAGATGCTATGTTCCTCTGTTTTGTTGACAGGAATGTGGGAGTCAGTGTTTATCATCCATATATTTCACTTACATCTGTCTACTATTTAGTCTGAAATCACCATACAAAGCAGAATATTCTGAATACTGTAAAGAAAACCACCAGGCTGATAATTCTCCCTGAATTATATTCTGTTGCATCTTCCGTTTTAGTTTCTTCCCCTCTCATTCTTCCCATATTAATGGCCATCATCTCCATCTTACATGATGGTTTACTGTAGGACACTGTAGGAAACACTTAAGACAGACAAGGTCCACCACATTAACCTTGTCAAAAAAATCAGATATAATAAAAAAAAAAATCAGTCTTGCACAATCTACCTTTGATAAAACTACACTGTATTTTATTATTTTTTTTTTGCCTCAAGACCCTAATCATGTTTTTCTAGAGAAATCTGTTTGAGAATTTACACAGTACCAAATAAAAACTTATGCGTTAGAAAGATTACTCTCTGTTCCTTTCCATGTACCATCTTCACCCCTTTGGTTATAATACAGGTGTTGTTCTGCCATTGCCTACTTCTAGCTTTCACAAATACATTAAATTTCTTGTAATGACAATAATGTACTTTTTACAAATACTTTCAATTTTCACTAATACTTGAAATGTTTTACAGCAATTTCTCCACTTCCCCAATGCTTTTTCATGAAACAGTGTAAGGTGGGCCTGCATGTTAGATGTTGCAAACCATTTATTCCCATTTTCTTTGTTGATTTTCACTATAAGATCCATCATTCACCATTTGAAAGTGCACATCATCTAGTGAGAAGCATCCAGAATTATAAAAGATTCTTTTATCCAGAGTGAATCACCAGAAATAGGATGGGATCTGGCAAAAAATATCTGCCCTGTTTTCACAATAACAAAACCCAGACTTTTTCAAGATTCAGCTTTTAGTGAGGTTCACATGCGTAAAAACCAGGAATAGCTAACTCTACTGCACTGATTATGCATTTAGCAAGTACAAAATTTCTGTGTAGAACAACCACTTTCAGACATCTGTGATGTGCTACTTTTTGACCTGCTCCTTACATCATAAATAGATGTGAAAATGAGCCAATGTCAATAAAAGGTTATGAAACTCAGTGCACAGTTGCAACATAACATAATTATTAGAAGCTGTATGTGCCAGACTGATTCCCACTGGTGAATCAGTAGAGAGTGAAAGTAGAGAGTACATGAAAAGAGTACTTATGTATATTCCTGACTAGTGCCTTATAATGTGTTATCTCTAACCAAGGTAAAAACGTCTCAAATTTTAGTCTAGCACAAAGGATTTATAGAGATAAAATATGATCCTATAGATCTTTCAAATGAAAGATCTACTATCAACAAAAATGTTTTAAATGTGTGCTTGTACATCTTTATTCTCTATTTTATTTCCAATATACATCTGTAAGAAGAAAATATCACACTAGAAAAGAATCCTAATTCACGTGTAAGATGCAGCATTCAGGAAATCAAGATAACATGTTTGGCTGGTCTTTCCAACCAGAGTCACAAAATACAATGTTTCAGAAATACAAGTACCCAGAAATTCATCAGAAATGGATTTTTTTTTCTTTCATCTTCTGTACAAACATATAAATAAATTATATATAACTCTCTTCCATCAATCTAAATGAGACCATAGTATTTTAAAGCTGCTAAAGGATCATATGTATCTTGTAGGTCAATCTTAAAACAGTGAGACACGTTCCTAACATTTCACTGTATATAGTGTCATTTTCACTTGTTTACAAACTCTGCAACAGCAAATGTATTTGGGGAAAATATTTCAGTGCTTTCTTCCAACCTTGCACTAAGCTATCTTGCATGAGTGAGTAAGACTGGGAATGGCTCACTCGTTGCTGTACTGTGCTAATGAAAGGTTATGCTTGTTCACTCCCTCACATCTGGAGCGAGAGTACAGACACCTAATGTGGCCGGTCTCTAACACAGTGAGTCAAAAATGCCTAGATCCTGTATTTCTCAGAGAGCGCCAAAATGCTCTCTGCTGTGCTTTCTGTAGTTGTGGACCAGGAATTCTTAAAAAAACTGAAGACTGCACATTACGTGCCCATAACTGGATTGCTCATATAAGCGAAAGAATTGTTACTGCTCCCTGTCACTCATGAAGTCCAAAGTGGAGGACCCAGACAGGGGAATGTTGCAAAGTGCAAATGGTGGATTCTCTGTCTGTTCTTTTTTTTTTCTATTTTTTTTCAGAAGATATTACATTACAAAACCTACAGGGAATGAAGTAGACAACATCCAGACAGCACTTGCCTGATCAGAGATTGGACAAAAAGGTAAAACATATTTCAAGTTGAAAGTTTGTGAGCTGAATGGTTTAGTCATATTAAATCTCTGTCAAGAAAATTGAGGAAAAAAAAAGAAGAAAAAAGGTTACAGAAGTGATGTACACATAAAAAATCGGGAACAGGACAGGACTGAAGGGCCATGTAGATGGAATTATTCATTTAACACGCACGCACAGTGACCATTGTTGAGACTGGGGTGACAGACCTGCATAGATAGATAGTTCCTGTGAGCACTAGCGATACTGTCATTACAAAAACAGGCATAAAACCATGCTTATCCCTGTACTTTCATTGATGATGAGCACCTGGATGTGCACGTATAGCTGTGTCACAATAAAGTAGTTTTTGACCGACTTAACATTGTGCAGGGCTTTAAGAAAGGACAGTCATTGCTACGATGCTCCACTAACTTTGGTGGGCTGGGGCTCACATCAATGCATTGTAAGAAGCGTAAAGCATAACTTGCTAGAAAGCGTGCAAGACTAAGAGCTACCTCCTTCAGTCCATTTTAAGGGAGTCAAGTTTTTGGTTTATTGCATATTTCTTTCTGCATTTACAGAATGGAGATCTCTGTTGGAATGAAGGCTCTAAATGCAAATATACCACTTGGTTGTCTTAGATATAAATTCTAAAGTCTTTCCCATGAGATAACTATAGTATATACTGATCAAGAAGGAAAAAAAGAGATGCTTTTCCACAAGGTCTGACTACAGAAGAGCACAGCTGCAAAAAGTCTTTATCATGGCTTTCCCTTCAACCACGTCACACTTCAGAAAAGTAGAGAGGAACAAAAACAAACCTTGCAACGGCTAAGAAGTGTTAATCTTGCATAGCATTAAAAGTATCATGAACAGCATGGAGTAAGCAGTGTTTGCTCAGAGCAATTAGCAAGATCAGGGCTGGTGAAATCTCAGCAATACATTAGCTTGTAAAGTTTAAAGGTCTAGAGATAATGGCTGGCACTGATGTTGTAGGTCTTGCTGCTGTGGAGTAAGGAAGAAAACAGAGAGAAAGCTGACCTCTCAAAAAGTTCAGACTCTTTAACAAGCTGCAAAAGTACCCGGTACTCAGCAATTGTACTTATTGGGGTTTTACCCACCACTGCTTTCATTGACTATGACATAGCTAATGGAACACAACTGATAAATTTTCTAAATTAATAAAAAATCGATATGAGTAAATATAGATTTACCCTCTAATGAAATACAGAAGACATCTGATAACACCAAAACAGAGAAAACAGAAAACTTTTGTGAATTATTTATTTCTTCCCTTTGGATGCTTGAATATGTCCTCCTCTTTCTGGTCATCTGTTGTACTCTAAACGCTCTCTTTGCAATGGTGAGGAATTTGGGCATGTTCTAAGAACATGTTAAGGTTCCCTAGATGGGCATAGCTTCTAGATTTGGCTATGAAAATTTTCTTCATTTCAGAGCAGTCAAGCAAACACTACCGATGGCTCAAGGTATTTAATTATTGAATTATTTAACAAATGGTTTCTGTGAAAAGCAAAGACTTTTTTGCTGCTTTTTGTTAAATCTACTTGTTTAAGGTCTTTACTTTGAACGGTAGAGAAAGAAGACCAATACATTTAGGAAGCATTGTCCATTGTAGATATAGAAATGTTATTAGTGATGGACATATCTATTCATGTGTGTTAACGATTGAATGTAGAACAGATAAAAAAGGCAAATGTTTTGATCAGCAGTTCTAATCTTACTGTCAAAACACTGCTACAATAAATGTATTTTCTTTAGAAAACTACCATGAAGACTAGTAACACTCAGATTATGCAGTTCTCCCAGTGCTAACCCATCTGTGGTGGAAGTCTGAAAAAAAAATCTTATCTTTTGTATCCAGCTGGTCCCTGAAGTCCGTATTCTTTGTTTATCACTCAGCTTCTTCTGAAGTCAGCATTTAGGGTCTTCTTTCCAACGTTTCCTAAACACAAGTCACTTAACGTAGTATTCTTTACTTCCAGCTGAAAGTGCCCTTAATTAAGTGAAAGCAGACCCACAGGAATAAAATACATGAACAGAGGTGGAAAACAAGCCCTGTGCTAACTTAGAAGCCCCCCCTACCCCAAAAATATTACTGACCCATGGTAAGTAGAGGGACCAAGCCAGGGACCAAGTTAGGAAAACTTAAGCCCTGACAGAATTAAATCTGGCCAGGGATGTCAAAGGGAACAACAAAACCTTCTGTAGGTATGTCAGTGATAGCAGGCAGACTAGGGAAAATGTGAGCCCTCTCCGGAAGGAAGCTGGAGACCTGGTTACCCTGGATGTGGAGAAAGCTGAGGTGCTTAATGACTTTTTTGCCTCAGTCTTCAACAGCAAGTGCTCTAGCCACAGCACCCAAGTTGCAGAAGGCAAAGGCGAGGATTGGGAGAATGAAGAATCGCCCACTGTAGGAAAAGACCAGGTTCGAGACTGCCTAAGGAATCTGAAGGTGCACAAGTCCATGGGGCCTGATGAGATGCATCCGTGGGTCCTGAAGGAACTGGCAGACGAAGTTGCCAAACAACTCTCTATCACAGCTGAGAGGTCGTGGCCATCTGGGGAGGTTCCCACCGACTGGAGAAGGGGCAACATCACCCCGATTTTTAAAAGGGGAAGAAAGGAAGACCCAGGGAGCTACAGGCCAGTCAGTCTCACCTTTGTGCCTGGCAAGACGATGAAGCAGATCCTCCTTGAAACCATGCTAAGACACATGGATAACAAGGAGGTAACTGGGGACAGCCAACATGGCTTCACCAAAGGCAAATCGTGCCTGACCAAACTGGTATCCTTCTATGATGGGGTTACCGCATTGATGGACAAAGGGCAGGCAACTGACATCGTCTGCCTGGCATTCGACACTGTCCCGCATGATGTCCTTGTCTCTAAATTGGAAGGACATGGATCTGACAGATGGACCACTCTTTGGACAAGGAACTGGCTTGTTGGACGCACACAAAGAGTTACAGTCAACGGCTCGATGTCCAGGTGGAGACCAGTGATGAGTGGTGTGCCTCAGGGGTCGGTACTGAGGCCGGTGCTGTTCAATATCTTTGTCGTCGACATGGACAGTGCGATTGAGTGCACCCTCAGCAAGTCTGCCAACGACACCAAGCTTTGTAGTGTGGTTGACACACTGGAGGAAAGTGATGCCATTCAGAGGGACCTTCACAGGCTGGAGAGGTGGACCTGCGTGAGCCGCTTGAAGTTCAACAAGGCCAAGTGCAAGGTCCTGCACATGGGTTGGGGTAATCCTAAGCACAAAAGTACAGGCTGGGTGGAGAGTGGCTGGAGAGCAGCCCTGAGGAGAATGACTTGGAGGTACTGGCGGATGAGAGGCTCAACATGAACCAGCAATGTGCGCTTGCAGCCCAGAAAGCCAACCGCATACTGGGCTGCATCAAGAGAAGCATGGCCAGCAGGTCGAGGGAGGGGATTGTGCCCCTTTACTCCACTCTTGTGAGACCCCACCTGGAGTCCTGCATGCAGCTTTGGAGCCCCCAACATGAGAAGGACATGGATGTGTTGGAGTGGGTCCAGAGGAGGGTCACAAAGATGATCAGAGGCTGGAGTACCTCTCCTATGAGGACAGGCTATGAGAGTTGGGGCTGTTCAGCCTCAAGAAGTGAAAGTTCCAGGGTGACAATAGAGCAGCCTTCCAGTACCTGAAAGGAGCCTACAGGAGGGATGGAGAGGGACTTTCACAAGGGCGTGTAGTAATGGGACAAGGGGGAATGGCTTTAAACTAAAAGAGGGCAGCTTTAGATTAGATATTAGGAAGAAATTCTTCACCATGAGGGTGATGTAACACTGGCACAGGTTTCCCAGAGAAGCTGTGGCTGCCCCCTTCCTGGCAGTGTCTGAGCAACCTGGTCTAGTGGAAGATGTCCCTGCTCATGGCAGGGGGGTTGAAAACAGATCATCTTTAAGGTCACTTCCAACCCAAACCATTCTATGATTCTATGATTCTGTGATTCCATCTAATAGTTTCAAATGCAGTGGAATTTCTTAAGAGTTTGTAAGAAAATTCAGTAAAGTCCAAAGAAGTGCAACATGCCCTCATGTGGAAATTTATCTCTCTGATTAGAGAGGCAAGAACTGTAAGAACACTGAGATACTAAATAATGGGAAACATCCACAGGTTGCTTGAAAACAGCTGTTAGCCCAAAAGAAGTTAACCTGGGCTGTTCTAAAGGATTAGTCTTTGGACTGGTTTAATGTAACAGTTCTGTTAGTAATACTGATATAATATCTACGATGGCAAGATTGGCTGGGTACATGAGGGGAGAGCCATGGATGTTGTCTACCTAGACTTCAGCAAGGCTTTTGACACAGTCTCCCATAACATCCTCCTAGGGAAGCTCAGGAAGTGTGGGCTGGATGACTGGTCTGTGAGGTGGATTGAGAACTGGCTGAATGGCAGAACTCAGAGGGTTGTTATTAGCGGCACTGAGTCTAGTTGGAGGCCGGTAAATAGTGGTGTCCCTCAGGGGTCAGTACTGGGCCCAGTCTTGTTTAACTTCTTCATCAATGACCTGGATGAAGAGTTAGAGTGTACCCTAAGCAAGTTTGTTGATGACACCAAACTGGGAGGTGTGGTAGGATACACCGGAAGGCTGTGCTGCCATTCAGCGTGACCTGGACAGGCTGGAAAGTTGGGCAGAGAGGAACCTGATGAGGTTCAACAAGGGTAAGTGCAGGGTCCTGCACCTGGGGAGGAACAACCCCATGCATTAGTACAGGCTTGGGGCTGACCTGCTGGAGAGCAGCTCTGCGGTGAGGGACCTGGATGTCCTGGTGGATGACAGGTTGACCATGAGCCAGCAGTGTGCCCTGGCTGCCAAGAAAGCCAATGGCATCCTGGGGTGCATCAACAGGAGTGTGGCCAGCAGGTCGAGGGAGGTTCTCCTTCCCCTCTACTCTGCCCTAGTGAGGCCCCATCTGGAGTACTGTGTCTAGTTCTGGGCTCCCCACTTCAAGAAAGGTGAGGAACTAGTGGAGAGAGTCCAGCGGAGGGCTACGAGGATGATGAGAGGACTGGAGCATCTCTCCTATGAGGAGAGGCTGAGGGAGCTGGGCTTGTTCAGCCTGAAGAAGAGAAGGCTGCGAGGGGACCTAATAAATGCTTACAAATATCTTAAAAGTGGGTGTCAAGAGGATGGGGCCAGACTCTTCAGTGGTGCCCAGAGATAGGACAAGGGGCAATAGGCACAACCTGAAGCACAGAAAGTTCCATCTAAACATGAGGAAGAACTTCTTCCCTCTGAGGGTGACGGAGCACTGGAACAGGCTGCCCAGGGAGGTTGTGGAGTCTCCTTCTCTGGAGATATTCAAGATCCGCCTGGACGCGGTCCTCTGCAGCCTACTGTAGGCGACCCTGCTTCGGTAGAAGGGTTGGACTAGATGACTCACAGAGGTCCTTTCCAACCCTGAACATTCTGTGATTCTGTGATTCTGTGATTCTGTGTGATTCTGTGATTTTGTGATATTCTAAGCAATATATTCCAAACTGGTACATATGCCTCAAAGAGGATCAAATTAGGATACGTTTATCATTGCACAGTAGGTTTGTTAACAAATTGGCTTACACTAAGGACTGCTTATCTGAAGAAAAAGAATACAAAAGTCAAGGTCATGCACTTGGAGGTAACAACAATTTCTGCGACAATCTGTGAGCTCATCGGTTTTAAGCATATGAAGAAACAGAAAGACGTTAGCATTTATTTAAACAGTAAACGAGTAAAAGTCATATTACTGCCTATGAAAGAAAGCGAATTAAAACCTAGCATATGTTAAAACATATTCCTACATTTTTAATAATTCTTATTAATCTGCAAAACAGTGGTGAGATCTTATCTGGGAAAGAATTCTGAACCCGTATTCCAAGAACATAAATTTAGAAAAAATTAATTCATTCTTCTAGTATGGCCTTGAAAATAACGTGTTCTTTGTGGACAATAAAAATAGACAGTCTGTCTAACACGAGAATGCTAAAAAGAAACTTTCTTCCTCTGCCTAAGAAACGAAGGCTGTATTCTGTAAATACACTAAATACAATATATGTCAAACACCAGTGAGCAAAAAGAACTCTTTAAGCTATAATAGCAATAGATAGCCATAAATTGGCCATGAGTAGGTTAGGAAATCTTATGACGGCAGCCCTGCAGGAAGGGGGCTTCAGAGGAGAACTCCCAGACAAGTAGCCAGGATAGAAACAAATAAAAGAGCTAACTTAAAGTGACGCTCTGTGGGTTTATGAAAGGCATTATCCAGCATGATTTCAAGCAGTATCAGGATGACAGTCGTCAGGAACTCCTAGTGCACTGACATCAATTCCCTAGGTTTTCTTCATTCATGTGCTTTCATGTTAAATGTAGAAAACATATTCAAATCCACATTGCAGCAGAATAATACGTCTGCACATGTCTTCATGAAGAGGCTGTATGTAGGGTTACATAGTACGTCAAACTGTAAATTATTTTTGCCCCATTTTATGAGCTTAATGTTTCATTTTTAGTTGCTGTGTTCATTTGATATCAAAGTAAATATGGGCACTAAAGCCTTTCAGAACTACAACAGCCTGATGTTTCATTATTTTTAATTAGCGAGTTTCTTTACTTTCATGACTGTCCATAACTTTTATTTCTGTTAATGGGAATCCTGCCTGTACACTGATCTGAGAACAGACCCCTCAGATATCATGTAAATAGCTTCACGGTTGACTGGCCATTGCTGACCAACTGAGCAAACTGATATCCTCATGCACTACTTGTCAGAAATTGTAGCTAGACTAGAAAAAATATTTTATGGGTTCTGAAGGTCAGGGTAAGAGGAAATAGTTTATATTAGGGTAAAGTTACTACGGAGGCGTTAGTTCAGTTCATCCTAAGCTAATGATTGCACTTAGCCATTCAAAAGCTGTTCGGATTGCACAACCTTTCACCCACCCTAGGTAACACAGAAAGTGGGATTCAGTCCCAAACAGAATTTATCTGTCTTGTGCAGGCTAGTTAACCTGGATCCATCCACAAGCAAGGAGCAAAACCACAGGGAATAGACCTGCGCTTGAAAACACCTGTCTCTTTTCCTGGTAACTGGATGACCAGTACAGTATATCCTTCTTTTAATGACTGAAATTATGAGCTGAATCACACCCAGAGTCTGAAACACTTTGGGGGAATCCTTGAGTCACAAACCAGCTCTCTCTTTTGTAGAATATGCCTGAAAAAGTGTCAGTAAGTCTCATTACCCTTTTTTCTGATTTAAATTATAAAAAATGCATGTAAAACTTCATTTCTGATTACATAGATCATTGCTGAAATAACAATTATTTGTTAGAAGACAGATGATTAATGGAGGAATACCGTTTCTAAACTTCAAAGAATAATTTTAAGAAACTGTTGCTATTCTGAAGCAGGTGTTTTACGTAATTTTAACACAATTATTTACAGTGCAAGTGTTTTACATAGTATTAGTATAATTATTTACAGCTATGGCACTAGAAGTCAGTAATTACCATGGAAATAATCTAGATTTCCCTACAGCAGCCTCACATGATTTCTCACTAATAAACTACTGTGTTCCTTTTTTCCAGGCGGAGTGGAAGCAGTCCCACAGCAGTAAATAATGTTCTTTTCTATTAGTGTTATTATTTTGCTATTTCACAGATACGACACAGCAGCAAACTGAGCAGCAGTTGTGTGAATACTGTTTAAAAAAAAACAAACAGCAAACCTCTAAGCTTGTGATCTAACTGCCCTAGAAGACTGCTCATCATTGCAAGCCTGAATGCACACGTAAGGCTTGTAGTGAAATCTGAGCCTGTAAAATACATGGAGGAAAACAAATTTTGCTGACCTAGAATGTGGGAAATACAGCTTGTTCCATGCGCAGCTGTTGAAATTATGAAAAGAACCACTGCTAAATCTCTGATGCGGCCAGGATACTAGAGCTGAATTTTCAATTTTATCCTTTGTCTGTGTTAAAAATATAAATAAGCAATTAAAAAAGGAACAATAGCTTAGCTGAGAAGGGGAAAGGTTGCACAGTAATTTGCTTTGCTTCCTGGAAAACATAACTGCTTGTGCATATAATATCCAAATTAATTCTTTTTTCATTCTAATGTGATGGGCCCTATTGTTTTTTGATTCATTTACTTCTCACACCTTTCCTTTCTGACTACGGGAAAACTAAAACCAGACAGCTTCATTAAATAAGACCATTGCACTAAAAGCTCAAGTACTCTAAGCCATGGTAAGAGTCCCAATATAAACAGAGTGATCATATGAAAATAGCCCCAGTGGGAGTCAAACTGATATCAGAGCTCTAAATAACACGGGGATAAACATATGCCTGTGACACAAATATATCTAACTTCAAAAAATCGGCTGTGGAGGTGCATTTGGCAGCACAGAGTGACCTCTAATTACAAGTACTTTTCCTCCCCTCCTGGAATTTGAGTGCCTTTATGTTCACACCAAGGGGAATCTAGGGCATGTGTCTGTCTACCTGCATATGTATGTAACATATACTTGTTCTGATATTATTTCTCTAGTGCGATTCAACAGGATTTACTTTCATGTGTATGTGAGTCCCTTTCTCACTTGTTTTCTTTCTCTCAGTCACACAAAGAAATGAAGCTCCAGTGAACTTAGTGACCAGGTGGTTTTTACTCTACTTAGCAGCAACAGCTACAGAGCCTTATTTCGTTTGGGTTTTCTCAGATGCTGCACTTGTTAACACTTGTCAAACACAGGAAAAATAAACCAGCACATTTAATTTCTCTCTCAGTACGAAAGGGAAGTGCAAAGAACCAGCATGTTTCTAACTAGGCAGCAGTAACATGTACAGTGCAAAACATATTTACAACACTTGAAAATTCTGAAAAAAAAGAACACTCCAGCTGAAATTTACTCTTTTCAATGGGTATTTTGATGCATGATTGTCAATATACTAGTGAGAAGAAGTAGGATTACCCGACCAGGATCCATTTACAACAAAGCAACAAAATAATGCATGTTTAGAAAAGATGTAGAGTTTGTTTTTGGAGAAAAGAATATCACTCGACAGCCACCAAAGCCGAGTTAGTAAATCTTTTCTTAGATGCAAAATTAGTGTCAAATTGCTAAGGCCATAAACTACGTCAGCAGAAGTCACCCTCATTAATTTGATGGGCAAAGGTAGGATTTTCAAACAGCAGGCTTCTCATTCTAGGTTTTATTTTAATCAGCTAAATAATGAGATGGGGATAGAGTTGCTTAACCAGGCCATGGGAAGAAGAAAGCAGAATCATCTTAAAACACCAATCCTGGATTTAATAGCCTACAACAAAACCCTAAGCAGGTCAGCTTCATGGTTCAGCAATTCCTAAAAGCCCTGTCTACTTCTCAACAGCTTATCAGTGGCCAGTGTATAAGATCTCCCAATGAGATCTGATTTACAGCACTAAAGGGTTTTGCTGCAAAACTGAAGGGCAAGAACAGTACACTGTTTTTTGTACATCCTGTCTGTGCACACATATATTAAAAAAAATCCAAACACTCAGAAACTAATTTGGCCCCCACAGTAAGGCTCTCTCACATTTTTCATTGACATAAACAGGTCACAAAGCCTGCAAAAGCTTACGTGGAACTCAGCAGCAATCTGGTTTGTTTTTTCTGGGTCAAAGTCAGAGTTTATCTTGTTAAGCTATCTAATTGAACACAGCACATGTGATACAACAGGACTAAGTGTTTTAAATGAGGAGGCAGTGGGAAGGGGTGGTGCGTTTAATTTGTGTGCGCTGAGAGGGTGCAGCTTCCTGGAAATACCTAAATTATCTTTGAAATAGCTATTTTTGTGGCTGGAGAAAAAAGATGTCCAACTTCTATGATACATTTTCTGTACACACACACACCGAGTAAAAAGCTAGTTTGGCATGTTACGATTGTGAGGTGGTATTTCACATTAAGCAAAATGAACATGTCCTCATCTCCAGTTGCCTGGGGTAAATCTGAAATAATTTTATTGTTATCAGACAAACAATGGCAGATTTACATTGAGGTAACCAAGATCAAAATCAGACCCCAAATGTCAAGCAAGTTAACCACAAACAGCATGATTTAAACCACAGTTGCACAAACCAGGTCCTATGCAGATCTCAGTAAAAGTGAATTATACATAATAACACTTACAGTTTCCTAGTACTATTAAATTTGCCTTTTTACATAAATGCTTAAGTTATGATAAAAAACAGAGCTGTGTCAGTTCTTTTCAGTCTCAGCACATTTGCTATTAGCATAAGAAATGCTGCTTATGGCAGAGGCAGCCGTGCTTGAAATTTCTGAATTAATGGATTTGATTTCCTCTTGAGACAAACCATCAGCCTTGCAGTAATGGAAATAGATATAGTTGGTAAAACAAATAAAAAGCTGGCATGCAGATAAAATGGGTTTCAGTTTAAAATAGTAATGTTGTAATTGAAGTGAACAATTACAGGGTTGCTCCTAGGCACAAAAGAAATACCATGAAAATGAAGTAATGTTTTTGTGAAGTACAGTCATTTCATGAAAATGTAGAGCTGCAGATGTCATTGTCTGGAAAAAGGAAACCTATAGTTATTCTCCTTAGCTGAGATCCTCTGATAACATTTTGCTAATTTTAAGAATAGTTACTAATATTAAACTTAAATTTCACATGGGGGGAAGGGGAAAGAGAGAGGGATAACAAATTCTTTACAATGGGTACTAAGCCAAAAAGCCTTGCTTGCCTTTCAAGGGATTTTGATTATCAAGGGTCAGAAGTCTGCAGTAAGAATTTTTGGAGGGCAGGGGGAGGGAAATAATTTTCTGTTGGCAGAAGAAAGCTCTCTTGTCTACATCCTTTGTCAGGACTATAACACTGGAAAGCTGGAGTGGGAAGGGAGGAATGCTGGCCATACTGGGTAATCACCAAAGGGAAACGATGAGGTGTGGGAACAGGGGAGGAACACAGATTTCTTTACCAAAGACTTTTTTGTTAACTGGGTCACGCTTCTGACTGGCTTTCAGCTATATACACCGCTGGGGAGAAGTAGGGACTTTCAGTATATGAGAGCCTTTCGTGTTAAAGTGTAAAAGTAAAAGTAATGAAGCACACCGAACGCCACCAATGTAAGTGTCACCTCATATCTGAGAGTGCATTCATTAACTCCATTGCAACAAAATACTCTGCTGTGTCCTATATTTTCTCTTGCTTTGTGTGCGTGACAGAAAACGCTCTCATCGCAATTTTATGTAGAGATCTATTAATTAACAGATCACGATTAGTGACTTGACAGTCAGCAAAGCACACAGCTCTTCTTGCAATGGATAAGCCGCAGAATGCTACCTGGCACAGCAAATTCTGTCCACTTACTACAGTTCTATCACCAAGAGTTTGCATTTACACCATCATGCAAGGCATGGCTGACGGCTCCACAGCTGCATCGCTGATGCACAGTGAACTGGTTTCATAGATGTACTGGCTTTGTGATTGCAGGAGCAAGTTTTTATGTGTTTTTGGTCTCCTGCCCTGTTGGTGTGGATAGCTGTGGGGAGGAAGTAAGGTGCTGGTGGGCAGGCACTGGCCGGGCTGCATCCCAGCCGCCCAGGGTCTGGCAAGCAGACTTCTGCAGGTCTGGGTCACTCACCAAGAGCTGCAGCTGCATCTTCTCCTGCACCCTTTTGTGAGGAGACTCTAAATGTCATGGTTTGTTATCACTTGTTATTTAATTACATTGGCTTCCAGTGTCCTGTGTGGTATTTCACACAGTGAGGCAAAGCTCCTCCATGTAAATAATTTTTTACTGTAATTACTGTATCAGACATGTCTGTACTGCGAGATATAATAGCAGCCTATTTACATATGTCAGTCTAAAGCGCTCACACTGAAATTTTACTGCTTTCTTCACACTCTTGCACTTTCATATATACGCCCACACAGTACAGGTGGATTTCTGAATTGTCAAGTGTTTCTCTTCCATTAGGAGACTTATTTGAAACAAATTAATGCCAAATACCTCATGGTTTAAATGTGCTTATTACTTTATTTGGTGTTTTAAAAGCTCTTCTGAAATGCTTTAAACAAGGTGATGTGCACCCATGGAATTCAATATACACTTAATCTGTGGAGGAAATAAATGTCTGACATAAAGATTTAAATCTGTATTTTCCTCCCTTGACGTGGTGGCTGGTGACACATAAATGTACTTTTTTTTTTTTCCCTTTGACAGAGTAATAAAAATCTCATTATCTCTGAATAGGCAGCAATTTCATTATCTAATCTTTTTACCAAAAGGTTAGTTAATTAATCAGAAACAAATCCTGATTATTATTTCAATAGAATTAGAAAGACAAATCACCAGAGTACGGCTAAATAGGGCAGGCCTGTGGTTTAACCTGCCTCATTTACATCCAAGTACAATGATTGTCAGGAGCTCGCAGTGAGCAAACAGCCCCAAGAACATAAGCCAGCAGATGGTTTTCTCTCGTCGCTAGCCTTTCCTCTCCTCTAATGCCTCTGATCCCATTACCTCACTGAATCCGTTACCAGGGTAACTGTTAAATTGCTGTGAAAGGCATGGTAATAAAGTAACCTGTCACACTGGCAATAAAAGCAGCAGAATTTTCCTGTTCACTGAACTTTTCAGCTCATCAATACTCACTTTATGGAGAAATTCACTACTACACACAGGTCAGCTGCAGGAATTGTTCCATGAGGCTTTTGAAAGCAAACCAAAGTTCATGTAAACATGGGAAAGGTATAATTAAAGACTGGATTCAGAAATGCAGACAGAGATAATGCTTTGCTATTTACTGTATAAGGTTAGTAGGACATTAGAGATATTATCCAAGTTGCTTCTATTTTTAAGCACGCTCTATAAATAACCTTTACTGCAGGCAGGAAGGTGATTAATCCAAAATCGTTTTTATAGTGTTTAAAACCATAACCTCCATTGCACCAGAATGTTTACCTTTAGCAGCTGTACTCTGACCTAGTTGCTAAAGTGGATTTTGTTATCACAGAGTAATCTGATGCCAGAATGATTCATTTAGAAGTGTTTTCCAGCATTGGTCTGTGTTCCATTTTTTTACAGACTTTTGAAGCAAGTTTGATATCTTTAACACGTTTTTGCAAGAAGTGGCTGTTCCCATTAATAAAACCTTACTGAATGTAATCCTAGAGATAAAAAAGCATACAGCCACAGCGCCAGTCCTCCCATCTGAAAACACTTTTCCCAGTTTTCTAATGTGAAAAATCCTACTGCAGTTTTGATCCAAAAGAAGAAAAGCAAGATTTCTTTTTTCTTTTTTTTTTTCCTAGAAATACATGATAAGAGGTTTTTCCATAGGACAGATGCACTGCTTGCCACTGATGAGAGCTGAATTTGAAAATGTCATGTGGAAGAACCCTCCTGATTTCAATTAGTTTCACAAGAAACAGTAAGAACATGAATGAAAAAGAGTGCGTATCTAATCCTTATTATTAGCCATTTGCAGACTCTACACTTTCAGCTCCATTTGGTATGCCATTAATTATACAGCAGTAACCTTGGAATATATTGGAGTTTGCTTGTTGAGATAACTTCTCTCTCAGTCTCCTTTTTTTAAAACTTGCTGATGCTTACAGCTTGTTAGAAAAAATTGAAAGCATTTCTTTGACCGACAGCAAGTGTGAACTACAGTATCTACTCCAGCTGCAGGCCACAAAAGAGAAGTGTCTTTAAATAGGAGACACGTTATATAGTCCTGGGAGTCTGGATTTAAAGTAAGGCTTGTTACAGATAAATCTTTGTGGACACTGTCTTCGACTTTTAGATAACAATTTTCAAGACAATATTCTTTGCCAGACTGCTGTGGTAGGGGTTGATTTTACCCATCTGAATGCAGTTGCGTTTATTGCTTTCCTAAAACTTCTCAGAACACTAGGAGCTGTTTGGGGAGGAAAGGACTAAAAGATTATGTCGTGTTAGATGCTTCCACTGAGCTCAATGACCTTTTATACAATGACAAATTTTGGTTCCTTGCACAGGCCAGGGTCCTTTCAAATGCTGGAAATCTTCAAGAGAAGCTTGTATGAAGAAGAACAAGCCAACTCCACATGAAACGATACACTTTCAGTCTTCAGCAGAGATATATTTATTAACATGCATAAAATAGAATAATTTATGCTGATCTGTAACCTAGAATTAAATTGGACCATTTCTGAGGTTCAGCAAACTCTAAAACTCTCTGACATCTGGTGTGTATTACACCTCCAGTTACAGATAAAAGGAGAAATATGTCTTCAAATAAGCCAAAAGTCTTGCTCTTTCTAGGTGACTGGTAGAGGAAGCAATGTTCCCACAAGATCTGCAGACTGTTTTACATGTGTAAGAAGCCCCAGTAAGATACCCTGGGTAGAGTCTTCACTCCATGCTCTTTTACGTTTAAACAGAGCAAACGACAGGTAGGGTGATATGCACTTAGTTTCAAATAAAGAATGAAGTTTTAAATAGCTGCCATTGTTTTAACTTAAAATTTGCTTTAAATTGTGTACATACTGGGTTATTCACTATTACACTTTGGCAGAATGCAAACGTAAATGAGATGTCGACATGGATCAATTCCTTCCTTTGAAAATGTGTATGAATATTCATGAGGAACATTTGTTAGCTTATTTTCCCAGCTCTGGTTCCTGTGCACAGAGCAGGATTTCTGTGTTCTGCGTGAGCCTGCATGGAAAAGCCTTTCTGCTGCACAGATTTTGGTAGTCTAAAGAGGCACAGTCTTCAGATGGTGGCTCTCTACTAAGGTTTGATGTCACCACCCCTAAGCTGCAATTAGATATTCAAAGAATATCAAGAGTTCGCACTGGGCTGAATGAAATCTGAGTTCTTTGTGTTGGCACACCTTGGCTTTGCCTCACAGGAAACTGTGAAGTTACAGCATCAGAAAAAAAAAAAAAGGGGAGTGAGAAGAGAATTAGAGCTGCTGTCTTTGAAAGAGAAGGAAAGAGGAGTAATTGTGTCCCTCCTTCCACCAGATGCTGTGTCCTTGTTATTGTCCTCCTCAATAGCATGTTATGACTAGACTGGCTATCCAGCATGTAGCCCATTTCTCCTCAGATTAAATTCATCCCTGTGCAGTGGAGCATCACACAGCCTTGGCACCACATAAACCCCATGCACAACTCTGCTTTCAGCCCTTGCTTGCTTCACAGGCCTTTCACGGGCTTTGCACAGGTGTGGATTGCACCTTTCAGGTTTAATTTGAAGAGACAAGTGGCTGTGAAAATCCCACAGGTTTAGATCTACCAGGCATTGCTGGGAATTTTCCAGCCTCAATGGCTAAAGTTAGTTTCTGAATGCTATGGGTAGAGATCATATCAGAACTCTTTGCTCTGCAAAAAGAGCCAAATGTTTCCCACTTCTGGTGAGGTCTGGACACACCACCTTCAACATTTTCATTCTGCTTTTACCTTGGTGACAAATTAAGGCCTCAGATCTGTCAGAACCAAAATTCCCACCCACCTCCTCCTCCAGTTTCTGATGTCTGGTTTTGCTCTTTTGTCTGTTTGGAACAAGAATATTTTCATTACTCCTTTTCTACCTCTGAACATTTCTCACTGTCTGTCATAGCTGCCAGTAATAAAGTTCAAGGGAGAAAAAGGAACATAGAAACAAATTTAAAACATATTGAACTGCTCTTTCATTGCATGGTTTGTAGTGGGCCAAGCTCTGCTGAGAACCATTTTCACGGAGAAAAAAATATCCCAACACTGCCGCAGATTTCAGTGGAGTTCAATTAATTTGCATCAGTCAGGTAACCAAATTGCAGCTATTTATCTTGATGGAGTGAAAGAATTGGGAAGGACATCTGTCTCCCAGGGTTACTATATGGCTTATTTGGTCTTGCCTATACGTATGATTGAGCCTGCTAGCTTATATTTTATGCATCTTGTATCCTATGACAGCGGAACAGTGTAAAAGTGCACCTTCCTTTGTTTTCTTTTTCGATAGTTTACACCGTGCTCACTGTATTGTTCTTTTTTCATCTACAAATTAAAAATTTACAGCTCTCATATCCAGCATGGGCAATTATACATGAACATCAATCCAGTCACCCTAAAATAAAGGTTTATGACACAAGCATTTTTTTGTAGTCCTTCACATTGCCAGAGACTGAGGTGGGGATGGGAGGGGGGGTGACAAAAACCCACACCAACCCGCATTATTGATGTCGATGTTGTTTTGTGCTGTGACTTCACTCCCTGAAGAAACAAGATGCATCAAGCAGTGCCTAAAACACATCCTCTTCAAACACTGGGAATGATTATTTCAGCAAGTTTTAACTTTCAGCAGCAACATATGTAGCAGCAGCTGTGCAGTAGCGCTTTGAGACCATGGGTACTTTGGAACCCAGTAAGAAAACTGTGACTTGCATGTAAAGCGCAGGAAAAAAATAACTTATTCTCATTCAAAACTGTGTTGAGACTTCAGAAGCTTAAAGAACTAACAAAGCAGTTTAGTTCACCTACTTGGATCCAATGATCTGCCCTTCAAAAACATTAACAGATTTTTTGAAATAGATGTGAAAAAATACAACCAGTTACAGTTTTCCACAGTTTTAGCTGACTGCTTGTCATCAAAGTTTCACACCAAAAGAGCACAAGTGTCTTTGATCCCTGGCTAACCTCTTTTCCTCTTCAACTCTCCCATTCCTAATTATCAGTATTATTTTTCTTTCTCTGTGTTATGAACAGAAAATTCATGGTGGCAGCCTGAAGATCAAAGATGAAGTTAAATCTTCAGGTTGTGCTGCTTGAGTTCATAAAACAATCAAGCGCCACTCCTGCTCTCCGTGACAGCGGCAGAATCCTTGATTCAATTATAGGTTACAGTCAATGGGGATCACACTTTAATCTGTGTACAAACAAAAGGATAAAACAGAAACATGTACCCATTCTAAGGATGATGCTTTATTATAGTGCAACATCAGGCTGCATTGCAATAATACCGTCTGGTTTTGGAAAATGGATGAGATTAAATTGTCTGCCTGTTATGTACAGACTGGCACACGTACTGCTCTGCTTCTCTGTCATTTATCTGGCTCACAAAAACTCTGATCCACTACAAGTTGCATGATTGCACAAATTTCAGTGAGTCTGAAGGATTGCGAGCATTATGCAGGATTAGACCATTATTCTAAACATGATAGGATTTCTCAAACACTGCCACGATATGAGATGTTATTCAGGGGAGTAATTTCATTGAAATAATCAACATTTTTACTCAAGTGTTATCATGTTCGTGTATCAGGATCTCTGGAATCAGCTTCCGTGTTTGCCACTGCCTTTTTAACTCTCAGTGTTAAGTGCTTCTTCCAAGGCCAATTTAAAGGAAAGGTAACTTTGGAGATTGGTGGCCGGTCCGTGGTGATGATAGCCTTCCACCACGTTAGAGTAGGAAGACTCCCTTATGAACCATGCTGGCATTCCCCGTGCTTCATTATTATTATTCCAGTTTCAGAAAACACTTAAACACATGCTTAATTTCAAGACACGTGTTTCAAATATCATGGGATTTCATTATTTGCTTAAGTACTTTCACAAATTGATTAACTGCACATTGACGGAGAGGCAACAACAGAGAGAAAGACTGTTTCTGGGAGTAACAATAGCTCTTTCCTGGATAAATTGTGCATTTTTAGCTCACCCATCTTGTTCCCTCCTCCTTTCTGCTTTCCACCCCCCCAGGTGCGGTGGTCCAAGTGCTGTGACAGCATCCGTGTGATGGCGGGCAAAGGGCCAGAAGGAGCAAGCAGGGGTCTCGCTGTGTCTCTTCCCCTTCCCACATGCTTCAGCCAGCTTCTGCTCCTGCGCCCGCCGCTACCGAGTGCGGCGTATTGGCCTGTTACGTGGGGATTTTCCTGTCAAAAGAACTTGGCTTTATATTCACCGCAGCAGAGAAAAGTAGATTTGCATTGTTGAGTCTTTTTCTTTCATTCGTTGTTATTTTTTTTTTTTTTTCCCTTTTAATACACAGGTTCATTGTACGAAATGATGCAAAATAACTTGGCATGACTGTGTGGTGTAATGCAAATTAAAACAGCCTCTGCTGGGAAGGAGGGTAGAGAGTCTTGGCACTGTGTGGGAGCAAATAGAAGCTCATTCAATGCTCATATCATCTATAAACCACCAGTAACCCATTTGTCAACTTCTGGAATCATTTTGACGCACCTCAATAAAAAAATAAATTACTTTGATATCTAATGTGTTTAAGGCTCTAAGCCTCTACTTTATTAAATCTCTATGGCTTCTTCTTGTCCTGTCCTCTGAATAGCGGTTATAAAAAAATGTAAATTTAAACAAATTAATTTAAAATACACTGGAATGAGTTATCGGAGAAGAAATAGGGAATATCCCCTGAATAATGATGCTTTACTCAGGATGAAGGACCTTTCACAAGATGCACGTCCAAAGAAGCTCTTATAATTCTCTCAAGTTACAGACATTTCACGCACCAGAGGAAGGCTGAATGGAAAGGCGTGTGAACAAACAAATGGTTGCTTCCCACTGGTATAGTTAGAACAGGTTTTGAGGGCTTCTTTACTCTGGGAGCCATTTAAAAGCCAGCATTATTCAACAGGTACCACACAGCTACCACAGTTTTTTCCTGCAAAGCTCTGGTGCTTGAGACACAGCTCGGTGACAGCTCTTGGCAAATGCTGACTTTTAAGTAGCAACCAGTGTGATTATGGCATTCATGAAAGTGAGAGATGAACAGCGCTGACTGAAAAGGAGCCAGGTATCATATCGCGTGGGCTAATGCCATGCCGGCTTTCCCACACGGCGCTGCCAACACCTCTCGGTCCTGAGCAGCAGGGCGCCTGCTATCCCAGCTCTGCACCACTCCTGAGCAGGAGCTGTCAATTTGGGTTTTTTTTAAACTTTACAGTGGGTTTTATAATGAGATGGTTTTGAAAGCACAAGGATGAGAGGTCACCAAGCAAGTTTCCATGCTTAACATTAAAGAGAAACTCATCTAATCTGCTCTCGTTGTTCTCTACACATTTTTCTGTGGTCTGATGGAGATCAAGAAATTAGGAGGCTCACAAAGATGTCACGAATCTGGTGGATATAGGTCAGGCTATGCATGTCATAAAGCAACTCACTTTACAATAGCATCCATTTATCAGACATATTCTGTCCTTAAAAGCAGGATTTAATTCACTTTATGAGCTAAAATTCACACATGATCTAAAATTCATATAGAGGATGTTTTCTGTCATATGAGACAAAATTTTACACTGATGTTGATTAAAAAGAATTACATTGACAAGAGTCTTATCTATTTTGCAAAAACAAATTCTGAATGCCAGATTTGATGTTAAACATGCATCAAGGTTCTCCTTGTTTGTTCATCATCCGTTTTGAATGTTTTTATGGTCCACAGAATAAAAGAGGAGCACACTGGCTTGTTAATGAAGAGTATCCTCTGTGCCAAGGGTCTTAATTAAAGATACATAGACCAGCTGAATTTCAGCATTTCTTTCTTTCATAGTGCTGTGAATATAGCATGACATAGTCTGTCGTCATACTGATGTTCAATATGTGAGTAGGTGTTCCTCTGAATAGTTTCACTGAAATCAACAGGCCTAACTCGCATGAGTAAGGTCTTACAAGGCTCGAATATATTTCTATTCATACTGAAACCATAGCTTCCTTGGTCACTGCTACTTAGTTTGTTTATTAATCTGCTGGCATCATCCCTCTGTTTCACTGAGGCATATCCAAAGCAGGGAAATGAAGCACTTTCTGCAAACTTTGGGGACTCCAAACAGTCGCTTAAATGCAAATAGTGAAAGTCTGCTGAACTGAAGACAATTATCTGAGAAACAAACTCATCGTGTCATCCATAAACCACTTCTGTGGCAGTAAAGAAAATGAAAACTAAAATATTTATGGCTCCTAATACCATTTGTTACAGTGTACACCTACCTGCCTTAGTTACATCTTCCCACATTTAGCAAGGCAAACCTACATGAGAAAAGCAGTGCTTGCTCAGGATTGCCAGTATGAATTTATGGATAACCAGCACAGGTCTCTTTTCTGCACAGATTGTATTGTTCAGTCACATTTGGCTGACTTTGACAGGCACTTGTCGTGGGGAAGGGGTGGGAGTGTGTTCTAATCACTCACTTTTTTTGATGATTTATCCAAGGTGTCTCCTGAAGTACAACTTTGCCCCATGGATCTACGTTCAACAGATATGTATGAACATGAAATGCATGCTGACCTGTTTTGTTTGTGCCAACTGAGTATTGCCTGTGCAAGAGGGCACACACTACCATGAAATTTGGAGCCATAATCCTCAGATATATGCTGTCATCAGACCCTTATGTTCATTTATACAGACAAAATACTGCTAAATACTGCCAACAGGGAATTCCCCTAGTGTGAGTCCAACCCCTCTGTAGTCAAAATGTACCATGACAGTCAGTGTGCCACCACCTTTGAGACCATTAACAGTAAAGGAGTAAATACAGCCACCACACAATACAATTAACCTAAGTATCATCTTTTGAAAACTTCGGTAGTGGCACTCTTGTTTTCCTCAGAGAAAAAATCAAAATTTTTGGAATCATCTTTTTTTGCACAATTTCAATACTAAAGATTGCTTTGACATTCCTGGGCAGACTAGCAGCAAAATAATGGGAGACACTTCTGTCTTAGATTTATGTGGTTTACTTGTGCTTGTTAATTATATCTTCATCTCCTTTTCTTTCAAAAAAGAGGAGATAAATAAAAGAGACAAGAAAATAAAAAGATACCCAGGTTCCTTTTCAGATGAGGTTATGAAAAATGGGACTGATTAAGTAAATATACACACAAACTTATTTTGTTGTTATGTTATACTTTTAGTGCTATTTTAACTTCATGATTATATTTTATGACATTATTTTTATTCAAATTTGTAAATTTGAAAAAAAATCACTCCATGGCTTTCCACGAAAAAAAACCAGTGTCTATTCCAACAGTGCCTGAAACCAATTGTGCCAATTTACTAGGATACAAGATTAAAATTAGGCAAAAAAGGAGACCATATTAAAAATTTTCAGTCTAAAAATCACTGGAAAAAGTCTTGGAGTATAGACAACAGGAGATGAAATTTAGGAGTTAGAGATTTTACAGATGCTTTTAAGCTGTGCTTAAAATAGTTAGTCTGACAGCTCTGAAAAAATTATATACTATGTTTCTGCTATTTTGTCGACAAAGAACTAAAAGTTAATCCCATAGTACCTGAATTTGATCTCTGAGGAAATTTCCAAGAGCAAAGCTTCTGTTCAGCTGGCTCGTGTCTCCCTCCACATTTTGCTGCCTTGGGAAAATAATAATAAAAGAAAGCTCCTTGTAGCAGCAATACTGCAATCATGCTGGGTCATGAAACTAATTATGTTTTGTGATGGTGGAAATTCTCCATTTCTGTGTGAAGGGGCACTGCTGCATGATAGATGAATGTTGGAAAGGCAGTACGTGGTACTCTTTCATCTCTGTCACTGCATATTTATTCTGACTGCTCCTAAATTATTCATTTTCTTTAAGCAATCAATATTAATAATCTGATTTGCTCCTTGGCATTTTTAGTCACACTTCTGTTTAACTGACTGTAAATAAAGGTCACTTGGAGGCTTCCTGCTGCTGTTCTGAAGGTCCTTGCCTAATTAATTCCCAACACTTTTTTTCCCTGTGACTCTGATTAGCAGTTGCAATCAAGTTCAGCAATTAGCTGCCTCCGTGCACAATGATTTGCTCACTCCACCTCCCTGTATAAAGCTACATTTTGTCTCTACTCTACAAAGGCATAAGGAGGAATTTAATTTTATTTGTTTTGTATTCCCTGACCATGCAGCACAGATCATATTTGTTACTGCTTGCACATAACATTTGCCCGTCTACATCACACCTACTAGTCATCCTTGATCCCCCCAACAGACGTCATAAACCTAATGAATGGCCTCACTGGCTACCCGCTTGTGATATGCCTAATCTCATCCTCTTATAGCAACAAACAGCTACAGCTTGTCAAATCTTTCTCGCTTCTTTAAGAGCTGCTATAGTTTAGCTTACATTAACTTACTTTTGAAAAAAGGGTCTGCTTCACCTTTAATGGATTTCTCTTAGTCTGCTTGGAGTCTGGTAACAAGCCCCAGATTTAAACATCTTTGGACATCTGATTCCAGTTCACAAGACACAAATCCTACCCTTGCTAAAGACTGAGAAATAATAATTTTAGTGAACTCTTTTTGTCTTTTATTCCTAGAAACATAGAAAAGTGCTCAGAAATTTCAGTACTGTGTTTATCATTAAGTGACACTCTGGTCAGGAAGCATGTCTTAGCTGTAGTTGAAAGTGCAGAGAGGAGAAGGTCTCTTCCAGGTAATCTGCAGCAAGTGTATATCAGAAAGGCAAAGAACAAGAAATAAAGAATTACAGTAAACATTACAGAAATATTATAAGCATTTTTTACAGGCCTCCCCAATTAGTCTCAGTGTTGTCCATTCTTACCATTGCATCCTGGATAACAATTTCCAAGCAATATCAGTTAATGAAGTATTTCTGGAAAAAAAAATAGATTCAAGCTTGTTTATACAATCATTGATTTAAATGCTTCTAATTCAAGCAGTGATTCCTTATGGATAATTAATTCAGACAGAACTGTTTCCATTGTCTGAGCAGAAAACTAAGATGCATGCACAAAAGAAATCCTTCATTAGCTGAAATCTGTTTCAATGCATTCACAGTTGCTCAATGAATCTACAGGCAGATTTTAAAAAGGTGATAGAACTGCACCTGTGAGAAAGTCTGTCATGTCACTACTTGTATCCACAACGTTTTCTGCTAGCACTGTTATTATTTTGTGCATCCCAGTCCTTGACAAGTAAGCAACAGCAGGACTGACAAAAACCACCAAGGTGGAATGAATATCTCTGAATACATCACTGCAAAAAAGTCTTCATATTTCATTTGGGCCTTGGAGTTCTTTGAGTTTAAGGGAGTTTTGTATACGTGGGTTGAAGTGCCCTAAGAAAGAGATGGATCAGAACTTAACCCGGTTACTCCGTCCTTACAGGTTTGTGAAGCACACAAAAACATTTCCTTAAACTACAGCCTGCTTCTACAGCTAGCATCTACAGAGCCCCTCTTCTGACAGCAGCAAGCCAAAGCATGCATGCCCTGAGCAAGCAAATTCTCTTTTTCCTTTCTGTTCTGGCAAGCGTGTTCATCTAATCTCACAGGGGATCTGACAGCTTTCCCCAGCTCCTAAAGCAATTCTTTAGCACTTGTTGAAAAGTGCTGTAAGTGAAAGGCAGCAAAGCTGACTGTTGTTTGCATGCAGAGACAGGCAACTGGGGCACTAAGCACGGTCAGTCTGCTTCCTTAATGCGTAACGAACAAAATCAAGGCTAGAAGCAACAGTTAAGTCACTCTTGGACTTACCACTTAATGAACCTAAATACACAAAAGAGGCTATTTGTTGGTGTAATGATATCACTGTGAATCATTATACAGAACATTTAGTGCTTTGAAATATAGGCATGTACACACAGCAAAGCCCTTGTAGCTGCAGTGTTTAGGGATGTAAAACTCGCACACTCAGAACAGATCACTCCTTGCTAGTGTGGCGACTTTTCATGTTTGGTCTCATTCCAAAAGTGAGCATCTTGGACCAGTTTAAAAAAATTCCTTTCAGCTATTTAAGATTTATGACAACAAAAAGTGTTATTCTGATTGAAGAAAAAAAACCCCAAAACTCTTCCTGAGGAAATAGATTATGAAGTCCATTAATGACCAGTAAGTGCCTAAGGAAATATGAAAGGAATCCAAAACTATTCTTAGAGAGTCACAAGTGTTTAAAGACCTGCTGTGGTGATTTACTCTTCAGTCAAAAATGTATGTGATGTACACGGCTTTCCTTCACCATCTCTTTCCCATAGTTTTTCTGAAGTTACGTGTGCATAGAACATGAGAACTAGTTCTTGCTTGTTTAGTTTCTGTTGCAAGAGATCACATATCATTACTGTTTTCTCTATAGGACATAAAATATCCATCAGATTTGGAGCAAAGCACTCATAGTAGAGAAACATGCTGTCTATGTAGCCTTAGAATAAAAGATTTAGCTCCTCACATTTGTGTAATAGCATTTATAAATACTCATTGGGGAGATATTATTTATGAAAGACTTCCTGAATGTAATGCCTTTCAAACATGTGAAGGATTAAATAGATATTTGTTTCCTTGTGCTTGGAGGAACAAAGAAATCTGTACAGAGAGAACTTCTTTCCTCCTGGCCCAGCCTTTGCTTCCTTCCTCTGAGCCCAACATGCTCTGCAGTGACTGAGGCTGAGGAAGCAGAGCAAAAGTAGAAGTAATGTGTGGTCTGGAAGACACTGTCTGCACTGTATCCTTTCTTCATAAACACAAGAGTTATTCAGGAGGATGGCTCATGGGAACAACACTTGAAATCTTTACTCTGTTGGGAGTTCACATCCCATTCAGAAGTGAATTGACCCTTACTTTCATTCTCCTTGTGCCTTCAGGACAGTTTTATACCATTTATTGTGAATTTATCCACAAGATACTCCACAACAAAACTTTATACCTATACTCTGATACTGTATGCAGTTTGTGGAGCAGAAGGTGAAAGAGCAGCAATCTGCCTGCATTTGCTAAACATTTGTCCTTTCTGTTAAATCCTGGAGGCTGTTGACTGTTGTCCTCTACAGAAGCAATCGCAGTTCTGTGATAATTTGTGTATAAGTCATGTTCAGAATGAAAGGCCTTAAATACTGCATTTGAAGACGCTATATGGGAGAATTTATCTCCCAGGATACTGAGCTAATTTAATAGTAGTGAATAGTAATGATCATTGCTTGACTGAAACAACATTACCATGAATTTCTCTAGCAACAAATAGATTGATGGCGATTAAGCTGGTATTTTTAACATGGACAATCTTTTAAGATATAAGTTACAAACTGAAGATGAAAGAGAGGGCTTTTTTTCGTTAAAAAGGTTCTAGAATGTTCTGTTCTGGTGCTGTTCATCAAGGGCTATTGAGTTCATAGACTATCCTGATACCTACATTGAAAATGGAATCAAGAAGCTGTAATCACATCATTTCCAAACTCTAAAGCTTCAAAGTCCATCTATACCTTGTAACTTACTTTGAGTTTCTCCCTCTCTTGTACCCAGTTTTTCCTGTAATAAGTGCTTTAAGAAACTAAGGGCCAAAAAATCCTGTGTTTATGCAACTTGAAGTTTACATGGCAAACTACTGAAACGTCAAGAAAAGCCAAAGTTAAGGATGAATTCACAACTATGAGAGTGTCTTCCTGTGTGTGTGTATTATAATAGTCTTCAGCTACATGATCACACAGAACAATATAACTTATATGCCAGGCACACAGACTATGAAAGTCTTCTGAATTATTTTTCCTCCTATCCTGGGGTATCAATAATATTTGATTAAGCAGACAAGGAAAATAAAATTACTTGGGCCCTAACAATAAAATAACAGGAGACTTGACCTCTCAGGGCATTCCTCTGAGAGAACACAGATGATTGTGACCTAATATCTGTTGCTACTGATGAAATAATTGTGGTTGTGAGCAAAGTAGAAATTGTGATTTCTTGCATCCTTCTCCTCCCTGTACAAGAAATTCTTAAGGCACACTTTAATTCATTATCTGTGAACCCTCCCACTCCATCCCATAATGGAGAAGTAGACTGAACTGCACAGGAAACCTGATTAATTGTGAATTTGGGGATAACAAAGAGGTGCCCGTTTCTGAGGAGGAGCCTAGTAAAGATCCTAATGGGTTCTTTTCCTTTCTTACAAATTCCTGAAAGCTTTGTTATATCTTAACAAGGAACAAGAACAGATTCTTCTTTTAATTTTACAGATGGCATTGTAATATATAGTCAAGGTATGGTGTGGATGAACAGTTCAAAAGACCCATCTCCTAACAGTGGATGACCTGGATCACTCTTCGGCTTTATTAGCTGGCAAGAAAGAGACATATTAAGTCTGCACAGTTTGAAATATTTGAAGGGTAGTCCACATAACATCTCCCTATTCCCAACCCCTCTGACATTTGAACAAGGATAGAGCAGATATTGTGTATGAGCAGATTTTCAAAATAATGATAGCAGGAAAATCAACATCGTATAATAGTTCTGGTAAAGTCAATGCAGCAAAAATATATATGACCTTATGTATCTGATTTATTTGAAGTGAAATAATAATGAAGAGGAGGGTGAGAGAAAAGTGTTTAGGAATCGCAGGAATATTGACTCTTGGTAAAGGTAACAGGGATGCAAACTTGTTATTAAAAGTCTATTCTTTTATTATTCCTGTTTATACATGGATCAAGAAAAATACATTATAATATTCTGCGGAAGAATCTTGTGGAACTGTTGCAATGTAACTGTGATAAAACACACGGTTCTGAACACAGTTAAAAGCTTCATAGGTGGTCTTACAACACCAGGGCACTCTAACAAATAGTGAAGTGTTAGTGTAAAAATTACAGGAATATGTTTTCTCCTGGTGTACACAGGAAGATAATTCAGTTCATAACAGTTTCAATGACTATACAAAGATTGTTCTGATTCACTGATTTTTGAATAAATGTAGATCTGGAATACACATTCACGGAATCAAGGAATCACAGAATGATTGAGTTTGAAAGGGAGCTCTGCAGGTCATGTAGTCCATCCCCCATGTTAGGGGGGTCACCTAGAGCAGGTTACCTACTACCATGTCCAGATAGCTGTTGAATGTCTTCAAGGATGGAGACTCCACCACTTCCCTGGGCATCCAGTGCCAGTGTTCAATCACCCTCACAGTGAAAGAGTGTTTCTTGATGTTAAGATGGAGCCTTCTGTGTCCCAGTGTGTGCCCATTTCTTCTGGTCCTGTCACTGGGCACCACTGAAAAGAGCCTGGATCTGTCCTCTTTGCATGCTTCTGTCAGGTATGTATATATATTAATGAAATCCCCCTGAAGCTTCTGTTCTCAGGCTGAACAGTCCCAGGTCTCTCAGCCTTTGCTCATAGGATAGATGCTCCTGTCCCTTCATCATCATTGTGGCCCTGCACTGGATTCTTTCCAGTATGTCCGTATCAATTTCATTCTGGGGATCCCAGTGCTGGATGGGGTACTGCAGTTGTGGCCTCACCAGTGCTGAGCAGAGGGGAAGGATCACCTCCCCTGACCTTCTGACAACACTTCTAATGCAGCCCAGGACACTGTTAAGTCTTCTTTGCATCAAGGGCACATTGCTGGACAATGTTCAACTTAGTGTACACCAGGAGCCCCAGGACATTTTCTGCAAAGCTTCTTTCCAGCAGGGTGGTCCCCAGCATGTGCTGGTGCCTGGGGTTGCTCCTCCCCAGGTGCAGGACTTTGTCCTTCCCCCTACTGAGCTTCATGATGTTCCCGTCAGTCCCTCTATCCAGCCTGTTGAGGCTGTCTGGGTGGCACCATGACCCCCTCCTCCCACTTTGGTGTCACTCATTTTTACTGTGATTTAGTAGGAAAAAGTTTGTCTCTTAGTTAAGTTTTCATTTGCAGGTTTTCTGCTTATGAACTCTCAAGAAGCCGTGTAGCACTGGAGGCATCTAGATGTCCATTAGTGGAAACCCACCAGCTCTTCTCTCCCAGGGAGTGTGTACACAGCTGGTTTGAATCCAGCCTGACCCAATTTCAGGTAACATTAGGTCCTAAAGCACTTTAGTCACTCTAATGTACATCACTGTTCTCAGAGGAGATACAATAACACAAAGGTTACACCGTTAGTGACACAAAGTCAGGTGTAGACAGTTGTAGGAAATATTTAAAAGCGCAAGCAACTCTCTGCTTTAATATTAAAGGTATAGATGAGAGATGAGAAAGCTCAGCTGAGGGTCTGTTTTGCTCTTCCCATCCCACTGCTGTCAGCTCTTACTTCTGCTTGGTATGTTAAAGATGCTGAAAGCTGAATTACCCCACTGACCCAGCTCTCCCTTCCTGGTGTTTCCATGAGATGCATGTTTGTCAGACCCTGGCAAGCTTCTGTGTCTCAGCAATGAAAGGGGAAGGAATATTCTCTGAAGCCCCATGGCAGAGCAAGGCAAATGCAATGAACATCTGGCAAGAGGGAGGACTCTCCTGACCTTTAAATGAAATGATTAAAAGAAGTTGTATGCTTCAGAAGTGAGTCATCAAGAAACAATCATGATACATCCCAGAAGAAAAGCTATTTGAGCTGAATGTCCTACACAACAAGAGGTACCATTTACATATGTGACAAAAACTTCAGAAGGAAAGCTTAAGCAGGCTAGAAGAAAAATTCTGTAGCCAGAACATATTAATGTATAGAAAAGTTTCCATGTTTTACAGTAATGTTGCTAGATTGTCTTGATTTCTGATAACTTTACTGCTCCAGCAAATGCATATGCCACAATAGATTGTTTCTCCTCCTCAGTCCCAATTACTTCCTTCTGTTTGTCAATATCCAAATCAACCCAATTTCAGTGACAGACTCTAAGAAGGAAATATCAACTTGAAGAGTATGAAGAAAAATTGCATAACTACAAAAGTAGCTAATCTGTGAATGACAAATTAACCCCCAAAGACTTCCCAATTTATCCTCACTAGAGTTAAATTGTTCCCTAACTGCAGTATTTAACCTATTCTTTGTGTGTTAATTTTATAAGAGATCATAAATATTATGTGACAAAGCTCTTCACTTTAGAGTTTTTACAACAGTGTCTCACCTTATAGACGTACATGACCATCTCTAAACCTTTGATATTCCATTTGTAAAGACATATTGATATCCTTTATTTTGAAAACATTCATTTAAAGATTCCTACAGAGATTTTATTGAAAATATTTTTAACTCGTTCACAAATATTTTCCTTCTTTCCTCAATATATGATATTAGGATGGCCACTATGAAAAATTTCCATTTTAATTCGACCATGACAGCTTTCAATAAACAGCTACAGAGGAAGTTTCCCCAACGACTGGCCACATAGACTGCTTGAAGAACCAGAACTTCCCTCAAGACCATCTCTTGTGGTAAGAACTTATTTGGTACTCAGCAGAGAGAATCATGGCCCTTCTCATTTTGTTGACTATATTAAACAGGATAAACAAGAATTTTCACTTAATTCTTAAGCTTGATCAAGCATTCATTGCTTTTATATCTGTAAAAGTACTTTAACAAATTCATTGTTTTTTTCTTCAAGGTTTGAATCACTTCTTTGGTATCTGATGTCTCTGAAGATGTAGGTACCAATAACTGCTGAGAATCTAGGAGACTGATGACTGTTGGCCATTAAAGCTCCCTTTGTAGCTAATGCACTTTATGATGAATTTTAATAAGTATTTTCTGCTTTGTGATGTAGATAGCTTAGTTCTTCAGTATGTGGGTTTTAGAGAGATAAATGGCAAGGTACTTTTTTTCCCACTCCTGCAAAGGAAAGAACATCTTAAAAGTAGATGAGGTGTGAAGTACTATTCCAGTGCTGTGTATCCACTCTCTCCTTTCATCTACATAGGCAGTTTGGATTGTGTGAAAATATATAAACCCCAATGTGACAAGTGAGAACTACTGCAAGTGCTTTTTAACTTAAATATTTAAGTTAAGACATTGGAAATCTGATAAAGACAATCTATATACAAAGGGGAAAAATATTCTGAGAAGTCAAAACTTTAAAGGTCAGGGAAAAAAATTGAAAAGGTGGGCAGTCCAACCTGCTTAGCGAGTACAGTGCATTTTCATATTTCAGAAACATCTGAGGAAAGTAGGAAGAGAAGGTCAACCCCTCCTCAAAGTTATTTCTTTTTCATTATTTCAGCTTTTGGAATGGTTGATCTTTGTTATGGGGTCGAGAACCTTTTATATTCACATTTATCTTGTTTGTACTAAGTAGATGATAATGGTGCTACCTCCTTCAGTGGCCTGCATGTAGGCTGCGTTATGTCCTTCAGTCCACCCACAGCTCCTAATTTTCACCTTCCATCCATCTATCCTATTCGTGTTAATTTCAATCCCCATGATAACAAGTGATCAACCAACATTGCTGCCTTCATGCTTCATGTATAAGTTCCCTTCCAACCCAAAACATTCTATGAGTCTATGACTCTATGTTCTTCATCTTTCCTGATAAATGACAGCTCCCATTCTGATCATTCCTTGGACTCCTGTCTGTCTCTGCTCTTCTCACAGACATTCTGATCCAAAACATAATGAAGCTCAGGGAAAATTAATAATGACATTAATAGTTGTAGAAGGTAACAAAGACTTGTATTATCTCTTTTGTCCTAATAATTTCTGTCTTTATTTCATCACCTGTAACGCTCCATTTGAACACAGACCCCTTGACTCAAACATACATGTCTTGCAAAACATCTGAAAATGAACGGTATTTCTCATTCACCTTTTTTTTTTCCCTCTTGTGCTCTCGGTTCACACTTAGCTTTTCATTTTTTATTTCATCGACTGAAGAATACTGTTAAATCTGGTTCTTAATCTCTTACCATTTATTAAAAAAATGTCATCCTCTCTACCTATTTTCTCTCACTCTGACCCTCTTTATATTCCAAGGGCAGAACTAGTGTACTGCAAAAAGGCAGTAATGGTCATATTATCTTTCTGACCATGCTTATCCTGTCTACAAGCCTGCTTATCAACTTTTTCTCTTTCCACCTTAAACTTACATATTTTAAGGTTGCCTTTCAAATCGAGATCCCTTGATTTCCACAGTTTTTCTATGCTGTCTTTGTCTTTTTGTGTCGTTCCTTTGTACTTCATCCAGTCTGTTCAATATCAGATTCCTCCCTCACTTAGGCAAGTTTGCATGCCCCAGCTCTCTTCTTTTTCAAATTGTGCGGCAGAATATTTTGCTCTTAAACCTTTCATTTCCAGTAAGGTTTTTTAATAATGTAAAGACAGATGAAGAGGCCATGGAACAGTAAACCACATGGATCACTTAATCACTTGTTTTCCGTTTCATGGTTCCCTTCTCCCTTCTGTTTTTACATGTATTGCTGACTAATGTAATATATTAACTTTTTCTATGCATCTACTCACATATCCTGCATATTGTCCCTTCCCCCTAATCATTTTATACTTTACATATAAAACACAGATGAATTAACTGGCTTGGTTCTCCATCTGGTCTGCAGACCATATTGCTTTCCACCCATATTTCTTATTATGTGAGAAAACAGTGAATAATCCTTCACAGATTTTCTTGTAGGTAAAACTCAGCTGCCCCAAGATTATATTAATTTGCACACTAATATATTCTATAGATTTAAAGGACAGTGTTTTGATAGGATTAAAATTGACTCTGTTTAGGTGTTAATTTGTATGAGCAGGGGGCACAATCAAAGGAGACGTCATTTGGACAGATTGCCCTTGTTCTCTAGTGTTCCTTGGCTTCTGAAAACAGACCCTGGGGACAGGACCAAGCCTTAGGCCAGGGGCAACAGACTAGTAGCAGAGTCTGAGTGATGGAGTGTGGAGTGGGGAAGAACTAAAAGGCAGAGGAAAGATCAAATAACCATTTCCACCACCATCTCTCAGGACAAAATGGCCCTTTCCAAAGGTACAATCTAAAGTGAAAAGAAAGAAATATCTAAATATTACTTTCTACAAGAGTTTTTTACAGAGTCTGATACACATCTATATCCAAGAAACTTGTATTTCTTAATAAGACTGTATGTTTTGTAAGTGCTTTTCTAGTCTGTACAAACCTTTTTGAGATTGTACTATATAATGTCCTCCAGGAAGTGTCTTCTTTCAATTTCCCAGCCTTTTGAATAGCAACCTTGCCACAAGTTTACTAGCAAAAGGAATGTTTCCATTCAGTTCTCATAATTTCTAAGTTCGGAATGTACGGTTGTTGGATTTCTCCACAGATTGGTTTCATCTCACGAAATAAAAATTTTTAATAAAAATAAAATCTACTTCTTCTCAGTGAAATGGTTTTGGTTATCATTTTCCTCGAGAAATTGCAATTATCTAGAGTTACATTTAGGATTTGGATTCTGTTTTCCAGTCTCTTTTTTAGTTTTATTTCTACAAAGGAAAGGGAACAAAATAGATGAATGTTCTGCAGATATCACTTTTGGATAAAATTTATACATAAACATATCCACACTTATAGACATTTATAAAATCAGTTACAAGCATACAGCTATTTTGAAACTGTTCTTAACTATGACAAAATTCATAGTAATTATTTCCACTTATTAAAATACAAGGAGAAACATATATTATTTTCACCAATAATTCTGTGTGTAAATAACATTTAACCCCTTTTCCCTTATTTATCCTCTTCTATGCCTTAGTCTGAACCAACCCAGATGAAGAATGACCATTTAGACAGACATCATTTTCAATCTGGGGAGAAAATAGCTATACAGACTTAAATTTAGTGATATCCAGACTTTTTCTATATATCCATTAAGAAGTGTCAGATTATTCAATTTGAAACCCTACTAGTGGCAAACGTTCCGCCTGTCCAACAGGCTAGACAGCGCTTGTGTTTGGAAAAAAAAGCAGCTCTTAATGTAGCAAAGTCATTAACCCAGAAAAAGGAGATCACGTCTTCAGCTGTCCGCTTTACTGGACCTCATAGCAAATTCTCTGGTTTGCTTAAATAAGCAAACAGACTACAAGAGTGTTTGATGTCAGAAGAATATGCTGGCTTTTCAAGTTCACGCAGCCTGCAAAAATGTGGGAAGATGCTTCAATGTCACCAGAACTGGGAAACCAGTTCCCCCCCCTCTCCCCCTGCACAGCCAAAATGCATGGGGGGAACCCACCCACAAATGGGGACAGAGGGAGATCAGAGGAGACCACAGGCTGCACAGGTAAGAAACAGAAATAGGCAACAGTTCTAACAAAGGGAAGAAGGAAGGATTATTATGGAAGGGGGAGGTTGTGAAGACTACAAGACTTATAGCAAGCTGTAGGACTAGGGTCATGGGTGCTGCAGTGGATTTGATTAAATGCCTGGTCATTTGAATAAGCATCTGAACCATCTGGATAACCCTCAGACCGTTGGCTACTAATCTGACCTACGTATGTTGACTTTTGTCTACTGCCGCTGTCTGTGCTCTGGAGAGCAAGGCTTGGCAGAGGATGAACTGACGACAGAGCAGGCTAGCTCTGGCCTTCACGTTAACACATCCTACGCTTTGGCATCCCACAGCATTCTTGAGAGTGGGAGTTTTGGGAAGAGACACTCTGTGCTACTCACCAGATGGGGTTCAGAGGATCTAAAATACACGTGAAAAACCACACACAAATAAACAGAACAGCAAAAAAAAAAAGAAAAGAGTGAATGAGGGAATTTGTTTGGGTTAAGAAATCCTGTTCTATCTGATTCTTTATCACCGTTTGTTTTTAATATTCATACCTGTTATGAAAAAAATGAGCCAGAAAGAGATCTCTGAAAACATGTGCTTGTACCAAAAGCCAAAATTTGAGGGTTTAGGTCAAATAGAATAGAGAGGAAACACAACAAGGTCACTTCACAAAAAAACCACAGCTGAAGTCTGCAGAGTTTAACAATTTTACTAGTGGGGATTATTTGGCCAAATAGTGTATGGAATAATACATTTTATTTTCCAGGACTGGTAGATGGAATTAACTAGGCACTAAGTTTGACTGTCACAAGGCCAGACTGGGATCTTTCCCATGTGTTGGCCTGTCAGTGTATTCTTTATTTTCCTACACTCCAGGTTCATGCCATAAGAATAAAATATGTGTCATGTGCAAGACTGTAATGTCTTCTGGTCTCTTGAAGCACACTAACAAACACTCTTACACAGCTAAACAAAATTGTCAGGTGTTTCTGTAGGACGCTTGGCATAGATCTTCACATAAGAGGTAAAATGGGCTTTTTTTATCCAGAGTAAAAATAAAACACACTTCTATTCTCTTTTTCCCTTCACTTCCCAGTCCCGTGTCTAGGCTTCAGCCTGTGAACCCCAAAATCCACTGCTGTATCATGTAGCAGCTACCAAGCTAAAGAATTTTCCTGCTATAAGATTACCTTACTACAAAAAGACACTGTCACCCTTGGTCTGCCCTTTGGGTTCCGTGACTGTCTGCTGACCCTTTAAATGAATCTGTGGTAGAGACAGAACTAACGACACCATGCAGCAATTATGGGAGTCAGATAAGCTACAATAACTACAGTACGAAACAGGAAAAACAGCTTCTATATAAGCAGAATGGAAAAGGTTAGTATAGAATAGTGTAAAACTTTGGAGGAACTAAAAGAAAAAAATAAAATGATTTTTTTTCTTATTAGTGCTGTGCTTTTGTGGTACTGACTACCTTGAGCACTCATTTTAACTGAAGTGATTGTCATTATAAAGAGAGTAAAACTGGATGAGGTTTGTAATTATAACTTTATGTGCAGTCAGGCTAGGAAATGAATGACAGAAGTGCTACACAATAGTTAGACAAACAGCTGAAGGGAGACTAGAATTGCAAATCTATTCGCTAGGTTCGTTATGACATTGTGGCTCTCTGGAACAAACCTGGCTTTTTTCATAAATAACAAAAAAGTAGAGATTTGTGAGGGTTGTGCGATTCTTATCAATTATTTTTATCTTGGCAACATGACAGGGCCGGAATAGCTTAACTGTAAAAATGGAATCTTGAGAGGGCAGGATGTGATGGCTGCCTTTATAGGAAGTGCTTGTAATAAATTCCTTCAAATGATTTTTCTTGGCTGTAGGATGTGTGGCTTTCTGTTTCCACTTCTTTCTGGTAGGGTAGGACTCTTTTTGTACATATTAAAATAAAAAAGTGAAATGATTCTGCAACTTAGTTACAGGCAACATATTTTCAAAATTGCAAATATATGAAAAAGGCAACATCTCACTGTGTTTCAAAATATACAGTTTAACTCCACATCCTCTCTTTCAAATCAAAGTCTTTTTCCAGAAAGCATTTTGTCTGATTTCAGAGTGAATTAGGCCAAAGCACTCTTGTATGCTGTGTAGCAATCAGAATTTTACTGTAAAAAGTGGGAGTCAGTTTAAGGATGATTTAATGAATCTAATTTTTTTCCAAATATATATGAAGACATGTATGCATCTATATTGATGCATACACATACACATATATTACATATTACACTTATACAAAGCACATATACCTCCTCTATTTCTCCCCCCAAATACATGATTAGACACAATAAAAAACTTGCTTATCAAACTGATGCATTTGAGAAGACTGTCAGTGATAGCTGTGCAGAGATATATCCCCTACAAAAGCATGCAATTCTTCCAAGTTTGCTCTCATAAAAGATTTATTTCTATCATAAACCATCACCTGTCTCTTGCTCCTCTGACAGTACAATGCTGTTACATTCAGCACAGTGGGGTGGCTGACGTTTTTTCTTTTTTGCAAATATGAAGATTGACAGGTGGTTGACAGTGCTAAAGAACAAGGTATGACCAAATATATGACATTTGTACCAGCTGAAGAGCTACAGCAAACAAAGCAGTAAACTCTCTTTTTATTTCACCTATGAAAATACTCGTATAGAGAATGAGTCAAATAAATGGGATGTGGGCGAAAAGAATTGTCCTGCATGGGAACAGGCATCTTATCATAAAAGCATTTCTAATTATTACTATAGTCTAGTACTTTCTGCTCTCCTTCAGCTTTTTTTGTTGCATTTTGATGACCATTCTGTCTTGCTCGCATATATTGTACGTCAAAACAAAGATAGTATTCCTACTGCCTTCTTAGCATCTAACTTTGGTAGTGAATAGCTGCCTTGTCAGTATCTGTCTGTGTTAACTGCAGAGGAAATTTAGGTGCCTTATTTGGTCCACTTAATTGTACCTAAGAAAGACACATGAAGTGGAATAGTCATTATAAATACCCTTCAAAGTGTCCTCCGCTCTGAAAGATGTTACAAAGCATTGTTGTCTGTGGTCCTTGTTTATTGATTTTTTATGATATTCATTGAGAAGGAGAACATTAATGATAGAGTATTTATACAGATGTCTCCTTATAGTGACCTTCTATATCCTTAACTATCCTGGCAAGCTACTCTCCAGAGGTTTGCATAACCTAGTAAGTACAGATGGATTTCCTTTACAACTGAGGGTCAAAGGTAAAGGAGCATGTTCTCAGACGTGTCACTACATGAATTAAAATGTAGTAATGAATTTGTGGTGTACTCTGTGACTTTACGTTAGACCTTGACCTTGATATCACATTTAACTGAGCACAATCATAGGTCACAAATTAGAAAGGTTTAAGCAATCTTCTGGTCTATCAAGGGAACCTGATTTAATCAGATCTGATTTAATATGCTGCTCAGAGTTTAGGGAACACTAGACTAATATTACTAAGAAAGAAACTGTCACCATAGTTACATCCATGCTGCAAAAGCACAAAAAGTCTTTGGGGTGCAATTTTAGCACTTTGCAGAATCTTGCATTCAAGCATTAGCATTTTCTAATGATATCTTTTCTTTTCTTTTAGATAAATGGCTCTTTGAAACTCTCCTAATACCAACTGTTTACAACATAATAATTACAAAGAATTACATCGTTGTAGTAATGTGTTTCATCACTCACAGGGAGAATACCCGTGGAGAGGCAAATCTTCAGTATCGAAAAACACACAAAAGAGTAGGAGTTAATATGTCATGCAGAGCCAGTAGCTCAAAACCTGGTCATGGCAGGGACTGCAGAGAGACCCTAAGTACCTGAGAGTGGAAGCAGAGGTGCGGAGTGACTTCACGTCCCTGAAAGTGGCAGCATGGGACATCTAATGTCAGTGGCAGCACTGTCATCTAATGGTTTAGATCTCAAATCCATTCCTTTACAAAGTAAAGGAGGAAAGAACAGAAAGTGAAGATAAAGTGTGTCAGCAGCAGGGCCATGACTTGTGTTCAGCCCTGCTTTTTACAGGTGCATTATGACAGCTGTAGATGCATTCATAATTATTCAGCTAAAACTGCTGGTACATAAATATGCATTGTCCACAAGCTATTGCTCATCTGAGATGAACAAGGCTGGCCCAAATTCTCGTTTCCACAGAAAATGTAATACTCCAGACTGTAAGTGTACACTTCACACTGTGCATAGAAAGAGAGAAGTTGACACCACAGTGCTTCAGATTAGATTAACAAGGCTAATCAATTTCCTGATTTATCTGTCCTTAAATATGCATATAGGTTTAACATAAAAGACATACAGTTCAGATAAAATCTGAACACATCTGATGAATGTGGTGTCCCTCAGGGGTCAGTACTGGGCCCATTCTTGTTCAGCTTACTCATCAATGACCTGGATGAAGGGACAGAGTGTACTCTCAGGAAGTTTGCTGATGACACAATACGGGGAGGAGTGGTGGGTACACTGGAAGGCTGTGCTGCCATTCAGCGTGACCTGGACAGGCTGAAGAGCTGGGTGCAGAGGAGCATTATGAAGTTCAACAAGGGCAAGTGCAAGGTCCTGCACCTGGGGAGGAACAACCCCATGCACCAGTGCGGGCTTGGAACGGACATACTGGAGAGCAGCTCTGTGGAGAGGGACCTGGGTGTCCTGGTGGATGACAAGTTGACCATGAGCCAGCAGTGTGCCCTGGCTGCCAAGAAGGCCAATGGCATCCTGGGGTGCATCAACAGGAATGTGGCCAGCAGGTCGAGGGAGGTTCTTCTCCCCCTCTACACTGCCCTTGTGAGACCCCATCTGGAGTACTGTGTCCATTTCTGGGCTCCCCAGTTCAAGAAAGATGAGGAGCTACTGGAGAGAGACCAACAGAGGGCTACGAGGATGATGAGGGGACTGGAGCATCTCTCCTACGAGGAAAGGCTGAGTGAGCTGGGCTTGTTTAGCCTGAAGAAGAGAAGGCTGAGAGGGGACCTAATAAATGCTTATCAATATCTTAAAAGCGGGTGTCAAGAGGATGGGGCCAAACTCTTTTCAGCGGTACCCAGCGACAGGGCAAAGCACAAGGGTCACAAACTGAAGCAGAGGAAGTTCCGTCTGAACATGAGGAAGAACTTCTTCCCTCTGAGGGTGACGGAGCACTGGAACAGGCTGCCCAGGGAGGTTGTGGAGTCTCCTGCTCTGGAGATATTCAAGACCCACTTGGACGAGATCGTGTGCAACCTGGTATAGGTGACCCTGCTTCGCCAGGAGGGTTGGACTAGATGACCCACAGAGGTCCCTTCCAACTCCTACCATTCTGTGATTCAGTGATTCTGTTCCTTTAGGACGTATGGTTAGATCAATACACTTAGTTCCCGTTTATGTCTGCTCCAAGACTTTGCTGATCAAATGTTGATTTTCTTTTTTGTTTAAAACCATATCAGGTTTACTGTATCAAATTACAATACTTGAAGGTGTCAGGTGAAAATAAACTGATTGTTATCTACCAATATAATCCTTAGTTCGTTTCCAGTAATTCTAATCTTAACCTATTCCCAGGAAAGAAACACCATATTTGCTTTTCTTCCTCTTTAAAATAGAGCAATTAACAGTGAATCATCCCAACGTGGTAAAAATGAGTTTGCAGTGCTGTAACAATTCTGCAGGTGTTAGTGGTATTTTAAAATAAAACCACAATATATTCTATCTTAAATATGATGTTGCAAATGGAAGTTACAGGCCTTAACTTAGATGGCCTATGCAGATAAATCCCCCAGAAAGTCAGCGGAAGTTGTGTTTATAATTCTTGCTTGCATAACTATCTTGTTAAAGCTTGTATAAGAACTTTCTTATATATATTTCATCTCTTCTGGATACAAGATCTATGATTCCATATCAAGGAAGAAATCTGATTAAAAAAAGGGAAACAAAAGTTTTGACAGTTAGAAATTCTAGATTATTTTAAAAGTCATTTGGAAATTCCAGAAATCGGATGGTGGTACTACAGAATAACCCTACTTACCTGCAAAATCAGATTACACATGGAAAACATTTGAAATGAAAAAAGTAAAGCAAACATTTTGCAAAATAAATGCCACAGTTCATCAGCTCAAAACCCTGCATTAAATCATGTGCCCTACCACATATGTCCCTTGGTTTCATATCACTATAGAAGTTATTTGTCAATTTTGATGCCAAAGCTGAAGTGGTTGAAAGACGAACATGGAAACCCATTTTCTCTAATGGAAATAAACTTGATACATCAGCAAATAACTTGCCAAGTGATTTACGAACGAGATCTTCCAATAATTTAGCTTGAGTCAATACTGTTAGAATAAATCTACAATTAGCAGGAGCTTATGTAAATTCTCTTGAATGACAACATGAATCTCTTCTGTAAAGAAAAATAAAAGCTGCCTATTTCCTGAGCTTTTTTGTTATTTATTTTGGCATGCCAAACCACAACTCTTGCCATATGTGCATGGGGGGAGAAAAGGAAGTCAACACCAATACATAGGGAGCTCTATCCCAGGAAAGTAACTGCACAACATTTTAACAAAAAGAGTCATGGGCTGAGGTTACCTGCAATCTGCTTAAATCTTCTCCAGAATTTAGAAGTATCTGACAGTAAATCAAGACAGCCAGAGATTTAAGGTAAAACTAGGAAATAGGTGTAGAATCATGAGTTCTTAAACAGGGAGAGTCTTCCGCCTTGATTTCCTTTAATTATATTCATTGCATTTGAGATTGCAAGCCGTTAAATTCTGAACGTTTGCAAGATCTCTCAAGCAGCTATTTTCCTGACAATAGTGAAATTTACTGAGAACATGATCTAGAAACTCATATTTTAGCATTTGTGAAGTATGAATCATCAAATCACGTGCAGTGAATAATTGAGAGAAGATGAAGAATGCCCAGCTGTCCTATGAATATCTTTCATTTGTATATAAAAACCTTGAAGTAATACATGTAACTTTTAATTTTGAATAACAAAACCTATAGTGTCAAAGAATGAGAAGTTACATCTGAGTAAGGAGCACTTTTTGTATGTATGGTGTCTTTTCCCTCTGAAAGCAGGGAGACTGTAAGAAGTTGCAGCCTTCTTTACAGAACTGTTGTGAACTATCTGCAGTAGTCAAACTTCACACAGTCAAAAAATGCAAACTGCTTTCCAATCTATATTACTGGTATTTAGCTGTAGCTTATTTTAGTCCTCTTTTCCCAGCCTTTATCTAAAAATTCATAAAAAGCAATCAGCTAGGTCAACAGACTGCGCATCTGGATTGGCATATTTTCAAAAGCAGAGAGCCTTAGAGAAGAAGGATATAAGAATAGTTGCAAAGTATGTTATACTGTCCTTTATTCTCACAGCTACGAACTGGATTTCCAACTAATATTCAGTGCCTGAATTACTGCTGATTTTGAAGGGAGTAATAAAGCCAAATACCTCTACGCCAACTGATTTCTTCCCAGTGCTTTCCTTCCTTCCCAACTATGCATATTTCCTCCTGGCTAAGGGTATTTCCCAATGTTTTTCTTTCTAATCCTGCATTTTCCAAGAGTCTCATTCAGTCACCAGAAAAAGAGGTCTTAAAATACCTTAATTGACAATATAAAAAATGATTGCTATTTACTGATGTCTTTGATAAATGAACTATGCACAATCTGAAACGTCTGGTATTTCTTAGTTTTAAGTTAAAAGTTATGCTCCATAACCAGAAAAGAAGAATAAGCTATAACATACTGCGTATTTTTTTCCGACTGGCTTTCCATAAATTAGGATACGTAGATTCAAGTCCACATATCAACACAGTAATACTTAAACAACAGACTACACATTTATCTCTTTATCACATTTTATTGGGTTTCCATGTCAAGGCTTTGGTAGCAGGGGAAGGTGGGACTGCTGAAGTGACTACTGTGACAAGACACTAGAAGCTTTCCCCGTGTCTGACAGAGCCAGTCCTGGCAGGCTCCAAGACAGACTTGCCTCTGGCTAGAGCTGAGCCCATGAGTGAGATTGGTAATGCCTCTGTGATAACAATTTAAGAAGTGGAAAAAAACTGTTGTGCAACAGAAGCTGTGAGAGAGAAGTGAGAAAATGTGAGAGAAAAAGCCCTGCAGACACCAAGATCAGTGAAGAAGGAGGTGGAGTAGATGCTCCAGGTGCCAGAGCAGAGATTCCCCTGCAGCCTGTGGTAAAGACCATGGTGAGGCAGGCTGTCCGCCTGCAGCCCATGGAGGTCAACTGTGGAGCCGATATCCATCTGCAGCCCGTGTAAGATGACACATCGGAGCAGGTGAACAAGCCCTGAAGGAAGCTGCAGCCCATGGAGACCCCTCACGAGAACAAGCTCTTGACTGGAGCTGCAGCCTGTGGAGAGGAGCCAAAGCAGGAACACATTTTCTGGCAGGACTTGTGACCAATGGGGGACACATGCTGAAGCAGCCTGTTTTGGAAGGACTGCATTCCATGGTGAGGACCCAAGGTGCAGCAGGGGAAGAGCATGAGGAGACAGGAGCAGCAGAGAGCAAGTGTTATGAATTGGGTGCAATGTCCATTCCCCGTCCCCTGGCACCATTGGGGTAGAGGAGGTGGAAGAGTCAGGAGTGAAGTGGAGCTTGGGAAGAAGGGGGGCTGGGGAGAAAGTTGTTTTGAATTTTGCTATATTTCTCAGTATATTACCCTTTTTTTAGTTGGTAATAAATTTAATTAATTTCCCCAAGTCGACTCTGGTTTATCCGTGATGGTAGTTGATGAGTGGTCTCCCTGTCCTTATCTTTACCTACAAGCTTTTTCATCATATTTGCTCCCCCGTGCTGCTGACGAGGGCTTGACGGACACCAGCAGAGGTCAACCCACCACACACATGTAGGCTTAAGATCTGCTAGCTGGGGTCCTTGGGATCTAAGGTACTCAGGGACTTGCAAAATTTTTTCACTGTCTTTTCTCTCACTCAAAATAAACTCAAAGTATCCAAGCTCTTCAAAATCAGTACCAAGAACACAGGTCAAATACTAACCATCTTCTCGATAACGGTGTCAGCATCTTGTTCTCCAGAAGTAAAGATTTAATTTCTCTACCATCTTTCTCTTAACCAGCAAGGTGTTACGCATAGCTAAACAACAACACATGTTACAGGCCCATCCGATGTTCCTGGATTCCTAACAGTTAGGCCTAAAATCATGTTACCGTTTGGATACCTGTGCCCAAGATTTACCTGACACCTAACAGCTAGGCCTAAAATCATGTTACCATTTGGATATCTGTGCCCAAGATTTACCTGACACCAAGTTCCACATTTACTAATTATTATATTTTTCTTTTTTAAAATTTTGTTTCAGACATTAGCCATTGATTCCTTGCTTCTTAGATAATTTCAGTGAAACCTAGGGCAGTTTTCTCAAAGTAGCCGCTGGTAGCAGTACTAGCTCTGCGTACCACTCCCTTGCTACAGCATGCTGCATTTGGCAGTGCCACGCAGTAAGCTGTACTGGAGAAATGATATTCTGAGAAACAATTGAGTGAAATATGTATTTAAAAATGTTCATATCAACTGTCCGTTCAAAGCCACATGAATGGTCGTCCAGCATTACTGGACACAATGAGCCGCAAGGGTGCACACCAGGAGCATGTGACAGGAGCAAGAAGGAGAGTCAGTGAGTAGGATGGCCTCAAGCCTGTCCTGCCATAGAAAGTTGCATCTTGCTAAACTGCAGGACAAAAGACAAGGAGGAGGCCTTGTTCTAAAGGAAAGATAAAGTAATAAAAAGAAGACTGAGGGATAGTAATACTGAAATCCAAACACACAAAAAATACAGATGATTATGAAAATATTCCTTCTAGAAAACAGTTAGATAAAAAGTCCTTTTTTACCAACACGAACTGGATTCTGATGCCAACACATATCAATGGAAACTCCACTGAAATCAGTATAATCTTAAAATCATTATTAGTAGATTTAGCGCAAACAAGATCAGTTTTCAGCCAGCTCAGAAGCTCTGAAAATCCAAGGCAGTTTATAATGATCAGCATGGTTTCTTGTGGTTGAAACACACCAATGTCCTCCAGAAAATATAAATATATATACACATCTGCAAAAGGAGAAATTCCACATTAATTATTACTATCAGAAAGACGCACAGTTATAAAGATACTAAAATGTTCTTTTGAACTTCTAGCAATGATCTATTTCCTTCCAGAGAAATCATGAACATTTTCAATCCTGTGATGTGATGAGCACATTAAAAATATTTGCATTGCCTTCTTTGCCCTTGGTGACCTTATGAGTTTACTTGACAAAATGAATATACTGAAATTTATTAATGTTCAGAATACTCACTTCAATGCTGAGTGATTTTTCTATTAAGTGATCTCTGTAATAATTTGGCAGCATTTTGAGCTAAACAAGGACATTGATTTCTCAAGCAGCTGCACAATTCCTGACACTTAAGATCTTAGATATATTACATCACAACCATGTCATATTTCACAGGAAACATCTTGTTAAACTTAATGGTTGTCCAAAGAACCTTTTTTTTCTGTGTGTTAGCAAAAATTTTAAAACCCTTTCCACTAGTCTAAACTAAGGTATTAAATTGAATAGATCACAGAGTTAGAATTAGCTAGGATTGTTGGTTTCATTTGGCTGAGTTTTGTGTTAAATATATTGGCATAGGACTCAGGGCAAGTACATTGAAAAAACCATTAACACAATTAATTGATAAGATACATAATTACAATACTAAACTATATTGCAAATGACAAACACAACCCTCTGAAAATTCACTGCAGACACCATCATCTTTAGAAACAAAATTCTAACCTAAAGAAATATATTTTGACAAACTCTATGGGCTGCTATCCCAGTAGATTGTGTAAATCTTGGAGTGATTTTCTTTCATATTGAAACACCTGGTTTCAAGTTCTAGCATGAATTTTTTGCACAGTGCAACTCAAAAACTGCAAACCACAAGAACTCATGACAAATATGCAGCACATAAGCGACAGAAAAAAAACAGTAGTATAAATGAAATGCAGTAAATCAAGAGCAGATGCAACACATAATAAATCAATAAAAACTGCCAAAAAATTACTAAATAGAGTGAATTTAATTAAAGCTTCTGCTGTGTCTCTACACATTTCAAGTATAACCATTAACACAGGCCTCTTGCACTTTTCCCCCCGCTTTTTTAAGCTGTACCTTGGCCTGCTATTGTCTCCTCATTCAAGCAAGATCCATGAAAAGTGACAGGGTGAACACAGAGCAAATAGTTTGAAAGAGGACGCCATGTTCCAGCCATACCCAGGCGGTGGAAAACACTGATTCTAAAAAGAGGAACAGAAAGTCAGACTAGCTGATCTAATCCTCTGGAGATAATCAGCAAACCTTATCCGACGAGTAGTATATATATTTATCTTTCCTCTTCTGTCTCCTTTTACTGTTCAGAAGGCACTTTCCAGCCCTGACCCACATTGCATACTCTCACTGGTGCACACCTGCCAGCCCCAGGCAGGAGCGATGCATAGCCCTGTTCGACAGCTTGGTTTTGGTAAAACCCCTGCCGTGGATGCAGCAGAACTGGAAGAGCAGAGCTTTTGCTGAATTAGCACCCGTTGTTCACAAATCCTTGGGAACGTGCCCTCAGAAAAACGTGTCAGTGCACACCATGTCTGCTTGTCAAGCAGGCGCATGCTCTTTGGGGCTGTGCATGTGGTTAATGGCTCTGCTGCGTGGTCGATGAGACGCAGCACACAGCAAGCCAGCATGCCTCCATGGAGCTGCTCTGCTAAACTGCCGTCACCACCTACTCCTGCTACCACGTCGCTCTGCTTGGAGCACCTCCAGAAGCATGTATTCCCTGAACTGAAGAATTTTTTTTCCAATAACAAAATGTGAAAATGTCTCCACTTTACGCACTCATTCATGTGAAAGGGCAGCCAAGTTTTCAGAATCTCTCCTAGGAAAAGTTGATGGAAAATAAGATAATTTCTGTATTTAAAGCTGAAATCTGGCTTCCAGACGGACACAACAATATTAAACCGCTGTGGGATATTTTTGCGAAAAAAAATGATTTCTGATCCCATGAGTAGCATTCCATCTACTAGTTACCACTGTGTACGCTTGGCTACAAGAAGATGATGCTTCGTGCATTAAGCATTTTTGCCTTGAGTTATTGACACATTTTAAATTATTCTGCTTTATGTCCACCCTTAATAGAACAGAAATCTGCTACAAAAGATCTTTATTAACTGACTGCCTCAGGTGCTGTGCAGAGATTCATGATTTAACAGCTCCTCCAAACAGACAGGCGTATAGCTTGTTTAATATGCTTGTTCAACCCTTTGGCATCTGTGAGGTATAAGTGGATTACAGAGGTTTGTTTGTCTGGCTATCTTTTTACACAGCTTTCCAAATAGCAGTCATGAATATCCCTACTTCCTTAACCCAATTAATGAAATATAGTAAATACCTAGTCTACCACTTTATTGATTAAACAGTTGCTTAGGAAACACAGAACCATTACCACGCAATGTTACGTGCTTTGTTTCTGGTTTCACAAAGGTAATGGAGATACATCTAAAAAGAAAACAGAAGAAAAACTCCTGTGAGTCGCACCAGAATTTCTTTTGTCACTGATAATAATTTCTCTTTCTGTCATGAGTTTTCTGAAGACAGGTTTAATAGGAAACATATGGATTCATTATAGATGAAAATCAACTTCATTCCAGACAACCATTTATGTGCTTTCTAGAAAAAAGCTATTTATGCAGAAAAAATACATTCCGTGAGTTTTTAATAGCCATCTTGCGATCCTTGTAATGGTAAACTGCAGTAAAAACAGTCAAAACAAGAGAGTTTCAGAAGCAGGAGGAATGGCAATTACTCACACAAGCAGGGCTGGCAGTTCTCAGACCTGATGTTTTTTTCTTTTCATAAGCTAAGCAAAACTAAATAGCTATTAAGTAGACTAAATGTTTTCATTTACAATAGGAAACACTTAAAAGAATAACAGTTTCCCCATTCAAAAAACAAAAGTATGGTAACAGCATGAGGTTCATGGAAAACAAAAAAAGTCCTATGAAAAGGTATTAAAATATTAAATATTTATAATTTCAAAGCTTCATCTATTTCACATCGCCTTAACTATTTTAGCATGATTTTATGAATATTTAATGCTATATAAACATTCTTTTTGTGATCCTGTTGAAATATTCAGCATAAAGAAAACTGCCATTTACACCAGATGATTAATGTCCACGACTCCTAAATCGACAAGCCCAGAGACCAGGGAACGTGGGTAAAAGCAAGTTGCAGTCTTGAGTCTGATATGAGGTGGTTGTGTCCTTGAGAACAGCAGCACTGCAGATGCCCAGTAAGGATGTTGGCAGTGTTACTTTTAAAAAAAACAGGAGACTTGCATTGTGGCACTCTGCGGGGGAAGATGTATGTGCAGCCTGATTCAGTGACACTGAGGCAGCGGTGCAAGGGAGTGGATGTGCTAGCTGAGCTGAGCAAAAACGAACAATAGTAAAACAAATAACCCTTTGTGTAAAGGCAGGTGCAACCCAAATCAAACAAACCGAGTGGAATTAGAGCTCCAAGTGAAATATGCTTGTTTAAAAAGACCATTCCTGTCGGGAGACAGACATTGCCTCCTCTCTCACACTGCTGTAGCATTTACCTGGCTTGCTGGAAAGTAGAGTGTGTTGCATGCAGCTGTCGACACCAGCAGACAACACCAAAGGCCCCCAGTTATTTCATTATTTATGAAACATTTACTGGGTGCAGTCAGTGGCTTCTTGATTAAAAAGCTCCAACAATGAGGCCCTGTCAGATTTTTGGCAGAGACACATCCAAACACATAAAAACAAGTTTAAACACTATCGTTTATGCATAATTCTTCCTTGGCACGTGTCCTCATTTACCACGATTTGCAGCCAGAAAACACTTCTACTTTTTTTACTCTGAAATATTCTGGCCAAAAGTATATCTAATTCACCTCCTCCCCCAGAAGAGAAACAGCCTTGTCAAGGGCTGCGTTGTGTGTGTGTTTGAGATATCAGGGTTTCCATTTACCACACAGCTGCACTGACTCAAGCCTCCCTGCCTGCTGCCAGATGCCTGGAGCCACAGCCCCGCAGCTGCCCACGGCCGGCCAAGTCTCCACTTATTGACTAGACCCAACCCACTGGCCACTGATCCACTCCTTTTGCAGGCAATCCTGCAGAGCACATGTAGAACGGCGAGACACCGCTGTGCCAAGAGATGGAGTCGATGTGGATGGGGAGGCACACAGCACAGAGCCGTGAACACTTTGCAAAGGTGCACTTTGGAGCTGATTTACAGCTGGAAAGCCCTTTTGGTGCAAATAGTTCATAAAGCATATGACCTAAGTACTTGCCCACAGGGCCACAATAACATTTACGCAGCATAAATTAATGTGTTTCAACCGCTAATTCAATCTGGCTAGCTAACTCCTCTGGTTTTGGCAGGGTCTGACCTCTGCAACAAAGTACAGTGCTTGTGGTAATGACTCACAGTTCCGGCTGCGTTGCGTTTTAGACTCACATGCACCCTTATGAACAAAGGGTGTTATTCGTTGAGCAGCCATAAAAATATACCTCCAGAATACATTTGGATCACTGCTAATTGAAACTTCCTTTTCATAGAAGACTGATCAAAACCAGCTGTGGGAGTCAAGCAGGAACTTATTTACGTATTGCATTAGAAACCTGACAAATTCAGAGAGAAGCAGCTTAACAAATGCCTATAATCAGCTGGAGAGACACATACAACCCACGATGGTTTGAGACTTCCCTGGAGGACAGTCCTTCACTGGATGTGGATTTTTTGCAAGCGTTTTTCTTTTCTGATTCCCTTACAGTCAAAGGCTATGTATAAGTAGTGTCCTAAATTCAGAGAGACTTTAAGAGCGCTTTGAATAATGCCACAAACAAAGAATAAAAAGGAGAAACAAATCTGAGGACAACATTTTTCTGTGCCTCACTCCACGTATGGTCAATCACATGCCTATCTATAGAAAATCAGCTGTGAGAAGTAGCTGGCCAAATACAAATTTTGGAGGGAAAAAACAAATGGGTAACCATCCTCTGATATGTAGCTTCCCCAACAATCAAGATTGCCTGGTATTAGCCTGCTAATTCTGTTCAGGTACTACTGAATTTTAAAGACCAAATCCATCCTCTTTCACCTGTGACTGTCTCCCACCTTCTCAGATACAGTTGTGCCTACAGCAACTGCTCATGGAGATCCACAGATTCACAATCTTCATGGCTGCTTACTGCAGCTCATTATGCCTGTGAACAAAGCCATATGCTTTGGAAAAATTCCAGGTGCACAAAGCCATACCAGCCTGTCTGCTTAGCATCCTTGCTGCGAATACCTGAGCTCCTGTGTCTGCAGACAGGGTCTGTCTTGGAAACCAAATCCAGTTTCAGATGCTTCTTGCGACTTTCAAACTCACCAACATGACCTGCTGTGATGGCCCAAGCCCCAACAAAGAGAGTGGGTGGCAAGAGAGTTTAAATGCCAGCTCTGACAGTTTTATTACTAATATGCTACCTGTGATCTTTATATAAAGCCAACTATACAGCATACATTGTGAGACTATCAGAATGGTAATAGTTCCTATGACTTAAAATATTTTCATTTTTACAAACATATGAATATGTCAAAATGCAGATCATCTTGTAAGAAGAGAGGAATCAAATCCAAGAGGAATTCAGGAATTCAGTTGCCCTGTTGTGAAAAATTTACATATCCCAATGTCGTCTCTTTCAACAGATCAGTCAGTGGCACCCAACCCCATGCTTAGCATGCGTTCCTGGGGCTGAGTAAAAGCACACCATTTTTTGGTTCAGGTAGAAAGCAGGCTGTATCAGGAAAGAAAAATAAAAAAAGAGACATACTCAAAATATACTGTAATAGTTGTGCTGCATTAGTAATATCAGAAATCTCAAGCGTAACCAGAGCAAAGAGGAATTGCAACGTCCTCTCTAAAGGCAACAACCTAAGCTCTTGGGTTAGTTAACAGCCATGAAGAAAGAGCCTAAATGAATCCTTGAGCAGCAGCTGGAACAACGATGTGGCAGGCAAGGTGTGCAGACAATGACTGTTTTTCTGATTAGACAAACTAATTTAGTTCAGAAAAACTGAATACTCTTTTGGGTACCTAAAATCTTCCTCAGGTGTGAAACAGAACAGGATGTACTTTCTGGGGTGTCCTATTTGAGTTATGATTCTGATGTTGTAATCAAGATTATAACCTCCTGTTCCACTAAAATGAGACCATACTTGTTCTGATGTTGATTTAAGTAAATCAGAGGAGTTGAAAAAATCACTCAGATGAAAGGCATAGACACAAATAATGCAGTGCTGAAGAAGAAAATCTCATAGGTTGCTTGCAACACAACTTTATTCTGAGTCCTATAGGGGTCTATTTCTCATGAAACTTTACTCCAAGGCTGGTAGCACCTTCTAAGAGGTTTTGAAGAATATTCTATCCTATATGCATTTTTCCCATGACTCTCTCAAGAAGACCTGGGAGTAATCAGTCAGCAAGTAGTCATCTTCTCCACAGATGGAGAGCACCTGTCATGACTTTCGGTCTTGCTCTTAGCTGCTTCTCCGCTAATGTTGTTGTACTAGATGAAAATTTCAGTTAAGGGGAAACTCAGCACTGTAAGAAATTTCATACAGACTGGCTCTTTGCTGTGGGGCTTACCCCTGAAAGAGTTAAAAATAAGTAATAAACTAGACAATTAAGAGCAAAATTAATTTCTTTAAATTAGCTTTATCTCAGTGAATTCCTAACACACCCACTCACTTAAGAACACAAGCACAAGGAAGCAGTTAACCAAGAAGCTAATCAAATTATCTCTGCCACGTCCTCAAAAAAGAAACAGGGGTGAAAAATAAAATACTTCATAACAGTTGTCATCATAGTCATATTGATTATCACCAAGGAACTATACATTTTGTTACTGTGATTGAAGAGAAGATGGTATGCATTATATTCCTATTTATGGCACAGTAGAGATTTTATGGCAATTGTGTGTTTTTACTCGCTTGAGGCAAGACTGTGAATGTAAGCTAACTGCATGTAGAACAGTGAAAAATCGCTCTGGTAAACACTGTGAAGGACCTAAGGCAAAGTATGGGAGACTGTCAGTCCTTGCCCTCCCTAATGCTATACAAATGCAGTTTTGTGTTTCAGAGCATTTCCTGTTGTGATACTGGTAAAAATATTATTTTCAGTTTGCTGAGGCTACTGTAATCATTTAGTCATTCCAAGCTTTGTGGCTTCTAGATATGTTTGCTACAGTGTGCTTGCATGAAGAAATGTCCCTGGAGAGAGTCAGGAGTCACCATTTAAACAAAATGACATTTCTCAGTAGTTTAAGTTGTTGTATTATGCCTGGATTTCACAAAGAGTCTCAATATCTTACTTGTTTCTGGATGTAGCTCTGCAGACAGAGCTAGTTTCATTTTGTGAATAGATTCTGGTGATTTCACTTACACCAACAGGAGTAGTGCCATCCAGCTCAAATGAGAGTTGCTTGTATCCTCTATTCTTCACTTGAGGTTTGCCAGTGTATTACACGTACTCATTTGTAAGCCAATGTTCTAAAGACACAATGTGGCCCAGTCACTTCTGATAGAAATTATGACTTCTTCCACTTCCAACCTCTTAGCAAACAGTGCACAAGCTCAAAAGCTTTCAAATGAAGTCCAAAGCTGTCTCTGTTTCTCACACTATTTCTTGAACATAAAGGAGTGGCGAAGGTAACTGATGGTTACGTTTCATAACTTCCACTCCTTTTCCATAAAAAACCCTATCTATGGATTTTTATAACTGATTTATTATACTTCTTAACACAGGATTTCTTTGGGGAATATTAAGTGTAATTTTTTGAATGCAGAAGCAGACATTCTTAGAAGGAAACCAAGAAAAGATCAAATTGCGAGTGTAATAGCATTATTATGGAGCCTGCAAATTTCATGATACCCATAATTAGTTCCATGTGAATATCACATGAATGCAGCACAGTGTAGTTCTTGTTTCAGAATAAACATGTCCTCGGGCAGGAGGATGAATGTTGAATTTTCGTGGTTACAGCGGCTACACATTTCTAACATCAGGCATAGCAACTAATGAGTGAAGCAGTTACTATGATAGATTAAAATATGACACGTTGCAGCCCTTGAAGACACAGCTTTTAAAACACATAAGAGTGTCTCCATTTTTAAAAGCCGTTTTTATCTATATCATTAAGAAATGTATAAATTAAGTTGGTTTGTGAGGCTTTTAAAAATCTTTACACATCTATTTAATGGCATGTCAGACTTGAAAGGGAAAAGTGTCATACTAATATGATAAAAGATATCAAAAGTGCATTTACTGAAAAATGTATAAGGAAGTATTTTATTTTATTTTATTTTATTTTATTTTATTTTATTTTATTTATTTCATGCTAGGAGGGAAGAGGTAGAAGTAAAGTGAAAAGAACTTGTGTGAGCTGTTTAAATTACATTGATTTTGTGCTGTAATTCACTGATGATGTGCTCACATAAAACATATATATGTGAAGGGGAGGATTTTATGCACCTAATGGACTTATTTGCCACCTCTTTTGATCTGACTAGAGCTCTTCTAGTTTCATAACCCTAACATTCCCAGCCTCTGAGGTAAAAACATGAAGGAAGAATCAAAATGCAATCCTTGAAGTTTCAGTGAAGCAAATGGAAGAAAATCTATTATAAAGGGCCACCACTTCTTACATCCTACATTACCTCCGTATAATGCAGAAGCGTAGCTTCTCATTTAGGTAATAACAGATCTTTTTACTCAAAAAGTAAGTTACTTGCAACCCCAGGAACAAGAACGCTTGAAAAAAAAGAATCAAAGTAAAAAACTTTGTCTGGAACAGACTGCAGGCTGGAGATCCACTGCTTTCTAAAGGGTTTCCAGCAGAATGTTAAATTAAACAACCTGAAATGCTCAAGGTAGGGTAGGGAATCAAAAGCACAACCCCAAAGTGTATGCTGCCCGGAACCACTTCGAGACCTGGTGGACTGAAGCTAGATTTACAGAGGTCCCCTTTCAGAGTTTGGTGTCACATCTTGTCTCTTGACCAGAGGAGTAGGTAGACAATCAGCAAACAACTTCAGGGTGCCGAAGCTCTCTTCATGAATTCAGGCTTGTGGGCCAAGCCTGAACAATGTGACATTGTTCTCACTCGCTTCACTGAGAGGCAGCACACACGTCAGTAGCTCTGTGGTGCCACAGGGCATCCTGGACTTGTCACTTCTGCTCCAGCAATCCTACTGAGAAAGATCCCTCCCTTCCTGGAATAGGCAAGTTACGGGACTTTTTCATCCCTTACATTTCTCCTCAAGTCATTTGATAACAGCTGGTAGATTTGTTGAACAAGTATATGAGAGATCTACTTATTTGTAACCACTTCAGTGGTTTAGCAGATTACCTGTTAATGGTACTGCAAGGCAAGACTGTCACCTTTACCTTTTTTTTCTTAAACAGTACTGAAAAAGAGCTGAACTGGGCAGACAAAGGCAAAGGACAAATGTTGCATTTTAAATGTGTCACTGAAAAGGCATCTGAAGCACTGCCTCTCAGAGAGCATACACTCGTCTGTTTTCTTCAATAACACAGCAATTTTACCTGTCAGTTTCGCTCCCCATTCGCTTCACTAAAAGCAGATCTAATGGTACCTTCACAGAGGCAGATGGCACTTGAAAGCAAATCTGCCAGAATGAAGAGCCGAGCTGGACACACAAGCCACAGCCAAGACATCATAAATCAACCATGTTAAATAAACAGGAGAACTACCAGAACGGACAAATCAAGACAGTGCAGACCCAGTAGAATGTCACAATTAGTCTTCTTATACAGCCTCTGCCTCTGCCTCAATGTCTAGAGGACAGAGTAAGGAATTTAGATAGTGTTTTGGAGGTGAAAAATCCCTGGAGAATCTCACCTGAAGAGATCACCATCTCCTTTTTCCTACATGCCATGTGCCATGTGCCATGTTTTTTGGTCCTTCCACCAGCCCCAGAACCCAGCCAGGCAGCCTGACATGATTTTGAAGAAACTATTTCCTGGTACAGATAGTCCTGAAGATGAACTTTTAGTAACAGAAAAAACAATCAAGCTAGGATGGCATAATTTATAGGTATTTTCTCTTACAGTAACCTCAGGAAACTCATTATTCTCATGTGGTGCTAGAAGATGAAGTCTTCATCCCCACATTACTGTATTTTTAAAGAAATGCCTTCCCACTCCAAAACAGATTAAAATATGTTTAATTTAAATCCTATGGTCTTTTCAGTGTTCTCACCTCATTCTTTAATTAACAGAAACCCTTTTAATTTTAACCTTATCAGTGAGCGATGAAAACAAAGACTTTCAACAATTTTATTGCTACTGTATATACTGATATCTTCAGACTCTTTTTCTGCCAACCCTTTGGTGTGGGCTAGAAACATCCATGTTTCTGCTACAGGAGCACACAGCATGTTTGCACTTGTGCCTATGGGAAGGGCTGCAACCGTCATGCTCCTGACACTGCTCGTCAGCCAAGGTTCCCATACCCAAGCTCCAGCTTCCCCACCTCCCTCTGGAGCAAAGTTTAAGCACAAGCATCAGACCACTCGGAGACGGCATCTGAGGCTGCTTACATCTCTCTGCTTTCCCAGTGGGTCACTGAGAGTGCTGTCACCTGAGACAGTACTGGGACAGTGTTTTCTGATCACTGTTTTGCCTGACTTAAAGAAGGGACTTGGGTACACAGCTGCCCAGGATTTCTTCCATTCCTTCAAGCTGTTGACTCAATGTGATATACTGCCAGAGTTTTCTCTAATCACAAGCAATAAACACTACACAAGACGCCCGTGCTTTCTCTATGTTCTTCAAGTCTTTCTGTGAATGTCATCAGAGAGAGTAAGGGAGATACATGTCAACTTTTTGCAGACGTGACAGTAGTCAGGATAGAAAAATCTAAATTAGCAAACATTCATAATACACATTCAAATTACAAAGCAAAACATATTTTCATAGTAATAGAAAAGAACTGATAGAAAAGAACTGACAGATTCTTATGCATAATTTCAGAATTACTATTTAAAACCTCTCATTTAAATTATTTATTAAGAAATGCATGTTACAACTCAACTTCCTGATTATCAATAAGCAGGGAAAAGGTTAATCTTTCTGTTAAAAGACCCTTCTTTTGGGGATAGACTTCTGTCATTTTTATGACATAATATAATTCTCATAAACTCCTTTTATCTACTGTATTTCCCAAATCTGTTTGAAGTTCAGACAGCTCTAGACAGATAAAGTCACTGGTATGTATTTAAAAAAACCCACCTTTGAAATATAATCAATACTTTCTGCATGATTCAACAAAGGATTCTCTAAAGAGGAAATACAATTCCTCTGTGTTCTCCTGAATTGTACTTTTATCTCCCTTTGTGATCAGTTCCAAAGTTTACACCTTTGACTTTGGGCAAGTGAAATAGTATGGCCCATGTTGCTCAATAAATCTCCTTCATAAAATATAAATAATACACCTACTTTAGAAAAAAGATGCCTTTATGGATGATGTCCTCTTCTGGAACCATTTAGGTCATACTGGGTATCTTTTGAGGATTTCTATGGGTCTTTATTATCTAACATAGTACTACCTTATTATTATAATGGATACTAATTTAAAGTAGCCTATCATGTATTGCAGCATCTTGTGAAGCTTCATATACAAATTATTAACAATATTTCCCCTTGTGTTGTACGTAGAAAGCATAGTTTCTTTTTGGTCTTGTGTTTATTTGCATTAAATTGTGTTATTACTAGAAGCCTTTTCAAACAGGAAGTAGTTATTTGAAGATAGTTAAAGACAGCAGATTCTTAGGATGCAGTCTTGCTGTCAGGCCCTTTATGTCAAAAACACTCAACTGTGACTCAGCCAAAGAAATTCCAGAGAAAGGACACTGTGGGCTTACATGAACAGACAGTGCAGAATACGGCCTTTTGTGTTTGAATAATGACATTGTAGTCACAGTAAAAGCCTTCGCAGTCATCATTTCTAAGCACACAGAACAAGTTTTTGCCTACATACACTGTGTAAAAATGCTCTAAAAAAGCATAACTCTACACACAACAAACAGTTTGCAGCTTACCTCTCCTTATCACACTGATTTCTTTCATCAAAGCGTATCACTCATGCATTCCTACCAACAAAGTGAAGAGTGATGATGGTGGGTTAGGTCACAGGGAAACAGGGAAGGTGCTGCTTTCCTCAGTACATGATGCTCCAAGTGAAGCAGTGTAGTTTATGGCAGAGATAACCACAGAAGTAGTGTGATTTCCTACTGGCTAGCCAAGCTGATTCAAGCCAAACTACCCTTCAAAACTCCACTGTAAATCTTTTCCTCACACAAGTTTTCTGAAGATATGTTGATCCACCATGGTCCTCCTTCACTCAGAGAGTCTACTCATTGCTGTCAATGTCAAGCTTCCAGACCCGCTTTCAGGGTTGTCAGCCTCATCCCAAGTTGCACATGCTGACTCCTTGCTTGATGCTCTTGTTCTCCTCTGCCTCAGCACTCTGCTGCAGTTTCTGTTGTGTCTTCCTTTAGATGCATAATCGTGACTCGTATGACTGTAATAAAGCTTTTTGTGGGCTTTCTGACTTTTTGAAAGGCAGAATGTATCCCTGAAGTGTTTGCATGCCTTTATTTGGTAAGCAAACGAAACCGAAGTGGTGGGCTGCAGGCACAAATCGAGACGATGTAGCAACCAAACTTTCTTGTGTGTTAAATCAGAGGTCTCTCACTGGAAATGCTTTTCTTCATTAGCATGCTCGGGTTAGAGAAAGCAGTTTGACCTCATGCACTGAGAAAGCTGCTGAAGTTCAAGATTTCATGAGTTAATAATAACTTTTATCTTACCCTACTGCCTAGAAGAAATCAATGCCACTCTGCATTTCCCCATCCTTTGCTGAAGCATTGGGATAAGATTCTTACAGTATTTAAGCTAGGTTTGTGACACTGTCTCTCCACCGACACTAGCAACCATGCTATTTTTCCAGTGTTTAGAGGTATATGAATGAAGCCTGCTAAAAATTATTGGAGGAAGCTTTTTAATAACAAGGTAACATGGTGACATTAATGAGACCTGTACACAAGCATGAAGTGAAAAAGGTACCTCACTTCCTTCCTGCCTTTAAGACATTTTCAACAAGCCTTCCTGGCTGTGTGGAATTACAGACAGGATTTCCCATTCATTTTTGCTTCTTAAAGTATCCAGATACAACACCTATTTCACACTAGATTTTATGGCCATAAGAAAAAATCTATTTGTAAAAACATGAAGGGGAAATGTGTAAATATTTGATTTATTAGGTTAGAGTTGGTATAATGGGATGAGTTGTGTTGGTCTCATTAACAAAGAGAACTTTCTTTCTCCAAACCAGCTGTAATAATAAATGAAACTGTGTGGCATTTTAAATGAAACTGAGTCATTTTACATGGATTTTATTTCTACATCTAATGCTTACTGGTCACAGGAATAATCTCCCCCTGGAAAAAACAAAAAATGAACTTCCTCCCCCAGAAAAACACAACAAACCAAAAAAAAAAGCCAAGTAAAAGAAAGTCTTGCATGTGACCCTTAGTAGTGCCAAAAATATCATTAAGGCTAAATGCTGCAGCTCAGAAGAAAGGATACGCTTAAAGATATTATTTATGTTTATGTGTATGAAACAGTTATAGCTTTTTTTTCTTTTATCATTGAAAACCAAGGAGACAAAAGATACCATATACATCTGCTGTACTTTTCCTGAATGTAGTGCAAGTAACTATAATTAGTGAGCTTATCCTTTTTATGTAACAGTGTAATATACTGTTTTAAATGAGTGTTGTTCAGATCAAATACAAAGTATGACAAAGCTGAACTGTGTCAACTTATTCACATACTATCACAGACATAGCCAGTTTCCAGAAACATATTTGCCGCATAAAAAATTTCCCTTTACTTCAAAAGGGCTGGGCAGTCTTCTACTATGAGATACTGAATTTTCCTCTTGCTTCTAAATGGTGCAGTTTAAAGGGCATGATGCAACACAGAGAATTTGATATCTGTTAAAAGATGAATGTGAGTAAGTATGAACCAAAATAAAAAGAAACATAGATTTGTGTGATTGCAGATTTGGAGTTCAGCCAGTTTCGTTAAAAAGATCTTTAAAGTTCATAAGCCTGCACAAAGTTTCAGATGAGTTACAGATGATTTATGATCCTGTATCAGAATTCATCTTAATATTTGAATGCAAAACTTGGCAAATGGTGTTATTGCTTTGCATTAATTTAAAACTGACAAATATATTTTGACAAAGACCAGCAAGTCTTGTCTCTTTTCAGTTAAAACCTCTACAAAAACTTTTAATCAAAAAATCAAGTATCTGTTCTCCTAAGTTATTTAGAATTGCTGTAAGTAATTATTATCTTTTAAAAGGTTCAAAAAGTATGGTGTGTGTTTAACATAAGAAATCAGAGGTATTTTGATTATTTTCTTTTGGACATACTATTTTCACAGACAATTTAATCTTCCCAACAAAGGAAATACAACTCTTAAAATTATATTGGTGTCTACTACAGGCCGCCAGATCAAGAGGAGCTGACAGACGAAGCGTTCTTCCTCCAATTCCAGGAGGCTTCATGCTCGCAGGTTCTTGTCCTACTGGGGGACTTCAACCACTCCGACATCTGCTGGAAAAGCAACACGGCAAGCTGTAGGCAATCCAGCAGGTTCCTAGAATGCATCGAGGACAACTTCTTAAGCCAGGTAATAAGCACCCCTACCCGAGGCGATGTGATACTAGACCTGGTGGTCACCAATGCGAGTGAGCTCATTGGGGATGTCAAGATCGGAGGTAGCCTGGGCTGCAGTGACCACGTGCTGGTGGAACTAACGCTACGGAGGGAAATGGGAATAACGAAGAGCATAGTCAGGACCCTAAATTTTAGGAGGGCAAAATTCCAGCTCTTCAAGGAGATAGTCAGAAGGACTCCCTGGGAAACGGTCCTCAGGAACAGGGGAACAGAAGAGAGCTGGCAGGTCTTTAAGGCTGTATTCCACAGAGCGCAAGAGCTCTTGATCCCCAAGTGTAAGAGGTCGGGCAGAGAAGGGAAGAGACTGAGGCAAGAGATGCTGGTCAAACTAAGGAAGAAGAGGGAACTGCACAGGCAGTGGAAGCAGGGACTGGCTTCCTGGGAACAGTATAGGGAAGCTGCCCGGTTGTGTAGGGATGGGGTCAGGAAGGCCAGGCACAGCTGGAGCTGAACTTGGCAAGGGATGTGAAAAATAACAAGAAGGGCTTCTACAGGTATGTCAGCTGGAAAAAGATGGTCAAAGAAAGCGTACCCGCACTCATGAGCGAGACCGGCGAACTGGCAACAGCAGATGAGGAGAAAGCTGAGGTACTCAACAACTTTTTTGCCTCATTCTTCACTGGCAACCTCTCTCACCCCTCCCGAGTCGATGAATAGCATGAAGGAGACCAGGAGGGTAAAATCTCTCCAGCTGTAAGTGAAGACCAGGTTCGGGACCTCCTGCAGAACCTAAATGTACAGAAGTCCATGGGACCTGATGAGATGCATCCCACAGTCCTGCAGGAACTGGCTGACGTAGTTGCCAAGCCACTCTCCATGATATTTGAAAAGTCATGGCAGTCAGGGGAAGTTCCCAGTGAATGGGAAAACGGAAACATTGTGCCCCTTTTCAAAAAAGGGTAGAAAGGAAGACCCTGGGAACTACCGAGCTGTCAGCCTCACCTCTGTGCCTGGGAAGATCATGGAACAGATCCTCCTAGAAGATATGCTAAGGCACATGGAGGCCAGGGAGGTGATTCGAGACAGCCAGCATGGCTTCACCAAGGGCAAGTCCTGCCTCACCAACCTAGTGGCTTTCTATTATGGTGTAACAACAAGGGTGGACAAGGGAAAACCTATGGATGTCATCTATCTGGATTTTTGTAAAGCCTTTGACACGGTCCCCCACAACATCCTTCTCTCTAAATTGGAGAGCCATGGATTTGATGGGTGGACCGTTCGGTGGATAAGGAATTGGATGGATGGTCACAGCCAAAGGGTAGTGGTCAACGGCTCAATGTCCAGATGGAGACCTGTGACGAGTGGAGTCCCTCAGGGGTCCGTACTGGGACTGGTGCTGTTCAATATATTCATCAATGACATGGACAGCGACATCGAGTGTACCCTCAGCAAGTTTGCAGATGACACCAAGCTGAAGTGGTACGGTCGAGACACCAGAAGGACAGGATGCCATCCAGAGGGACCTGGACAAGCTGTAGAGGTGGGCCTGTGTGAAGCTCATGAGGTTCAACAAGGCCAAGTGCAAGGTCCTACACCTGGGTCGGGGTAATCCTCGCTATCAATACAGGCTGGGGGATGAAAGGATCGAGAGTAGCTCTGCTGAGAGGGACTTGAGGGTACTGATAGACGAAAGGCTGGACATGAGCGGGCAATGTGCGCTGGCAGCCCAGAGGACCAACCGTGTCCTGGGTTGCATCAGGAGAAGCGTGGCCAGCAGGTCGAGAGAGGTGATTCTGCCCCTCTACACTGCTCTGGTGAGACCTCACCTGGAGTACTGCTTTCAGCTCTGGAGCCCTCAGCACGAGAAGGACATAGAACTGTTGCAGCGGGTCCAAAGGAGGGCTACAAAAATGATCCGAGGGCTGGAGCACCTCTCCTATGAGGACAGGCTGAGAGAGTTGGGCTTGTTCAGCCTGGAGAAGAGAAGGCTGCGGGGAGACCTGATGGCAGCCTTTCAGTACTTAAAGGGAGCCTATAGGAAAGATGGGGACAATCTTTTTAGTAGAGACAACAGTGACAGGACGAGGGGTAATGGTTTTAAACTAAAACAGGGTAGGTTTAGGCTGGATATACGGAAGAAATTCTTTACAATGAGGGTTGTGAAACACTGGAACGGGTTGCCCAGAGAGATAGTGGAGGCCCCATCCCTGGAAACATTCAAGGCCAGGTTGGACAGGGCTCTGAGCAACCTGATCTAGTTAGTGGTTTCCCTGCTCGCTGCGGGGGGGTTGGACTAGATGACCTCTAGGGGTCCCTTCCAACCCAAAACTTTCTATGATTCTATGATTCTATATTTGTACTTTGTATTGTCACTGTTTTGAAATCATAACTATTCTTCAGCAATATTTATTGGTTTTTATTTTATTTCTTAGTATTTTCTTTAAAATACCTTCCACTAATTTTTTATCCTTATATATTAAATAAAAAGGGAAGGAAAAAAAAGTAAGCATGTAGAATAAATTCCTGGAAAAATTCTAACCCACACAGTTTTTCTTATGCATTCATCCCATAACTTAGAGATGCTGTTGCACCTCCTGGTGAAACAAAACCAAGGAAAAAATTCATATGAAATTTTAAGAGGTGAAAGTCCTATATTTCTTATGATTCTATATCAGATGACATCCAAATCTTTTCAAAGGTTATTTCTAATGTTAATTTAACCAGTCTAGGAGTCAGCTATTGACTTGGAATTTTTTCAGAATTTCCTCACTTTGTCTAGGTTAGAGATATGATCAGTGTAGCTTTGCATATGGTAATTTTGCTAACACTTCTGCCTGGATCAGATTAAGCTTGAAATTATGATGATATACTAAGAAGGTATATACAGCCAACACACACACAGAAAAGAATGAACAGTTTCTCACTCAAACAGTATTATAATGATATACCTCTGCAAATAGAGAAAGAATGTAAGCAGTGTTCTGTATATGAGGATGAACATGAAATAATGATCATAGAAAGAAAGTTATTAAAGTGCAGATGCGGTGCTGGTCATTTCCCTGGTTGGTATATATTTAGTAAAGATGTGATAAAGTAATCACAAAGACTCCTTTAAAAAATTCTTTATTCTATCAAACAAGGTGGGCAACACACTTAAGATGGCTTTTTAAAATTCTTTAATTAAAGAAACAAGTATCTACACAGAAGTAGTAACAAAAACTACGCAAAGAGTCTAAAAATCAAGTCTATCTTTGCACTGAGCTATCTTTATTAACATGATGTGTTTATAGATGGTGCTGAATAAAAAAAAAATCATCTCTGAACTCGTTTTCCCCAAAGGTGAAGGTTTTAGTTTATCTCCATTAGAAAATATTGGGTCTGATGTTACATTCAAACCAAAAGATGTTATTCTTATACCTTTGCGACTATTCACAGTCAAGGTTTTTGTTTCAATCCACTTCTGATATTTATGTAGTCTACTTTGTAAACATGCCAAACTCTTAGGAAAAGTAGACCTCTTTACTCTTTGCAACTTAATCTTATCAGAGAAGCAGAAAGACATGTCCAAGTTCCTTTGAAAAAATTGTTAGTTTGACAATTACTGACATGAGAATTTGTGTAGTTCTAATTTATATTGAACTGACAAGGCAACATTAAAAAAGAATCATTTTCATTGTTGAAGATGTTCATTTATAACATCTGAAGTTCTTACTTTAGCAAACCGTTTTTCACCATTCATCTTACTGCAGCCATGTGGATTTTTTTTTTAATTCCTGACCTTGTTTTCAAAAAAAATTAATAGCTTTATGTAATTTGAGGTACCAAACACCACTAGTCTATAAAAAGTTTATACATGAATAAAAAAAGAGGAAGATAATTATTAATTCTGTTAAGATGTAACCCAGAAAGTTGGACATAAATAGAATTTGAACATTCGGGATTTTAATCTTTGGGATCCAGTTAAAGGCTTGTTAGTGTCTATTGGAAATCTTACAGAATTTGCAAAGGAACAGTGAAGAGAATGCATACTCATGAAGATACATCTTTAAAGATAAAGCATTCTTTCAGATCTTGAAGAAGAATATACTGCAGCGACCTGGCTTAGGACTAGCTGACAGACCCAGATGTAAAGAAGATCCAGCAAAATGAAGTAAGGAGTAGGAGCACAGATGTATTAAGTTAGAATCACCCAGTGTCAGAAGTCTAAGACATAACTGTGCAAAGTATAGAGTCTTTCAGGCTCAAGGCAAATCCTGAGATCAAACAACCAAAACAGCAGGCTACAACTGAAGACAGCTCCAAAATGTTATCTGCACCAGAGCACAGGTGCACACACATGCATCAGGGGTAACTGACCAAGGGACACTGGTCCCATTCCGACCTCCCCATCATGCCCAACCTCATGGCCAGAAGCAGCTTTGGGCCTGGAGTGGTTCAGGACACAGCTGCTGGGGAGACCTGCTTCCTTTTGTGGCACCACCAAACTGAAACCCCCTGAGGTCTGATGCTGGTACTCATGTGAACATCATCAAGCCCATCCTCAGTAGAACGGTGATGGGAGGCTGGCTGTCACGGGATTTGGGAGGTAGCAGTCTTGATTTTGCAAACTGTTTCCAACCTGCATAAGAATCAAATCCTGCTGCCTTCTCTGGTAGTTCCTAAGGTTTATCTTCATTTGGAGAAAGGAGTGGACTAAAGAAATAAATCTAGTGCATGTGGCAATAATCAGCTGCATTGGACAGATTAGACTATACCACAGTGTAAAGATTTTGTTGGTTTGGATGCTGGATTTACAGTGAAGGAAAGGCATATTTTTCTGTGGCGCAGATAAGCAAATGACGAATAAATGAAGTTAATTTTGAAATAGGCTTAATACTAGATCTGAACAGTAATTTTGTATAGGAGAGTCACTCCAGGATGGATGCGGCTCTGAGAAACCTGCTTGAGTTGAAGATGTCCATGTTCACTGCAGGGGAGCTGGGCTAGGTAACCTCTAAATGTCCCTTCCAACCCAAAGCATTCTATGACTCTATGATTCCTTAGGAGCTATAATATGTTGATAGACTTTTTAACTTGATCATGTAGTAATATTTAAATCTCAAATGTATAATATATTTTGAAACAAACTTAACTTCCAAGTCATATGCCAATACATCTTTGCAGAACTCTAAAAAACACCACAGTACTGAAACAGTGAAATTCCACTAGGCAAGCTGCAAATACCAAACTGAATCAGAGCAAGGTCTTAACAGCTTCCACTTAGCTGAAACTTTCACTGTAGAGTGTTGGTGCATATGTCAAGTAAAGAAATGCTAGCTGATGGGATTTTAAAGTAAACTTGAAGCATAATGATCACTGTCTCACCAGAGAGCAAGAATGATATCATTTCTTGCTTTAATTTTCCAACAGAATATGTAATGGATCAAATCTCTTCCATCTTTTTGAAACAAAGTTTGCTTTCAGTTTAAACTTATTGTTCTTTATTGCATTTCTTACAAACTTGTGCACAACTTTGATTACTTAGAATGCAATTAATACAGGAAAAGTGCTTTGCTAGTGACACCATCTTCCTTGTTCTTCGGTATATTACCTCCTGTAGCTTAAACCTAACTCATTAAAATATTTCTCCTTAAACTGATCTTGTGCAGTTGTACACTTTAAAGGACTGAACAGTTACAGCAGAGCATGATTCATGTTTGGGTAACAGATTTAGTGTTATCACTTATTATTCAGTACTAAAGTTAATAAGATTGCACCAAGTTTAAAACTGTGTGGCTAGAGTTTAAGTGTTTGATCAAGATTCAGGATTTTCACTTCAGTGGTGAAGATTTTGATCAAATCAGTTGTTTATAACCAAGAATCATAATTATTCTGAGAAAATTTCTATTTGTGAAAAGGAAGCTGAAGAGCTTGGCGGAAATATGTTGCAATATTAAGTGGCTGAGATTAATATGAAATCTTACCGGTCTTTCCCTAAGGGCTGAACATTGTGTATTTTGAGTAAGACAAAGGCAATGCACATGGATTCTGATATCTGCATTTTGCAGAGAGAACTGGAATGTTATTATTGAACTATGACATTTATCTGTGTAATAATATAATAATATAACATACGTATCTTCTAAATGTATGGAGATTCATATGATCACTCTAAAATAAAACTGAAAATGATTAAGGATTATAATAGAGCATGGTTAAATCAATTTATCATACTTAGCTGATTTCATTTTGCATACATTTACATACATGACCATACACATATGCATGTACCTATAGACATTAAATATGATGCTTGGGGAGACTCCTAGCGATCAGTTTTGCATCCGTGAGTCCAATGACCAGCATCATAGTCTATATCTGCAGCAGCTTTGGCTTTAATTTAATAGCGTCTCCTAATTTACTCCCCAAGAGGGAGGCTACAGCTAGTGAAACTAAAAGCAGGAACGAAGATAGGCCGTAATTTTATGTATGCCCCAACAGAACCTTTCTTCTGCAGTAACATACCCCAGCAATCCAGTTTATGGCATTTCCAAGTTGAGTGATTATTCTACGTGGTGTCTGGGGGAAGGCACTGCACAAGCCTAGAAGGTTCTCAGCAGGCAGCTCTGCAGCTTTGTTTGCAACTTTGGAGCAGGGCTGGTTCCTGGTCCCTAAACATCACTGCACTGTTACGGGCTGAGGTCAGTTCTGAATTGCTGGTTGATACTTAAAATACCATAGAGGCTTTATCTGACTAAAACTGCTTGGTGAAATGGAAAATCAAGCTTATTATAATTAGCATTTCGTGCAAGTTTTGTACACAGGGAACACCAAAAAAAAAAAAAGTGAAACAAGACCAGAACAGGAGGAGTATCATAAGCGTTAAGTGTAAAAAGTATTACATCTTGCTTTATGGAAGAAATTTTCCAGTGACTGGGAAGGATATCAGGGAAGTTGAATAGTAACTAAAAGTCTGGATACATCTACCTGCTACCTTCCAGGGTGTCAGAAGCAGTGGCTTGGGATGGGCACATATCATGTAACAATTCCTCAAAGGCTGGAGGATAAAAAATGGAGTACAGGGCATTAATGCAGTAAGTTTCAAGAAACATTTCGTTTGTCAAGTAAATTTAAGCCCTCCATATTTTCTCTGAAATATTGCAAAAGGTGTAATTACAGCATTCAAGATCACCTAGACATTGAATGAAGTGAAACCATAGTAGAAAAGACAGTTTATGCAGAGTGGAAACAACAGGCAAAGCAACACCAGAAATCAGGTCAGATAATTATCATGGTCAGACTTAGATCAGGATCGTAAGAGATGTTTAGGACAAATTAGAACATAATGGTCTGAAAAAAAATGGATTTCAGAGGTAAAAGACATGACTTAAGACTGAAAGTTGTTCAGAAAATCTTCAGTGTTAATGGGGTAAAAATCAGCCCCAATTTGAGGAGATCAAAACTGGCTGTTAAAGTCACTTTTGAAAATCCTGGTCCTAACCTTTTGTTGTTTTTTCTGTGGTGATGGCCTGAAAAGATTTGAAATACTGAAATAAAAAATAAGGTATTTGTTTACTTTACACAGGAAGCTTTGCAAAACGGGATCTCAAACTACTGGCTACACTCCTCTTCATGCACCCCAGGATGCCACTGGCCTTCTTGGCAACCAGGGCACACTGTTGGCTCATGGTCAACCTGTTATCCACCAAGACACCCAGGTCCCTCTCCACAGAGCTGCTCTCCAGCAGGTCCACCCCAAGCCTGCACTGGTGCATGGGGTTGTTCCTCCCCAGGTGCAGGACCCTGTACTTGCCTTTGTTGAACCTCATCAGGTTCCTCTCTGCCCAACTTTCCAGCCTGTCCAGGTCACGCTGAATGGCAGCAGAGCGTCTGGTGTATCTACCACTCCTCCCAGTCTGGTGTCATCAACAAACTTGCTGAGGCTACATTCTAACTCTTCATCCAGGTCCCGAGGTTCTCCTTCCCCTCTGCACTGCCCTAGTGAGGCCCCATCTGGAGTACTCTGTCCAGTTCTGGGCTCTCCACTTCAAGAAAGATGAGGAGCTACTGGAGAGAGTCCAGTGGAGGGCTACGAGGATGGTGAGGGGACTGGAGCATCTCTCCTACGAGGAGAGGCTGAGGGAGCTGAGCTTGTTCAGCCTGAAGAAGAGAAGGCTGCGAGGGGACCTAATAAATGCTTATAAATATCTGAAGGGTGGGTGTCAGGAGGATGGGGCCAAGCTCTTTTCAGTAGTGCCCAGTGACAGGACAAGGGACAATGGGCACAAACTGAAGCAGAGGAAGCTCTGTCTGAAGATGAGGAAGAATTTCTTCCCTCTGAGGGTGACGGAGCACTGGCACAGGCTGTCCAGGGAGGTTGTGGAGTCTCCTTCTCTAGAGATATTCAAGACCCGCCTGGACAAGGTCCTGTGCAGCCTGCTGTAGGTGAGCCTGGTTCGGCAGGGGGGTTGGACTAGATGACCCACAGAGGTCCCTTCCAACCCCTACCATTCCATGATTCTGTGATTCTGTGATCTAGCACAGATGATAGAATTTACCTGATGAGGTTCAATTATTTCCACTGAAATATCAGAGTAGAGACACTTGCAATTTCTCTTTTTGAAGACAGCACTGACTTCCTCACTTAAGGTTCTCTGAAGCACATTATACTCAGTCTCTATCATATCTAACTAGAGCTGACAGCTATAGAACTAAAGTTACCCACACACTCCAGTCACAGGGGGGTTTGTGTGTAAGGACAATTTTCAAACAATCAGAAGTTTAACAGAACAGATGTCTGAATTTCTGTGGTATATTGAAGATCATAGGTGTTATTCACTGAGGAGATACAATTCATGTCTCATCCGTTCTTGCCAGTTTTACTTGTAAATTGCTGTAGCCAATTTAGAAATGCCAACCATATCCCCTTCCAAATGAAAATCTTCTCTTTAACATGGCAGAAGAGTTTTTTATTTCCTGTGCTATTACATAAAACATAATAGTAACATGATAAAATGACATGAAGCCAAGTGACCAGGTGATAGAAAAGCAAAATGAAAACCCAGTTTGCTTGAATAAAACTTGAAACCTGGAAGGTCAGTTTCCAGGCAAAACACAGTGTTAAAAAAAGAGGTATAAATGAAAACTAGTATAAACAGCATAAACATATTAGTACGACTTTCTGCAAGGACTACTTAGAGGATTACTCCTTCTAATACAATAAACCAATTGATGCAAGCATTGGTGTGGGAGCACATCATGGCATCACATCATGTTTCATGGACACTTCTTTCTATGCTGATACTATGCTGCAATTTTAAACACACAGGCACTGCAGTTGTAATCAGGTATCAAAATCCTACAAGGTATCCTAATACATCTTGCAGTTCTGATACGGTAACCAAGATTGCTAGAGTCTATCTGCGCTAGCATCTTGCATAAGAAAATGTGCATACTTGCTAATAAGAGCTAAAATAATCTTTGAGCACTGTCACGTTCGGAGTTGAATTTAGTCTGAGCACACTAAGCTGCAGCTTTCCCAACAAAGAAGAACACTTCTGTGTGCATTATTACATTATCTATGTGCAGATAAGAATAGAATGGGAAAAAGAGCCACAGTCCAAGGCTGTACACCCTCTTAAGTTCAAACTAGAAAAGAAAATCAAAATTAGCAGCAGACTTTACCACATGATGGCTGATGACTTCAAGCTTGAAAGAGTTTGGGAAAATTACCAGCAGTAACGAGCTCAAAACCTCTAGCAAAAATTTATTACACCCTGTCCTCTCTCTGAATTGCACAAAACCTCTGGATTAAAAAGCAAAAAGCTATGATACAGTATTTGTATATTAACAGAGAACAAGCTTCAATTACTTGTACTATAAAATTTATGAATAAGGAAAATCATCAATAGAGTTGTCACGTTAGACAAATATACTCCATATGAATTGCAGAAGTCTTAAATGTTCAGTTAGCAATGAGTAACTCTGTAATGATTATGATGTCGTGCCGTAAACTAGCTAATGGGTCCTAATGAGAAAAAAACTTTACTGGAGATACAGATGTATCAAAAATATCAATGGTGACTCTGCACCTAAATGAGCTTTGGAGTACTGTTTTCCTGAAAAGTGGTACGATTAGGAGGAAATCACATTTTTTAAACAGTTAGCAGGGGTTTTTTTAGCCATCTACCTGCTTTATCAATGTTCTGGTCCTGCCAGGTTCCCTGGGAAGGGGTGGATGGGGAGGGGGCCATGGCACCAAAGAAGAAGGAATGAGCTGCTGGGTAAGTTGGAAGTGTTCAGGGTCATGACCACACTCACTCTGCAGAGCCATGGCTGTGGGAGACTGTTCCATTTCCCTGACCCTCTCCCAGCCCTCTGGAACATGGCATCCCTAGGGTACTTCATGGCATTTAGCAAACCAAACCACAAAAATTGCATTTCTGGTCATGTTCAGAAGTGGTCACATGTTCACTGCTCCATCCATAGAAGGAGAAGGCCATTGCTACAGGACCATGCTGAAGCATAGGAAGTTCCATCTGAACGCAAGGAAGATGTTCTTTCCTTTGAGGGTGAGGAACACTGGAACCAGCTGCCAAGAGGAGTTGTGGTGCCTTCTTCTCTGGAGACATTCAAAAGCCACCTGGACGCAGTCCAGTGCAACCTGCTCTTCGTGACCCTGCTTTGACAGGGGGGTTGGACTAGATGATCCCCAGAGGTCCTTTCCAACCCCTACCATTCTGTGATTCTGTGATTCTGTGACAGGATGGTTGAAGACTGATACCCAGCATCAGGCAGCCTCTCTTGTCACCATCTTTCTATTCTTGAAAAAGATTCCAGTATTTTGTTCAATGGGACTTGCCAACCCCTGTGTTACACAGCTACATTTAAGCATTCAGTTTGAAAAAAAATGTGGTCACTGTGACCTTTATAAACTAAGGATGTCAGAGGCAGTGTATGCCTGAAGTGTTGAAGAGTTTTTATCCTTCTCTTCAGAGGCACTTCTGCAAATATACGCTACTTATTCCTCCCTCTTAAACATCTGTTCAAGATTATTTGTTGTGTTCTGCTCACTATCCCCTATTTTCCAATAGTCACAAGTCTCAAGAATAGTATATTTAGAAATAGGCTTTTAAAAATATTCTGAGAATATTTCTCCCTGAACCCAGCAAGATTTTCATCAAGCAGCACTCGAAATGTTAGAGGAAGGCAAACAGATGCTCACACTCCATTTTATGGTCTAAGAAAATGCTGAATCTATTGATACATATAGTAGCAAATCCAGCTTTAAAAATGTGGAACATCCCAAATAATCGTGTTAAACTTCTTGTTTATTCTGGTAGGCAATAATAGGATTTAAACACAGAGTGCTGATGAAACTGTAAAACGCACTTCAGTACCAGGGGAAGAAAATGTCATTACTACTCAACTCAAATCAAAAGAAATTATTTAATTAGGATCACTTCATCCTTTAAGCAAATGAAAGAACCTGAGTCTGCTTCCTTCTGCCTTACTTCTTTCTGCCTCCCACCATCAATTCTTTGAATCATTTTGATCAAAAGTGTGGTTTAAATCTGCATCATACGCTTTCGTAACACCTACTTTACACTTATTCGCCATTTCTAAGCTTCTTTGAAATAGAATAGGAGGCAATCATTTCTGACCGTACCTTCCAGAAATAGGTTCCTTTTTAGCATTTAATCTTGCTTTCTCTTCCTTCCTAGCTTCTGTATGGTCAATTATCTTGTTTTCTGCCCTGTTACTTCGTTTTCTAATCACAGCATTTTACAGCCTGGCTCTCAAGACTATATTTCACACTGTTAAGATCTTGTTATATCTTCACACTGCAGGTACAGGAACTCTTCAGATCAGGTGGTGTGTTTTAGCCATTACATTAAATTCAGTGCCTACTACATTGCACCTTTTGTCCTGTAAATGCTTTGTCTTAAAATGGAAGTATCTTCACAGATTTTATATTCTTTAACATGTTATGACTAACATAATAACTAATTATATACCAATGCAGGTAAAGTATCTACAACTGTATCCAACATATTATATTACAGTTAAAGCTACTTACATGTTAACGATTATCACAAAATACTCACTGAACCTTCAGAGGAATACTATCTTAATACACAGACACAGGTTTCCTGTAAGCCTTTTCATTTCTGCCTCAGTGTAGTTATTAATTTTCATCTTATTCTTTCGCTTTCATGTTTAAATTCTCATCGTTGCTTTCATAATACTCTTTTCTCTCCTTTTCTTCTCTAGAAAGGAAAACAAATAATCCCAGAGGTCATATGTCTTTTCATGTTTTCTATATCACAGATTCAAAAAAGACCATTGGTTTGGCATGTATGAACACCTCTGCTGTACATCTGTCTTGAAGAACACAAGACAGAATTTGGTTTAGGAAAACAACAAGTCCAGATTTAATGCGGTATTACTAAAACATTCAGTATGATTTTACCCAAAGGATATTTTTTCATAAGCATTACAGTAACCGTACAGTCACTACCACCAGTTAGTATCATTCTTTCCTCATCCAGGAAATCAAGAATACACTGAAGCTTATCTTCTTTAGTAATATGCAGTGCTATATACATGACATCCAAGAATGATCTGAAAGGGAGACTGAAGTCAATACACTTACGAAAATAGATATTTTTAAATTAAAAAAGAAAACCAGGAATTAAAATATTCTAATACATCAGAAGAATTGAATATTATGGAAGTAAAAAAAAAAAAGTAGAAGTTTTTCTCACGCCCAGAGCTTTTCTTGTTTAACATTTTCCCCATTGGTATAGAGTGGGGGTCCATGACTCCAAAAAATTTTTTAGGAATAATTGCAAAGAAAAGTGATAATTTACAGAATTACTGTGCTATTTTTAATAAATTCTTGCACCATCTCCATGCAATTGCTTTTTTTCAAAATACTGTTTAATAGCATAACTGAAATTAACATGGGAAAGATACTGGTTTTGTGGGTATGTGGTACACAATAGTGCATCCTAGGTCTATTTTGTAAGTACTGGTAAAGGCTTTTATGGCCAAGATAAAAAGAATTGCCCAGATTTATATGGGAGAAAAAAATCTTATTCACTCATAAGAAGACTTCTTGAACAATACCTGTCAACAAATGGACAGGTGGCCTGTACCACCAGGATTAACAGGCAGAAGACACCCTTATCATTCTTTATAAACTTGGAGTGAGCAAGACCAGTTATGCAATTTATTCTTTCTCCCACTGCTGCATGCATTCCCTCCAGGTGGATGTTTTGCAAGAAGTGTGATTCAAACGGAGAGCAGATATCAAACAGGGTGGATACTGGGTAGATAAATATGTTACAGACTGGGACGTTTTTGGAAAACTCAGGACACATATGAAGGCTGAAGGTCTATGTCCAAATTACAACACCCAGTGCAGAAGCCTGGTGTGAAGCTGATTTTTTGCAATATTTTTCCATCCACAAGAGGTTAGAGTTACTTCAAGAACACCAGCATTGAAGTGCTCTCATATTTTGGTTTACCAATGGGTTAGCTCAGAAAAAGCCATTATTTAATATCTATTTAATCTAGGTGGAGCAGACACACTTTTTCTAGGTTATACCTAATGTCATCTAGTTTATCAGGCCTTAGCTAGGCACAAGACTTAGGCAGTGCATAAGTAAAAAATCATAAAAGATCAAGACTTCTTGAGTAATCTCTACAGTGGGAGCCTCATGTCCAAGGCTGGTGTTCAGAGCACCTCTAGTCAGAGAGAGATCCTTTAAGACTCACACTTGACCTGTGATTTCTGATTTACATCCAAAATGAAAGAACAAATGTTTGGGATGACAACAGTAGTGCCCAGAACAGTTTCACATGCAAGAAGACAGTAGGAATCTGTTCAAGAAGTCAAGGCTATCTTCTTGAGCACAGATAATAGGAGTAGATACATATATTGAGAAATTTATGGTTTTGTTTTTGGTTTTGAATTTATTTTGTTCTGATACGCTATTCCAGGAGCCTTGGTAATGTCCAGGGTGCTTGAAGAACATATTTTTTCCGGGTAGCATCTTTTCTGCCATCCCATGTCACCTTGAACCTCTTCTTTTCCACAGCACCCCAAACAAGTAAGGAGTGCAGATCCTGTTGCGGCAGTTCCTCCTCCTGCCTTCTAGGAGAGTGGGAAAAGGATGATCAACCCTTGTACAGTTTGTTTCAGCCTTTTTTTTGACATTCAGTGCATTCTTACTTTCATGCCATAATATTTGGCATAAAAAAATGAATAATTATCAGATTACATATAAAAGAAGAAAATAATTTCAATATCTAGATAACTATTTAAAATTTTGCTGAAAATATTAACAGGAAAAATAACATTTTTAAGGTAAGAGTTCAAGTGGAGATGAGTCTTCTAAAATAAAATCACAGAGCAGAGATAACTGCTTGCTTTTCACTCAGCTATGTGAAAGTATTGTTTAATTATGAATTAAGTTCATCCTTTAGCTCCTTGGCCAGTGTCGATTGTTCTTTCCATTTTCTTTTGTGGGATGATGCTGAGCAGGGGTGATGCACAGATAAAATTTTATGTTACTCACCTGTCTATGTTCTCCAGAGAACATCAAAAACTGTAAAAGGAAGGAAGAGGAAATAAAAAAACAAACCCTTGGAGGGCTTTGAATTAAGAAAAAAGATAGAATAGCAGGAACTGGGTCTAAAATAATAAAGTACAATTCTTTTCTGGCAAGAGATCTGAGAAATATAGACAATGCCCATTTTTCTTAGGCACCTAAATTAAAAAATATACAATTCTTTGACAAAAATATCTAAAACAGAACTCTTGTAATTCTAATGATTTTACTGTTTACCCAAAACAATCTGTGTCTGAATAGACCATTTTTTTCTTAATTCTAATTTTTTTACCAACAGTGTAACCTAAAGAGCAATTTGTTCCCTTGTTTATCTTAGCTTATTTCTCTTGTGTGGGGTATTTGGACATAAGAGAGTTAACCTGGCACAAGAAAAAACTTGTCCCACACTAGGCATTTGGAACACTGTTACTCCTTGAAGCACTGATGGAAAAGTGAAAACAAGCAGAGCTTGCAATGTAAGACTTTTTTTTAAACAAAATTTCTACATGCCTTACCAGCCACTGATTGTGACTTTAGAAAATATTGCATTTATTGACAACTCAAGAAATTAACAGATTTCAAGCTGGTATGTCGTAATCATTCCTGTGCACAGCATCTTCTGGATAAAGACAGTGCAAGAGCTAAAGCTAATAGTATGCACTTATCTCTGAACTGCTTTTATTGCCTTTACCTTACCTCCAGTGTTTGTTTCCTTTGCGGAAGCGTGGTTCAGCATGATTTCAGCATATGTGTTGATTTACTGTGAGATAAACTATATTTAACAATGCTTTATCTGAAACATATTTTAATTACCACAAGTGGAAGAAAAGAACAAATTAGGAAGGGCTTCTGCATCTTAACCACAAGTAAGTAGTGCATTTTTATAGGCTTACTTGAACCTAAGCCAGCAAGGCATGATTAAGGCTGTCAACTTGTCCTGAACAAGTGACAACAGTATACCAAGAGCGACAGAGAAAAATCTGAGTATAGGTCACTGAAGCTGCCAAGCAGATGGATCCAGTTGTACTACTTGAAGAGTTTGTGTACGTCTCTGTCATTCTGGAAAGCATTGGTGAGAAATGAAACCGAAAAGCAACATGGACTGATCAAACTAATGTCTGTACCTATACAGGACAACAGGAACTGTGTCTTTCCTATTGCATCTATGTGTTATTCTTTACCTCCTTGTTGGTCTCCTGTGTGGTTGCATTAGGTTGAAAACTCCTGAGACTTTGCATGCAAATGTTACCAAAATCATCAAAAAATGTGACCTATCATCAGTGCAGCTTCCACTGTACGGTATACACATTGATGCTAAAGTACTCATTAGTAAAACAAGAATTGTTAATTACAGTGATTACCAGTCAGTCTGTGCTGCAAATCCTGAGGACAGGTTTGCTGAAGGACCCATGTTTTTAACCTGGGATGACATAATGGTGTAATATAAAGAAGCCTGGAAATCTATTCTCAACAGCAATAGCCTGTACCTTCATCTGTAGACTATGTCTGCCAAGCCACAGTGTGAATGTGACAGATACCATCAGAACCTGAGAGCAGAAATGACTGCTTGAAGACCTGTATTCATATTGAAAAAGTAAAATTCTATAGATGTCCCTCATAGCTATATATTTCTTCATTAATACCACATTGTATACTTTGCAGATCTCTCCAACAGAGAAATTGTCTTGCTTCACTGCACTGCAGAAGAGCTATACCGTGTTTTATTGTCAACAGCAGCAACAACAATTCTGCAACGTTTTTTTCTGGTCTGCTATCACATCAAAAAGTGTGACTACACTAGCCTGGTAAACACCAGCCTAATAGAGGTAAATCCAAGGATAAAATTTTCAATGCAACTTATTACTTATTACTACTGTAACATCCTTACTTTGGGATGTCTCAGCCAGATGTAGTTACTGCCCACTTTCTCCACCTACCTGCCACCAGACATAGATCAGCTGTCATGAAATGCATGTAGCTTAGATTATTGACAGCTAGGTCAGTTCTTGTTTCCTATGTAAAACTCAGTCACCTCAACAGAAGTGGATGAATAGAGCTGGTTCTTACCTGAAGCTTAAGAGTCTGAATAAATGTTGTAACTTTCTCTGAGAGTTGTACTTAGTCTTCTCTTAATATCACAGAGGGCAGCTAGTTCAACCTTTTTTACCACACTGACACACATCCAGTTGCTGAATTGATTGCTATTTAGACTATGTCTGTTCCGCAATCCAAAAATGTGACTGCTGACGAGGCAGATGTATTTAACTTTCCTTTTGGAGAAAAGGAAAGTGACAAATGTGACATCAATCTTTAAAGCTCATTCAAGGGTAATGCTGAAAATTACATACTTGAAAGTCAAACTTTAGGCCACTAACATTCATTTCCAGAAAGATGAAAAAAGCCAATTAGTGATCACTGTGATGACATACTGGGAAATAATCAACAATGCTTTTGTAGCTGCAAGTTATAGCTAGTGTAGCCACTGGATTTATGTGAAGATATCACCTAGCACATGTGGGTAAGCATGAACTAGTTGATACCACGTAGCTGAACTTTCCGAAAAGTTTTCAGCCTTGCTCCTCATCAAAGGCTGGTTCCAAAGGTATTACAAGATAGGATGGAAAACAAGGCCAAGAAATAATAATGTATTTAAAAATGGGAAATAAAATACAGAAAGAAATGGTCACTTTTATGAAAGGGGAGGATGCCACAATATTGCTACTGAGACCTATGCATTTTACACATTTATAAATAACCAGGACAAGAAGATGATTATGTAGGTGATGAAACTTGCTGACAACATCAGACACATGAAAAGGATTCCACACAAAAAGAAAAAAAGTTCCATAACGCTTTATCTTGAAATATTATGACTAAATGTATACCGCTGCAATTAATAAAATTACAAATAGGGAATGAGTCCAATGGAATTATCAAGGAGAAGGTTTGCAATCACCCAAAAAGGAATATATTCACTTCTAAGCTTTCCAATGAACACAGTCAAGTTTTACCTGCAAAAGCAAGCTTCTCGTGTGCAGATTCAGTCAAAATTGTAGATAAAAGTTGCTTAGGTGAGAAAGCTGGAAAGAAAATCTAGGGTTTGATTCACCTGATTAGATACAGGAAAGAGGAAAACTGCAATTACCATGGGGAGAGCTGCAGGGCCTCTGTGATTTCCCCCAATGGATAGCTGTGATCCCACAGGAGTACCCTTGGCAAAATACACTTATGGGACTGACTGCATCAGCACTTCTCCCAAGTATTTGGCTCTGCGTTCTGCCCTCTGCTATTAAAGAGCGGGGATAGATCTGTGCTTTGCGGGACTGCCTGCTAGCTGGGCTGAGACATGCTTGGCATTGTTGATTTACCCAAATAATGTTTCCAGCACTATGTCCCACAGCTCAGCTTCCACCAGCTGAATCAAAAAAAGTGAATCAGGCCTATTAAGTCTCTGCAAGAAGACTGGAAACGGAGTAGGAAAGAGGATTAAATTCCTAGTAATACCATGGAGAAATATAAACCCAGGGCTGGGGAAACCTGTTCCAGCTTGAGGAAATACTTTATATTGATATGCATCCTTAATGTCTTCTTTCATAGTCCAGTACTGTAAAAGAATGGAACCACTCTCTTATTGAACATTATCTACAGAAAGTAACAAAATATAAATGTTTCTCTATACACTACACATAGGCCATCTGTAAGTCATATCATCTTTTTCTTTTCCTTAATATTGTAGACTCTACTAAGAAGGACTAAGAGCTCAATCTTTCCCTTTTGGCTTTCCTTAGAGGGAGCCAGCTGTCTCATGGAGCTATCAGCAGGGTTTATTTTTCCTGGCTTGGATGCAAACCTCTAGTTATTAATATGAGAGTGAGCTCTGCTAGCTGACAATTTAAGATAAAGTAAATTGGAAGTGACATAAAGGAGCGTGTGGGTGTTAATGTGCGTCACCGAGGTTCTTTGCTGACATCCTGAAAGGTCTCGTCTGTATGGCCGACACTAACAACCTTTACCAGTGACCCTGTGCTATTAAAGGGTAGGCACTTTCATGGATTTGTAAAAGTGACAGATGCGGCATGTGGTTGTAAATTAGCCATGTGAAGTCAGTCTCCAGAGATTTTCAAGCGTGTTTTTTCCTTTGTAATGATTTGTGTTCTTCCATTTTCCAATCTCCACGAAGTGAAGCACTTAACTCTTTTTCACCAGTCATCTTGTAGTACTTCACTTTTTTTCTGAAATTTTATTTTTTTCCCTTCTCCCACTCTCCCTAAGCTATCACAATTCGTATGGCTAAACTTCTGCTCAATTGTTTCTTAAGGTGCTTTTTCTCTTCCTCATCATAGTAATTCTAAAGAAGGTTAGCAAAGTCATATCTGGACAAGATGAAATCTCTTTCAAATCATTAAGCACTATCTTTTATTGACAAATGTGTACACATGCATGTATGCATAAATATGTTTATTTATTTTGTGTATAACAGAATGTCTGTTCTGGCCAAGACTCAAGCAAAGGCTTTTTTAACAATCAAACTATAGCCACTGCTCACGTATGCTGCGGATACAGACCGCATGAGCTTACAAGTCTCTTCATCCCTTACACAGAAACCCAGCTGTGACAGAATTGCACAACTTGAGACAGGGCCAAGCCATCTTATACAGCAACAATTGCATTGTGAAAAGGATGATAACAGGAAATAAACATTATTTTCTAGGCTCAGTCATGTGATTTGCTTCAGTCTTCTAGAAGGTGTCTACAGTGATTGCATGAAATTAAGACTTCTGGTTGACCTGGAACCGCCACATGGTCCATCCCCACCAGGAAGGCATTAGAGCATACAATCCGTCTTCTCTGTTTAGTCTGCTTAAGAATTTCCTTCCATGGAAATTCAGTCATGCCTTTGTAAAGCAGATTTTGGATATGCACTTGCACTGTAATTTATCTGCTACAATAAATGAGAATTACATTTATATAAAGGTTAGCTAGATAATCAACCTTCTAATAAGTAAATTCAGGTCATCTAAAGACTCATCACAAAAAGTATCTATGTGCGACTGCTACAAAACCAAACCCAAAGCAAAAACGAAAAACACATCAAGACAAATTATTCCCTGGACTAAATGTCACCAGCTGTAAGAATCACCATGACAAAACGTGCAGGTTAGAAGGTCATGACCTCATAAAACTACTATTCTAGCTCCTTATCTTAAATCAGTTCCAATTATGTATGGTAAGTTCTTTCCATTTTGAAGTAGAAAATACTTTTTTCTGAGGACTTCAAGCTGGGCATTCAGCATGGATCCAGAGGTGAAAGGTTCAGAATTTTAGGTGCTAAGCCACCAAATCTCTGTCCTCTTCTGTATTTTCTATCCTTTTGAAGTGATTTGCAACTGTTATTTCTAGGGACTATTCATTCCATGGGGAGGACTTGTGCAGTAGCCATGGTAGACTCTCTGAAGCTGTCCAGGCTCTTTAGGTTGCTACCAGTTCATAACACTGCTGGTCTTCTTTCCAGCTTTAGCCAAATGTGTATAATCACCCCTTTAATACAGTGACGTTTGAAGCTGAGGATTTGGTCCCTAAAGTTGACTTTGTCGGGGGCAAAAGTAAATGCATATAAAATTTATTAACTGTTTTTCCTTGCAACTACCATGCGATCAGTATTAAATCTTAGTGCACTGAGATCACTGCAATGCCTGCCCAGATCACCTTAATGCTGTCGCACGAGACTCCATCACAGATGTTACTGGGGCAAGCTCACTTCCTGAGAGAAAGAGGAACGATTGCAGAAATGAGAGGACTCTTTAGCGTTAAAAATTAGTACCAAGACACCCGTACCATAATCTTCACAGTAGAAACCACTCTCTCACCAAGTTGCCAAACCTCAGGTCACAGAGTTAATGGTTTATGCTTTCAGAACTGCTGTTTGGGGTGGTTTTGGAAGGCTAACTTAACACTGTAAGGGGCTAGAAAGGGCTTAAGCTTTTTCGTGGTTTGTTTTGTTTTTTTCCTGGTAGGCTCTATATGTTTTGTAATTGTTCATTTTAAACATGTTTCCTGGTCAGTCATTCTCGAGCTACTCATTCCCACCCTTCAGTAGAGTCCAAAATTGAGTGTTACTATGGAAACTGCTACAGACGTAGCAGCTGCAATTCACAAGAAAGAGAAAGAGGAAAACGGATCAAGAAGTGTCATTTGCATTATGCAAAATTTCATAGCCGTGTATGAATTGCATGCTGTGAAGAAGGTCTTTTGTGAACCTAGAAAGTTAGAAAGGTCACCCTAGCACTAGAGGAAATGATTCCTAAATTGGTAAATAAATTGCATTCAAAAATTCCTGTTTGAAAAAAGAACTATTAATAATCTCTGTTTCTAACGTCCATCTGTCTTTTTCTACAAGGAAAATATATTTCTTTTTTCTCTTTCAAGTGTTCTTAGCTTGTAACCTGATTTTGTGCTCTTTTTTTTTTTTTAAACAGAAAATTTAATCCTGTATTTGTTTAGGTCTTAAGCTGCTTTAAATACAACAGACATGCCAGCAGTATTTGTTACAGTGTTGTCAGTTAAGTCTTTTATTTGCATATCTGAAGGTATTTTCCCCTGCTCTCTTGAACACATCTGTATATTCAGCAAAAGAAAACAGGGCTAAGAAAAAAAAAGACAAATACTACACTAAACAAAAGCTGTGCAGGTATGTACCAAGCCTGTTTCGCTTATCAGCTACAATATTTTTACACCCCCATAAATTCCACTGACTGCAGGCAGGTTTCTGCAGACTTGGCCTGGAGAGCCTCAGAGGGGGGAGGGAGAATCTGGCCTTTTGTCTAGTGCTCAGCCGCTATCAATTATTTAGGAGCAAAATTATGTGACATTTTTCTTTCAATTATGCTGTTTAACAAGGCTTGGGAGTTAATACTGACCAGAAGATGTTTTACCTGTGATATGCTGTAAAATACTCTGCTCTCTGCAGAACAGATCTCCCTTGGCTCTCAATTAATGACTGCAGCCATGCAGCCGCACTAACCTGACTAATCTCACTTGACTGGAGCTGAAAGCACCTCTGTGTTTTTAAAAGATTTTTGCTCTTCTCTAAGTGTGCTGAGAAGAACTATTTGTGCTGGACACACAGTAATAAAAATTTGTCAAACCTGTCAGAAGACTTGGCTCCTAAATACAATTCTTCAAAGAGAGAAGTGAAAAACGGAAGGCATGCTGCTTTATTATTACTGGGGGGACTCTGCGATCTTGTGCCTGACAAAGATCTGTTTAAGATGTATGAGTGGTGTTGTGAGTCTGTATCCAACACCATCCTTATTGTTTTTCATCCAGCAGTTTAGTTTTCAGTCTGGAAACTCACTCTTGCCTTTTGCCCTTGACTTCATAGTCCTGCACAAGTGACTAAGTACTTTCTCAAGCTGTGCATTTTACACACTCTGAACAGTAAGTGAGCATTTAAATATTATGACATCCACTGAGGCGTGCATCAGATGTAAAGAGGAAATGCCTAACAAGTATATTTTTAACAAAGTCTTATTTCCACGTGAAGATCTGTCTGGCATTGCAGCTTCTGAGAAACTGTGATGACTCACTCAGCGGAGAAATCAGTGCAAATGCAAATACGGTTTCTGGATTTGACAACCACCTGCCCCCTTTGCAGCTGCATTATTTGACATTTGCTAACTTGATCACAAATCGTGGGGTACCTTTGAGAAATAGGTTCATTCCTTTTTTTTTCAAAACTCGTTTCTTGCTTTTGTGCCCAACAATTTTTGTCTTTTCACTTGTGCAAACAGCTTTGCTATACTCATCTGACTGGTTTTGCTGTGTTTTCTTCATCCCCAGGAGCAGCAAAACATGTATCATAAGAGTTGCAAAGCTGTCCACTTGCATGTCATCGTCTATTGTTTGCTCACTTTCTACCACAGATATCAGATCAGCACTGAAAAATCAATTCTGACACCAGTCAACCCAGTATTTCTTGATGTTCTGGGAAAGAGAGGCTATAATTTCAGGAAAGTCTTAAAATCTGTGAAGAAAATATGTCTGCAACTCTGATCAAACCATCTACCTTTTGGAGATACCCTCTAGTCAATTCAAAAAGACTTCAGAAAATCTCTAATCTCTATTACTTCTATTTTTTCTATTCTTTCATCACTTGAAGTCCTTAACAGCCAGAGTGATTGCTTTAAAAAGCTGCTTTACCTTTGAGCCATGATACTTTAAACATCTTTGTTAAATCCCAGATTAAGTGGTAAAATTGAGGAAATAGAGGCATTAATGTGATTCAGCAAAGTCAGAGAAACTTAATTCCGGACAAATTTGGTGTCTCCTCATTAGACTGATTCAAAGTTGCTTAGAGCATGAACTACAACATAAGGAACTGAGATTGCAGGAAGAGCTATTTGCTCTAAAGGACTGATTCTGCATTTGGAGATTCCCATATTAGCAGTTTGTGCATGTTGTTTGCTCTGATGCTTCACCACGGACTGCATTCCACCTACTACCCTTCAACCAGAGAGGCACTTGCGTGCACGCAAATTGCAGAATTAAGATCTGCAACCACTTCCTGTAGGCATGCAGCACTGAGCTTACAACCAAGGGAGGATGCAGCCAGGAGGATAGCTCTCAGTCATGTTTTCACTGGTCCAGGGTCTGAGGAGGTCCTCAGCATGTTTACAATAGCCCTAGGAGCATGTTTGCCTTCCAACAGACTATACATACCATGCTTTGCTCTGCCGCCTAACAGAGGCAGCATGACCCTTTCTGCTTGCTGCCTGACCCCAAGCAAGCCCTTTTCACTAGAGCTTGCCTGCCAGAAGGAACTCTTTTGCAATCCAGAAAGGGGTTTTAGGATTCATTCATGGTATTCTGGCCCCTTCATCCCAAAGAAAAGGGACAATGGTGGAATGAGGATTTTGCCTTAGTAGTTGCGGCATCCCTCCCCCCCAAGATCCAAAGCAAAAAATCTCATCTCAGAAACTGGACTAAGGAATCACCTTTTCAAGACTTATATTTGGGAAGTAAAATACTTAGAAATGAAAGGCTCCATTTCCTTTTTCTCAACTGAAATCACAGTTACATCCCTATCTGCCTTCCACTCAAGGAATTTATCAGAAGCTGTCACTGTGGCAGATGATCTATCAGCAGACAAGGCTCTGCAAAATCATCTGAGTCCCTTTACAAATAAGTCATAGATTAAAACTCCCTTGGAGTATCAGGCGCACTGTTTCCTTTCTTTAAAAAAGAACGATTTTTCTTTTTTCAGGTCTGTTACAAATTAGAAATACACAAGAACATTTCAATAGCCAGCTGCTCTAGATAATGATCTTTTGTTCATTTTTACTGATACCTTTCTTCAAAAGACAAATTTAAAATGTAGCCACTATTCCTCCTAAGTGTCTGATCAGAACTGCAAAGCATGACATTTCGCACCAAAGTGGCTTTGCAAACTTTCATATGGCTCAAAGTGAAAAATTTCCATTATCGTAGAGGAATTTTATGGAAGAGTGAAATCTCAAGTGCATGAAATAACCAAAAATGGAACGGAAATTTTTTGCCCAGTAAATTTGCCACATATAAATACCCTCCTCTCTTTTAAAGGGCTCTGTAAAGCAAAATATAATAAAGACAGAAATAAACCCATGTGTAATAGTCATCGTTTAGTCATTTAGTGTACGTCATATTTATGAAATGTTGAGCTATTTTATTTTGTAATAAATGGTGAATAATTGATTTCTCTCTGTGCTTGCAGTAATTTGTTCCACATTCTGTGTACTTGCTATTTTATTTCCTTTTCAAAGAAAAGCCAGAGAGGAATTCATTGACATACTTTGGCTATGACTACGCACGGTTTTATCTAGGATGGATTTCAGAGACCACACAAATTTTATTTTGAAAGTCTGTGTTTCTATTTAAAAAAATAACATAGATTATCATACACTTGCCTTTCTTCATTAAGACCATTCTTGTATGTATCATTACCATTTATTTATTGGTGAAAAGCACTCTACAGCACCTGCAAAATTAGTTTACCTTCACATATATAACAAGAAATACTTCTGCTGTCTCACACGGTGTAACAGCCGGGAAAAATGGAGGTTTTGCACGCTGAGTCCAGCTGAGTTACATATCCACCTCCATCCTATGAAATATACTTGAAAGTGGAAAATAATGGCTATTTGTTTTAATGATGATGGCTTTAGGATGACCTTACTGCTTATTATTCTCCTCTTATTGTCCTTCGTATCCAGGATAAACTGCAAATGTTACAGAAAGTTGTTACTGAATCTACGTCCTTATCAAAAACACCCACATTATTTCCATGTACACAAAATAAAGATGAGTTGCAAGGCCCATATACATATCCAGTAAATGGACTAAGTAACTCACGAGAAATAATCACAAAAGAAATACAATGTATCCAGGAAAAGTGGACTCCAAAACTAAGAGCAATACTTTCATTTTCAATTGGTCTGTGCTTTCCAATATCAAGACCTCTTTGGTCATCCCCTGGACTTTATGTCAGTAAATTAAACTCTAGAAATAAAAACAAACTAAAAAAAATAAAAAGGACACATATGTAGCCTTTCTCACGTGATTCATAGAATCGTAGAATTATAGAATGCTTGGAATTGGAAGAGATCTTTAGAGGTCATCCAGCCCAGCCCCCCTGCAGTGGCCAGGGATACGTTCAACTAGATCAGGTTGCTCAGAGCCCAGTCAAGTCTGGTCTTGAATGTTTCTGGGGATGGGACCTCCATTACCTCTCTGGGCAACCCGTCCCAGTGTTTCAACATCCTTATCATAAAAAATTTTGTGCTTATATCTAGCCTAAATCTCCCCTCCCTTACTTTAAAGACATTGCTCCTCATCCTGTCACAACAGGCCCTGCTGCAAATAATTTCCCCGTCTTTCCTACAGGCCCCCTACAGGTGCTGGAAGGGCGCAATAAGGTGTCCCCACAGGCTCCTCTGCTCCAGCCTGAACAACCCCAACTTTCTCAACCTTTCCTTACAGGACAGATCATCCATCCTTTTGATCATTTTTGTGGCTTTTCTCTGGACCTGCTTCAACAGGTCTGTGTCCACCCTGTGGAACTCTGGGTTCCAGAGCTGGACACCAGGACTCCACATGAGGTCTCACCAGAGTGGAGTAGAGGGAAAGAATCCTCTCCCTCGACCTGCTGCTGTGCTTCTTTTGATGCAGCCCAGGATATGGTTGGCCTTCTGGCCTGCGAGGGCACATTGGTAGCGCATGTTAAGCATTTCATCCACCAGTAACTCCAAGTCCTTCTCCGCAGGGCTGCTCTCAATCCCTTCATCCCCCAGACTGTATTGATAACAGGGGTTTCCCCTACCCAGGTGCAGGACCTTGCACTTGGCCGTGTTGAACCTCATGAGGTTCACACAGGCCCACTTCTCCAGCTTGTCCAGATCCCTCTGGATGGCATCCCATCCCTCACATGTGTCAGCCACACCACTCAGCTTGGTGTCATCTGCAAACTTGCTGAGGGTGCACTCTATCTTGCTGTCTAAGTCATTGATGAAAATATTAAACAGGACTGGTCCCACTATGGACCACTGAGGGATACCACTTGTCACCAGCGTCCATTTGGACATCTAGCTGTTGGCCACTACCCTCTGGCTGTGACCTTCCAACCAGTTCTTCATCCATGGAACAGTCCACCCTTCAAATCCATGTTTCTCCAATTTAGAGAGGAGAAAGTTGTGGTGGACTGTGTTGAAGGCTTTACAGAAGTCCACATAGATCACATCCATAGCTCTTCCCTTGTCCACTGATGCAGTCATTCAATCCAAGAAAGCCACTAGGTTGGTCAGGCAGGACTTGCCCTTGGTGAAGCCATGCTGGTTGTCTCGAATCTCCTCCCTGTCCTCCATGTGCCTTAGCATAACTTGTAGGAGGATCTGTTCTGTAATCTTCCCAGGCACAGAGGTGAGGCTGACAGGGTGGTAGTTTCCAGGGTCCTCCTTTCTACCCTTTTTAAAAATGGACACAATATTTCTCTTCTTCCAGTCATCAGGGACCTTGCCTAACTGCCATGGCTTTCCAAATATCATGGAGAGTGGCTTGGTAATGACTTTAGCCAATTCCCTCAAGACTCTGGGATGCATCTCATCATGTCCCATAGACTTTTGTACGTTCAGGTTCCTCAGGTGGTCCCCAACCTGGTCTTTCCTTACAGTGGGAGGGGCTTTACCCCTCTGGTCCCCAACTTGCAGTCCATCAACAGAGGAGGGTTGAGGAGAGAGGCTGCTGGTGAATACTGAGGCAAAAATGTTGAGTACTTCAGCCTCCTCCTCTTCTGTTGATATGAGGTGGCCATTCTTGTTCACTGGGGTGGAACACTTTCTTTAGCCTTCCTTTTCTGGTTGACATACCTGTAGAAGCCCTTTTTGTTATTCTTTGCATTGCTTGCCAAATTCAGCTCCAGCTGTGCCTTGGCCCTCCTGACCTCATCCCTACGCAACGGGGCGGTGTCCCTGTACTCTTCCCAAGATACCTGTCCCTGCTTCCACTGCCTGTGCAGTTCCCTCTTGCCCTGTAGTTTGACCAGCAGGTCTCAACTGAGCTGTGCTGATCTCTTCCCTTCCTTGCCTGACTTCTTACACTCGAGGATTAAGAATGTCAAGTGAGTGAACAGAATGTCATTGAAGTGGAAAACACGGTATCATATAACATGACTCCACTGAAAGAGCATAAGTGGGGAATAACAAACTGGAGAGTTCTTATGCGATTATTGAGGAATGGAGAAGATTTGTGAAAGAGAAACAGAACAACTGTAGGAATAACATATGAAGCCCTGATGAGCAAGTTAAAAATTATCAGTAAAGTTTGGAGCACCTCTGACCTCTGATACCACTTGGTGCCTTACTTAGTGTCATAGGAAGTCTGAGTTTTCTAAAGGGAATAACTCAGTAATTTCCAGATCTTTATAAAGGTAACCTCCCATGAAAACAGCTGATCATGTGACAGACACTCCAGCAAATGTCTAACTTCAAAAGATATAAAATAAAGTTCCAGAAGTCATGTTTTTTTAAAGGCAATAATATGGCCCTTTCAATCACAAGGCAATCTGTTACTACATCTGGTTTAGATTACAGTGTGTCTTCAATAACTTAGTGCATTTGTTTAAAATTTGAGATAATGTAACTGTTGAAACCTGCCTTGAAGAAATGTAATGTTTGGAGGAAGATATCATTAGATAAATTCAAAATTCCTTTGAAGAAATGTTATACTTTTATTTGCTACAAAAGTAGTAAACATTATTAGTATATATGACTTCCTGATGTTAAAAGTTGACAATAAAACAGAAAAGTGTATTTTTCTCTTTTGTTGACCAGAAGCCTAAGAAGTCATTGAAAGCCTATCTCCAAAGCAAAGGTAGTATCAGAACCTCAGCAAAGTGAGTTTTGAGATGCTTTTTAACTACCGACCACTAAATGTTATTCTATTTATGAATCTATTTAATCATTACTGCACATATAGAAATTAAATTCAATTCCAGGTAAGAATTACCACTCATTTATAATGAAAAAAATCTAATAGGGCAATCCAAGAATCATGGACATCATGTGTTTTTATTAAACATGGAAACCATTTCCCATTTCTGCTTCTACTTGACTGGAAGAGCTCACAGCCACGGAAGTGTTACTACATATGGATAAAAAATCCCCACAAACCCTATCCGCTTGCATGCGATGTTATGAAGCTTTTTACCTGGACTTGTCAGGCACAATGATTCATGACAGACAGCAGAAAGGATGCATGTTTGCTGTGTTATTGTGGACTGAGAACAGATTACAGTATTTAGATAGCTTTTATGTCCGGTCACATACTGGTGACATTATGTATCAATGCCAGGTTTAGGACATTGTGAAGGTGCTCTGCCAGAGTCCGGGAGAAATCTCTAGTAATGAAAAGCTGTTCTGTAAGTGTAATAATTATGAAAGTGACTGTTAATCTGCACTTGGGCTTAATGCAGCATTTACAGAAAATATAGGGTTAGTCGAGAAGTTTTGTGCTTTCGTGAAGAAGGGAATGAACAGGCTCTCTGTAAAATTCAGATTTCCTCTCTTTAGCAGTGTGACATAAAACAGATCCTGTCTGGCAGCTCTGATTTTTTCCCTCACTGTCTTCACAGAGGTTCAGCACCTTGAGCGGGTGTAACAGCTGGGCACACCAGAGCAGGACCACAGCCTCTTGTCTGCAAGGTAACAGCACTACTGAAGCTGGTGGAAGGAGCACACACACCAGGGATGACCCAGAGCCTTTCAGGAAAGCTCCAGTGAACTCCAAGTCAAGTCTGTTTTGAGCATCTGTTGAACACAGTCATCTTCACATATTCGTTGTATATTACTAAGCATCTCAAAACAGAAGCAGTATCTGAACGTAACCAGCATGACCCAAACATTGTCTATCAATTCCTGGCTTAAGAAGGACCTTTGCTTGAAATGTGTGAAGAGGAGAGAGGCAACATGCCTCTCTGTAAGGCAAGACATGATCTCTGAGAATCACAGAATCACAGAATGGTTGAAGTTGGCAGAGAAGTCTGGATTTCATCTGGTCTAAACTCCCTGCTCAAGCAGGGTCACCAAGAGCTGGTAACCAAGGACCTTGTCCAGAAGACTTCTGCGTATCTCCAAGGTGTAAGACTCTACTATTTCTCTGGATAACCTGTACCAGTGCCCAGCCACCCTCACAGTGAAAAAGTGTCTCCTGACATCCAGGAGGAACCTGCTTGCCAGAGTCCACTACTCTCTGACCAGGTCCCTTTAAATATGCCGTACATTGAATGTGTAAAGTTTAACATTAAATTTACTTATTTGATTTTACTTGATGTTGCATAGAATTTCTGATTTAGCAGAGTGACACAAAGTATATTAGAGAACACAATATGAACTTCAGTTACACTTAGCAAAATATATGTAGCAATTGCATTGAACAACTTAAACACCATGACAATGGGATTCCCACTACCGGTCTCTCTGATGTGCTCACCATCATGACAACGGGCATCGCCAGTTGCCAGGAAGTCATCTGTGGCTTGAGGCCATCTCACGTCTGTTGCTCTTTATGAAATTCTTTCATTAATTTGTTCAGTTTTATATTCTATGTTGGACCAAGCCACTCCTTCACTCTCCCCATGTTGGTCCGTCTAACTCAGGAAGACAGATTTCAGCAGTTTCTCCATGGTTGTTCTGTAGGAGCAACTGGAAGTAAAAGACTAAGTATGTTTTGAAAAAGATACAGATGGGCGATATGCAACCACCTCTGTTTCTTTGAATGAGTTCCTATACTTTTGTTTGATATGTCAAATTCAGAAAGCAAAAGAACAAAGTAATTTTCTGTCGACTATGTATACATATTGGTGAGATCCTCTGAGAAGAACCAACATAGGCCTCGCAGCCTTTCCTCTTACAAGAGATGCTCCTGATCCCTTCATCATCTTTGTGGCCCTTTGTTGGACTCTCTCTCGTATGTCCATGGTTCTCTTGAAATGGTGAGACCAGTACTGGACACAGTACTCCGGGTGTGGCCTCACCAGTGCCAAGCAGAGGGGAAGGATCACCTCCTTCTACCTGCTTGTAATACATTGCTTAATGTTGCCCAGGATACCACTCACCTTCTTTACATCAAGGGCACATTGCTGGCTCATGTTCAACTTGGTGTCCACCAGGACCCTCAGGGCATTATCTGCAAAGCTGCTTTCCAGCCGGGTGGTCCCCAGCATGTGCTGGTGCCTGGGGTTGTTCCTCCCCAGGTGTAGGACATGACGGTTCCCCTTGCTGAATTTCACGAGGTTCCTGTCAGCCCCTTTCTTCAGCCTTTTCTCCTGGTACTAAGCCCTAGTGCTATAACTTTTTTAAATTGAACTGAATTCAAAAAAGTTTTGTTAAACTCAGTCTCTCAGCTTGGTATAGAATGTAGTGTTGTATAAAGGCAGTACAGCTTTGATTTTGAAATACCACAATCATGTTCTGGGTTTTCTTTGTAGGATTTCTATTATTATAATTAATTTTGTAGAATATTTTGCCTCACTTTCCTTAGTCATGACATTTTATTTACACACTCTAATATCTTTAAAATAAGCACAATAATACTGTTAATAAACAGCAAACAAATGATTGCTTTTCTTAAGAACTCCCATTCTTACCTCTCAGGACTCTACCAATCACAACAAATACATATCCAGCATTGGTATTTTTCTCACCTAGAAAAGTTATCAAGTTGATATGAGAACCTTTCAAGTTTTTTGAAGTCGTCCTTCATCTATACCTTTGCCAGCACAGTACAAGGGCTTCTTTTTAATTTGAAGTTATGTTGGGGAAGTGTTTTAATTCTTGATTTAGATTGTGGTCTCCCAGAGGTTCCAGGGTTTCTGGCTGAAAGATAAAGCTTCATGCTTTATTTTTCCTTGCAGCAGAGAAGTAATAGACACCACATGCTGTGCTCCAGTCTGCAGCTTTTTGAATGTAAGTAAGCCCAGTACTTATTTTGTGGGTCTTCTGACACTTGAGCACTCTTTCCTGAGGGAACAAGTCAAGCCGTATACAATTTCAGCTTTTTTTGTTGCACAAACTATGTGGCATTAGCAGAAAATACTTGCAGTAGTGTGAGGTAATAGACTGGCATGTCTGTATAGAAATGCATGAATATTTGGCACCTGGTATCCTATGCTGCTGCATAAAGCCATACTTGCATTCAAACAAATCCTCTGTTCTCTGGCATAACGTACCCAACATTGGGTGCAGGATTAAATAAAACTCCTCAAGTTAGGAACCACTATTTGTTCTTTTCTGTGTAAAGTCAACCACAAATGGGCATGGATCTGAAATATTATTCTAACCTTAATAACTCTTTCACACTGTGGTGTATCTTGAACTCATTCTTTCCAATAATGGGCTATAGCTTATCCCAAGTGGGAGACATGGAGTCAGCACAGACTGTTCTAAGCAGACCAGCCTTCTCAGTGTTCATCTGGGAACTTTACCCAAGCACTGACCCACTTGAAATTACATGTATATTAAGCCTCACTTAATAAAATGCATAAATGGAAATTATCACCAGACTTCCTTTGCCATATTGGAAAAACTACAGTGATGACACAGTACAAGCAAGCCTAAAGCTACCTTAAAAAAATACTAATTTAAAATTGCAAATTTACGGTTGCAGAGAAGTATTAACCTTGCTCTTCTCTTTAGACCTAAATAAGGCCTACATTTTATGTGTCTTTTCTTCCATCCACCCCCAAAACATGACTGGTAGGTTCACCAAAATACACTTTCCTTCTTTTTCCCTTTGCCTTTCAGAGGCCTGCGAGGTTCTCTTTTTTGTGTGTCAGTTCAGGCTATAACCCTGCAGTTTGAGTTTATCTTGGCTGTAAAACGCAGCAGTAATTTATATGCTCCCTTACTCGGCTCTCCTCTGAGGCACTGCCAGCTGTCTAGCCAGCAGCTTAAAGAAAAGAGCTGTAATGAGCACAAATGTGCAGGGGGTAAGGGGAAGGTGCATGCAGCCCACAACCGTGTTCCTGTTTCCTTAGCTGGTGGTGGTTATTTTAAATGGCATTACAGCAAGCTGTCAGCACGACAAGATTCTCTGCATAGGCACTGCACACTTCCTCCCATAGATTTCTCATTCCTTTCTTTCATTCCTCAGTAAAGAATAGATTTAAAGGATGAGGAAAAGCCCAGAGCAGCTGTTATGTAATACGGAATGTGAGTTACGGTGTAAAACCTTGCTCCCTCCTGCTTTTTTCCCCTTCATCAAGAGTAAGCTCTTTGAGCGGGCAGACAAAGCCTGAAGGTGATCTTGATGTACTAGACACGGGCTTTGATTTTAGCTTGCCTGAGCTCTAGTTTTTGATGTAATACAGTTGCGAGTTTTATTTCTTCCATAGCTGTGCAGTATGCTTATTTAAACCTTACCATCACTTTACTGTTGAAAAACAAGAAGGAGAAAAAAAAAGTATTTTACCTGTAAGTCATTTCTGTGAAGGAATTTTTTCCCTGCTGTTTTCCCTAAAACTTTGTCATACGTATATGTAAAGCAAAAATTACTTGTTCACATAGTTCCTGTGTTGCAGAAATCCTTCAAATATCCTCGATACTTTCTCTAAAGTCGATTAAAAAATAGTAGGTTAGACTCTGATCTCTGTGAGGCCAGTGTGAATCCAGAAAAAAATCCCATGTCATCCCACTAGGATCAGTAGCTTATCATTGCACTGGTGCAACAGATGAGAACCTGGCTCATTTCAACCCTTCCACTTACATAGCAAAATACTTTCGTTTCCTATAAACTCTCTACAAAATCAAATATTCCAATTTTTAACTGGAGGTTTTGGGGTCTTCAGCACACCAGCCAAAAAATGTGGCTTTGATTCTTATGATATTCTTAAATAAGCTGAGGTTTATGATCTGATAAAAGACACTTTCTGTGCAGAAATCCAGGTCTCCCTTAAGTTGCACCAAAGTTACATAATCTCTAATTGGCCTCGCACTAGAGTTTCCCTATGCAGTACATCAGGACAAAAAATAAGACTTCTTAAAAATGGTGGAGGACCGCAAAATACTGGAATCGTCTTAATCATGGCAGAGCATAGGGTATAGGTCAATTATTTTTTGTGTGATATTTTTAATTATTGGTCCCACACAATGAACCTTGAAATGGGAAAATCCCCCTCAGTCACCACACTCAACCTGTCCAAATCCATGATATATAAAGTGTTCTGGAGCATCTGAACCCACAATAATGAGCAACTAATATAGGCTGATTTAAGCTTCGTTAACCAGAGGAATTATATGTAGATAACCCACAAGCCTATATATATTTTGAAGCACAATTTAGAGTGAGATCCCATCTGGAAGGTCTTGACTCTTATGCTATTTATTTTAATAAATCCTGGCTAAGTAGTTAAATGTAATAAAGCCCTCCCTTACGGTACAATTTTCACTATGATTCAATAAAAACAAACCTACAAATACACGATCTCTTCTTTCATGGAGCCCATGAACGGTTTTGTTTAATCATAAAACAAAGTATCCTAGAGGGGTCAGAAATATAGGCAGGAAGTAACAAAATGAGATTCAACATGAAAAAGGCAAATTAATGGGTCTGAGGGAAAATAAACTGAAACAGATATTCAGCAGGAAGGAGGTACTTGTAAAACAGCAAAGGTAAAAAAGCTCAAGAAGACTAAGAAAACTCAAAAATAGCAAAGCACTTGTAATAGAAACTTGCTGGCAAAAGAGACCAATACACTTTATGAAACTGTATGAAAAAGCCATCATATCTCTTATATAAGAGGTAACAGTTCTCTGTATAGCAGTGGTGTGACTGAACTCGAACATCAATATTCACTTCATAAAAACTCAGATAAACCAGAAAGTTGTTCATATGTCAGAGAAAGTTCAGAGAACTTCCATAAATAAAGGACTGACCACCGTGATGAAAAGCAGGTCCTGAGCTTTCTTCTATGGAAGTCAATTCGAGTATTTCCATGGACAAAACACTCCAAGATCAGCTAATTACAATTAATGGCTGCTGTGATTAACTGCAGGATGCAGGCACAAGGGAGACATCAGAATTATCCAAGTCAAGGACTGACTATGAACGGTCCTCTGAGTCCCTCTTTCTGTTCGTCATCCACAGAAGGAAACAAGCTTGGATCTACAGGACACTACATGGTTGTCTGCAGTATGGAGCTGTACAAGGTTCTTGGTCTAAGAAGATATAAATGTGAGTCCGAAGATGGAAGAAAGCCAAAAAAAATGTAGATCAAATATAAAAAAAAATCCGTGCTCTGAAATCTAAGTCTAGCCTCCCTGAAGAAGAAAGTACCACCATCTGTTGGATCATTTAAAATAAGAGTATAACACACTAAATAATAAGTATTTTAGCAAGTTGCATGAGGATTCTCTCTCCGCATGTCTCATAGTATGCCTGTTGTTTAGATTGCGACCTGATGCATTTGTACGGCACAAACTGTGCCCATGCAGCTCCTTGCTTTAACTGTAACTATGTACCAGTCTGCCTTGGACTTCCAAGGACGACGTAAATTCCCCTATGTTTTTCCTCAGTAAAATCACCTGGACAAAGCCACCTTGACACTTCTTCTGTCCATGGGCTTATCCATAGAGGTCATTTTCACTAAGCTGCCGGTGCCTTCTTCCAAAACTGGCAGGAATTGGAGACAATAACCAACTCCTCTTTGCTGAGGCAATTAATTGGTGTACCTTGTTCACCAGTATAATGTATGAGAAATTTCATATAAAAGAATGACAGACTGTATTTTGGACTCAAAATTTAGCAGTATGTGCATCCTGGATAGGCTAAAAGAATCTAGACTTTCACACCTTGCTAGAAACAATCACATACTCGGGCTAATTCAGATATTTCAATTTCATCTAAAACCACTCTAACTTGCTGCTTGATTTATGAGAAGATGCCGTGTGAAAATGAAGAAAAATGCCTTTCCTTCCATCTTTCCCACAGTAAAGGTTTTATTTACTTTATATAATTGCTTTCATCCTTGTCACCAGGAAGTAAAAAATGACAGGACTTAGCACTTCCTACAGAAGTGCACAAAAGGAGGAGCCCAAGGATTAGGAGGCTGCTGTATGGATACAGTATCTTCATTAACATTTCCTCCCTCCTTTCTAATAATTGAACAAATGAAGTTAGGACTGAACCTCAAAAAAAGAATGACAATTCTTGTTTTTCCTCAGGTTCATTGTCTAGATTTTTGCTCTGTATCTGCGCCTCAGATCCCACTGATTTCTTAAACTTGATATCTTTCTGGGTTTCCCCAGGCTCTTTAGATTCAGTTCCAAACAAATAATGACAAAATTGCTGGAAACACTTCTGGCTACTTTGGATGGATTCAGTGGTACCTCACATTTTGCTCCACCCTCACAGTTTTTTGCCTCTCTGGTTTACAATGAAGAAGTCACACAAATGATAATTCTATGTGCCAAGTGCTTGCTATGTGAAAATTCAACTTTATTACAGGAAGACCAGGCATTATATTCTTTCTTCTATTTTAAATGTTTTCCTCTTTTTCTTCAGGAATGAGTAGGCAAAATAAGCATTTAAATTACCTTTGTTGGGATGACCATATTTCATTGAATAGAAAGGTGGCAGTTCTAATAATGACAAAAGAATATTTTTTCACATTCTTGGCAAATACAAGGCATAAATCATTGTCTTGCTTGGAAAGATCTGGTTCATATTTTGAAGATTTTTGTTCAGTCAATTAAGAATTTCTAACTTTCAGATATTAATGATGCATTTGTGAGAGTTTTGAATATCTACCTTTTTATTATCAATACTATTTTGAGAAATTTGAGTAAAAAATGTTGAGCAAGCTCTTTTATTTTTTGATCACCAGTGTGGTTAGAAGGTTGCTGGGTTTGGTTTTGTTGTTTTTTTTTTTTTTAATGGAAACTGATTTATACAGAAGATGGCTGTCAGCAAAGAAAGTAATGACACATAGAGCCTTTGAAAGAAAGCCCCTTTCATGCCCTACAAGTACATAGTCAAAATGAGTAATTGGATGAAGAGCAGATGTCAAAACTAGAAACACCAAAGTCATGGCAGCAGGCAGAGAACAAAAGAAGTAGAGGTATTTTTAAAAGCAGTAGCCACTTCTCAGATGGCCACCTGCTAAGTAAGCTCCTGTCCCTTGATAGTTGAGACAATCCACACAAAGACTCCTGACCGATTTCTGAAACAAAAACCAACAAAAGATGCAGAACTGCCATTAGCCATCCCTGATCAGAAGCAGACTGTGGCCCTGCTCTTCTCTTCCCACCTTTGCATTTTCCACTTTCTGCTGACTGCCCCTCTTGACTCCTTCTCTTCAGGACAGCTTTCATGAACACTGGGAGATCTACTCTTGTTCCCAATACTCTGCTGCACTGAGAGCAGTTTTCAGTCCTCAAATCTCTACAGTTTTTTTCAGGGGAGACTGGGTCCCTTTAATGGCAAATTTAAGCTACTGCCAACCATCTTCATTTTCACATTTACCTTTGATGCAATCCTATGCCGATTAATATCTGCGCATTAAAGGTTCAAAACCACTACAAAGCTGCATTTCAATCTCCTGTGCTCTCAACTCACCTCCCACCAGATATACACAAACGCTTGGTTTAAGAATTTGGAAGCCAGCAAACACCAGAGTTGAGCCTGGCTACTCAGTTACAGCTCCGGAGGCAAACAAAAGGAAGGAAGTGAACAAATCAGGGGGAGAGAGAGACAGATTAAGTTACCAGAGACTCTGACCCTGAAGGCTCAAGAAGTAAAGTCAAGGAAGGCAGGGGCACTAGTTAGCTGGAAATGCCTTTGAATTCCTTTAATCCCTTAGGTCGATTTAAAAGGAAATGATCTGACTGTTCTGCATCTGCTAGTGATTGAAGGCAAATAAGGAGCATTGTGTGATTTCCAGTTCAAGAACTATATAGTACACACAGCTTTCATGAAAGCAAATACAGCAAATCTCAATTGACCTAGACTGACTGATAAACCCTGAGATGCCTCTAACATATGGGAAGCCGATGCTGGTACAGACTCCCCAGAATAAAAAAAAAAAAAAAAGAGAAATAAGAAAAAAACCCCCAAACCCTCCGTGTCTCTAAAGTGAAGGAGGAAAAGAAGGGAAATAATTTATTGCAGGGGATGTTTTTGGCTGAAACACTGTGGTCCCCAAATCATCCTCAATATTTAGTCTGCTATTATGTAGACAGAAAAAAAGCCTGAAATCACACCCTACTGGGCCTCTCAGATTAAGCCTTCTGCTACGTGTAACTGGAAACAGCCTTCCAAGGCTTGTTTATGTAATGATACCATACCATAAGAGCCTGGCTACAGAGGAAAGCTTTATTGGGTCTTCTAATAAGTGTTATTAGTGTGTAGCACTGGAAATGATCCCATTTGGGCTTGTAATGCGCAGTGATTAAGGGCTAGTCTGTGTCTGTAAAGCAATATCTTGGCCGTGGGTGTCGATAAAAACAAAGGCATGCTTTCCAGAGACATTACTCTAATGTCCCATCCTCTCCAGACTTGCTACCCGTTTCTCTCTCATTCCCCTTACATCCTCACAGGCGCCACGCAGCCCCACAGTGACGAATCTCACCCTGCTCCGCTCTGCCCAGTCTGAGGAGGTTCGTCTCCTAGGGCCTGGGGTTCAGGAAATCTCCAGCTGAGATTAACCTTTATTGAAATGGTCAGAGGAAAGACTTTTCTTGCCTGCTCACTACCTAAATGTGTACCAACACATGGAAAATCAAATGCATAGCTGGAAACTAGCAGACACTGCAGAGCAAGGATCAGCCAGTTGGTGGAATACACAGGTGGGTGTATGCGATCCTCATAAATTACTTTTTAATGCTTGATGTAGAAAATTAAACGGAGTTTATTTCACAAAGCATTTAACTTCTTCAGGCTACCAGTTTTAGACCAGTCTCTGCAAACTTCTGAAATGCACCAGATCTGACTGCAAAGAGTCTACTCCCTGCTCCTGCATGACCATCTCCTTGTTATTAGCTACATTGCAGCCATAGAAAATAGGCAGCATTTTTCCCCTGACTGCATTTAGTTACAATGGACTCTTCCTTCCACATTTATGTATGTGCACTTTGCTCTCTGTAGCACATTATGAAGCGTCATTCAAACGCATTAACTCTGCATGCTGACTGAGTCTGGACAGAGATTACTTGTGTTACAAAGCAGAAGAAATTTCAAAAATATTTACATTATAGTTAATAATAACTTTCTCTACATTCTCTATTTTCTATCAGTATGGTTCTTCTAATGTTTAACAATTTGAAGAAAGAGGAATTTTTTCACAGAGTTGTTCTGCAACACAGTTGCCTGGCCCCCTTTTCTAAATACATAATTTCTAATTCTTCAAGCCAAGTGTTGAATTCTTAAGAACTTCTTGAGTTTCTGCTGGGATAAATTTCTCCATTCCTTTCTTGCAAGTTGAATGATTTTGGCAAGAGAGTAAGAGTAATGGAAATAATAACACTACTAATAGGAAAAGGATTTGCAATGTTAATTTTAAATGTTTCGTTCCACAACCTGTCAAATTATTTTTCCTGGGATTCCAAACCCTGTACTAGTTCTTGCAATGCTGAAAACTATGCCCTTACTTCTTCATGCTGCTTTGTTTCCTACATATCTGCTGACAGCATCTTTCTAAACTGTTCCAAAGGAAAGAAAACAGCATGTGTGCAAAGTTCAGCCTGTTTTAAAACTGGCTTCTAAGTACACTGCAAGATGATGTGTGCAGGAACGCACCCATCTGAAATCATGTTAAAGAGAAGCAATTCACATTCAAAGGGAAAAAACAACATAGAACTCCACCAAAAAGATAGGAAAAAAGTGTAATTTGCAATCAGAGACTTCTAAGTGCCAATAGTGTTACATAAGGAAATTCTATCATGTTGTTGAGGTTAAAGGCATACTATAACTATCAGAAAACAAAAATGACATATTTCTGTACTAGAAGGAGCTTCATCTTCAAATTTTTCTTCAACAAAAAAGAAATTCACCTCTTCAGAAAACACCTGAATAAATGTGTTTATTTGAAAGTTAGTTAGAGTAATATACCGGTCATATTAATTACAAGAGATAATTTACCAGCATGGGAATAAAAATTTAAAGGTATGTTTAGTACACACTTACATCTAGAGAAAGTAGGAAAATGTATTTTCAGGAAATACTTACTGAAAGGAGTGTGAGTATGTGAAGAAAAAATGAAACTTGAAATATCCCACTGTCTTGGCTTGCGCTTTCTCTCTCTTTGTACTTAGAAACACTGAACATGAGTTCAACAACAAGACAGCTCCTGCAGGTGCATGAAATCAGAAACTAAGTATATGGAGGGGGAGAGGGAAAAAAAGAAAGAAGAAAGAAAACCATAATCATGGCAGCATACCAAACTCCTCTCTCACAAGAAGATGGACTCAGACAAGGACGTGCTCTGCCACTGGTCATTCTTTAGATGACAATGGGAAAAATCTGAAATTGCAACAGAGCTCAACACAAAGCCAAGCAAAGCAAGAGCAGCTGCAAGAGCTGTTAAAGGCAGCAATCTGCAAAGTGCATCTTCGTTAATAAAGTCTATTGGTAACAAAATGGAGGGGCGAATGAAACATTCAGAAAGCACGTGAAGAATTTTACTATTGCCAAAAGTTGATCCTGAAAGATATCTTAAAAAAAAACCCAGGATAAAAAGCCCGGAAAAAATGTCTGAATAAGCTGTGTGGCATGACTGACTCTTGCAGTTACCAAGCTACTCTTCACCCATGTTTTGTAATTGAAGTAATCATTAGAAATCAGAGAAAACAACTAAAGAGGAAACTTGACTCTCTAGGCTTAGCTTGTTTGTAGCCTTGGCCATGTCACCTAGCAAGGTTCTAACTTCTAAATCCTCATCTTTACCTTCTTAATTCTTTTCTGGAGTCTAAAATTTGACCACTAAATTCAAGACTTCTGCACTGTTGCTTTTGTGCATCATCTTTATTACAGCAAAACAATTAGAAAACTCCGAGATTTTTGTACAGGGGAGTATTTTCCCATCCTTGATTATTTGTATGTCCTCTCCTCGTAGCTTGCACGATTTATCTACATGTTTCTTGAACAGCAGGCAGATGGACACAAATACCAACTATGTACGCTTTTTACTCACAAAAACTATTTGCAAGCTCTGCTTCCCATGAAAGACTACTTGTCCTTTTCGTAATCAGTATCGATTATATTCTTAAACATTTGACTACATATGTATGCTGATGTTCATCTTCCTGGGAGCACAGGTAACTTAATAAATTTGTAATATTCGCCTTCTGCCAAACAGTTCTGTCAACTTCATGTTTTAACAGTCATGGTTGTGAAATATCTTCCTGGTCATAAATAAAACAATGGAAAAAGAAAAAAAAAAATAAATAATATCATGCCATGATCAAAACTCTGTTCCAAAAAAACTGGAATAAGAATTTCTTCATTTTTGTATTACTTTCCTTTTATTATTTGTTCATTCTTTACTAATTATTGATATAACTTTACCAAAGATTCTATTATTTTATTTGATAGACCCATAATTTTACACAGCATCAAAAGTCCCTTTAAAAACATAGATTTAACATTAGCTTCCTTCCAGTTCTGTGGAATATTCCATGTTTCAAAGAATACGGAAAACCTGTGTTAATGGATCAGAGACATCACCAGCTACTGTCTTTACAGCAATCTTGTTTTGAATAGTTAAAAGCTATTCAAATAATTAAGACCTGATGATTTTATAGTCTAGCATCCTTCAGAGTTACTTATAGAATGCGAATAAATATCATCGTCACTGCTACTACCATCAGATGTACAATATCTGGTTGCAAGAACATTTATTGAATGCTTCCTCTACTTTACTACTGACAATCCCATCCTTTCCATGTAATAATGAATAAATGCAATTTTTAGGCTTCATTTTGACCCCTGTAATCTCAAAACACACAGTTTGATTTTATTTCAACTTGTGTTCCAATCAATTTTTTATAATTCCCTCTGTTCATTTCTGTGTGGTTTTGATTACTTTTTATATGTTGCATGAATATTCAATGATCAACTCTAACTCATTTTTCTACTTACCTCATATTAGTTTGTAGCTTAAAAGGTCCTGGTCTTTGTTTTGATGCCAACAATGTAGTTTGGCAGCATGTAGTATGATACTTCTGTGACAGGATCCAGTTATCATTCACATTTTTCCTCTGTAAGACAGATATTTTATTAAAAAAAAATTCTGACCTCAGTCATCATTTTTTTTTGAACAACAGAAATGCAGTAACATTTAAACAAATATTATTTTTAAAAAAACCTGATCTCTATCTGCTAAGATGAATTCTAAGTTCCCATGTCTTGAATACACTTTTTTTAGGCTAGCAAATTGTCTTTGATAACTTATAGACCTCTTTCAGATTCTTCTGTTCTGGCAGCATGAGACCCTAGATGTCAATCAATCAGACTGAATTATTCACCCCAGTAATGCAGGTTGATTTTTTCTTTCTGTATCTAGATAGACAATTGAAATGCTGCCATCCTGTTATTGAGTGCAATTTTCTGGCTTGTAGAATACCTCCTGGTGCCTGTTCTCCAGTTCTCTTTCACAACTTTATTCCTTAGGTATTTAGTATCACCTGTGACAAAACAAGCAATGCTATTTTTGACAGTTATCAGTTGGTTTTCCCTTCTAGAGCAGCCAAAGCCCCAGGTTCCTGTCCTGCAGACCACTCTACCATGCTTCAGAAATGGCAGGATGAACTTTTTCTGAGAACACGTAGGTTATTCATAATTCAGCTACTACAGTCACTCATTTTCAGTTTCATTCCGTCGTAGTTTCATGTCTTCTTGATCTGGAACAATTCTTTTCTCTTCCAACAAACATGGAGGATCACACAACCTAACTAAAATCTTTCTTCCCACAAAATAGCCTAAAAATCAAACCCTTCCACTTCACATCGCATAACACATCCACAGTTCCTTTCCTTTGACAGCTGGACATGAAAGATGTCAGTATAGAAACCTGGACTTCCTTTTGCTTCTGCGTCCTTCAGCATCACACATTTCCTGTAATTTGTGATTTTATTGAGAAGCAACGAAACTTTGTCTGCCTCAAGACTAGATTATGCATTTTAACATCTAAAGCTATGTTGAAATGAAAAATAACATGAAAAATCTTTAAATGAAGAACTTTGTTTTGGTATTTAAAATTAAAATATTGACACTTCTGAAATAAACTATTTCATTTGGAAAATGTTGAGGAAGTGTCTAAATTTTGAATTAAAACCTATTCCTCTTGATCCAGGAGTCTTCTTAAATTAAATCAACCTTAATAGTTAACTAAGTTAAGTACTCCACCCTTACTCCCCGATATCATTATTACCATTAGAGAAAAATTCACACACATTCTTATTCTTTATACTTAATACCAAAGAATAACATCAGCAAAAATTAGTAGCTAAAACCCCACAGGAACAGATGTCTCACAGAAGAAAGACACTTGCAGCTAAGTACATCTTTTGCTGAAACGTACAGCCGAATTTTGATTGCCAGCAAACAGTAAGAACAGGATATGCAGAAGGCAGCTTTCTAACCAAATATACTGTATTAATGGCTGTGAAAAGAACGTGGTACCAGCCATGACATAGCACCACCATTCCCACGTTTGCTTGCTACAGCCAAGAAATAGATAAGAAATTCATTACAAATAAGAATAATTTCTAAAAGTAAGTGCAATACTATCCTTGGGACACTTTCTGACTTCTCTGTTTTGACCATGCCTAACAGTTATCACTACAAAAGCAGATCATGTGATTATCAAGTGTTATAAATCTCCCCAATATACAGCTGTCTTACATCATAGCACTGATCACAGTCACATCTTGACATTTCATGGTATGAACAAGCCACCAATCATATATTGGCAGTGAGTAGCTACTAAGGAACAACTACTAGAAAACAGTATTGGTTCTTTAACAAAGGACTCTTGCATCAACAAAGAATGAACTTATCCAGACTCAAAAAGAATACCTTACAATAGTGTTTGCATGTAAAAGAGATTTTGCAGTGTGCCCAAGGACAGATAACTATTTGCACAAAGACTAATGACAAATTCTTAGAGAGACCCTCCAAAATGGTTATTCAATAGCATATGCTACTGAAGTGTATGTGATGTAACAAAGGACCTGAGTGCTAACAGTACTGCCAAGAATGCCTCTAAACAGAGCAAAAAGTGACATTGAGGCTCAGAGCAAGGGTGAAGTCAAAGGCTCGGATGGTATTTTCATTAATCCTTCCATCAAGGGTCAAAGGATCAGACCAGGACAGATTCATCCTACAGATGAAAGTAGGGCTGCACAGGTGGTTCACCAGGAGTTCTTTATTTTCCTTGACTCTACAAGCCAGTGGCGGAGGGTGGTTTCTATGTCATGAAAAAGGTTTACACATCTTTGCATGACATTCACTAGCTTTACAGAAGAGACTCCTCAGCTGTGACTGACTGGGAGCAAGAAAGAGCAACTGCCTGTGTAAAGTCCCTTAAAGTAAGAAGGATTAAGTTATTCATAGTAGCACCATAAGAAGGAAAGAAGTTCAGTGAACTGACTCGTTATATGCTTATGATTTCTGTGCACCTATACAAGAAGACTGGGAAACAATAAAGAAGAAACATAAGTATTAATTCAAGACTAAAGCTGTGATTTAACTGTCCTGACACACAGTTGTTAGGAAGAGTGATGTGATTGGAAGGAAAGATTCAGAAAGTGCTGATGTGTGTCTCATGAAGAAAGCAAGTCCTAGCTTTGGGGGAACACAGACAGCCTCTTCTAATGCTTAAGGCAGAACATTGGTGCCCGAGCACCAACAGGTTCAGAAGAATGAACTGAAGGATTTCAAAAAAGTCACAGAAATTAAGACAATTATGAAATAAAAGATCACAGATTATCTGAAGTATTAAGGACTTCTAATCACATAGTTATGACGTGTTTCACCCCTTTGGGTCCTCAGGGATCCAGACCGTGTGGGATCTTCAAGAAATCAGAGAAGACAGAAAAGGTGCCAGTAAACAGGAAAAGGCACATCTAGGTGATTTAAAAAGGAAAAGAAGCCACAGAAAATTTTAGAGCCAACAGGTATCTTCATTTCTGAGAAAAAAATGTTGAACCAGCCAGATATTTTGCCAACATCATCAGAAAATACCATTAAAAACAAAAAAAAAAAAGATGAACAACAGTCAGCAAGGATTTGTCAGGAACAAATTATGTCAAACCAATCTAATTTCTTTCTGTGACAGAATAACATGCCTTATGGATACAGCAGAAGCACAAAATGCCATCTTTTTAATTAAAAAGGCCTTGATTCTGTCTCATGTAACATGCTCATGAGCAAGCTAGCAAAACATGTAGAGATGAAATTGCTTAAGGTAGATGCAAAGTTGGTTAGAAAGCTGTATTCAGAGAGCAGTTGTTGTTCTCTTGTCCTAAAGAAGAGGTTTGCCAAAGCTGAAGGTATATATTCTGGTCCTGTAATATCATGAATTATATTGATGATATAGATAAAAAAACATACTTATTAAATCTACCATATACTAAACCAGCTGGTAGGAGCTGGAAACACTCTTAAGGGCAGGACTACTGAAGTTCGAAAGGATCCTCACAAGCTGAATGAAAGAAAAAGAGAAAGAGGGATGGAAAAAAGGAAGAAAGCTTCAGAAGGGTTAAGGAGGAAGAGTCAGCTGAACAAAGAGAGAATGAAAAGCCTCCTAGGCAGCAGTCCTATTGGTTATTCAGGAGGCTATAGTGAAATAATAAGGTGAATTTCAGTCAATAAAGTTGAAAAAAAAGCCAAGCATAATTCAGGGATACATGACAAGACTAGAATTTAGTGAATTAATCCTGCACTTTCTACCTCTATGGCATTACTGATGCACTTTGTAACATGACCATTTTTAGGCAACACAGATTCAGAGAATAATTTTGGCTGGAAAGGACCTCTCAAGGTCGTCTAGTTGAACATATACTAAAAGCAACACTTCCTCCTGATCAGGTGAGTTTCGAAATTCTCCAAGGATGGAGGTTTCACAGCCTCTCAGAGCCCCTGTTACAGTGCTTGGCCACTCTCACTCCTGGCATTCAGTTAAAATTTCCATTGCTGCAACTTGTCACCATTCCCTCTCGTCCTTTCACTGGGCACCTTAGAAGTATTTGGCTCTGTCTTCACTATACAGTGTTAGATTGTTGAAGACAGCAACTAGTTTCCTCCAGCCTTCTTTTCTCCAGGCTAAAAAAACCCAGATCCCTCAGCTTCCCCTTATAGAGGTGTGTGTATGATGGGGGGAAGGGGGATTTGGTATGTGTGTGCAGTGTGTGGAAGTAAGCAAATCCACAAAAAGACCTTACAGGAAAAATGTTTAAAAATCCAGAGCAGAGCAACTGGGAATAATCAGATGCGTAGAAAATGTGACCTATGGGGAAAGATTAAAAGAACCGGCATTGCTTAGCTCAAAGAAGATAAACCTGGTAGGGGGACATGATAGCAGTGTTCAAATACATAAAAAAAAGAGGCAGAGCAAGGGAGAGGAGAATACCTTTTTCTCCACATCAATGGCAGTTAGAACAAGAGACAATGAACTTCAATCGCATAAGGGAGCATAAGATTAGATTAGAAAAACCTTCCTAAGGGAAGGTGAAGTAGTAGAATGGATTGCCTGGGGAGATTGTCAAATATTCATCACTGGAGAGTTTTCAAAACAGATTGGTGTAGTTTGTGCTGACATGGGGCACAGAACAGACTAGTATTCAAGTCCTATTTTCTGTGCTTTTTTGTACATAGCTGACTGAAGAACAGTTTTGCAGCCCAGAAATATGGCAACTGAATGAAAATAAAGGATCCTCAATCTGATAAAAAGCATTAATCAAAGCAAGTGTGTGCTGGCTTCAAGGCAGGGACTAGAAATAATTTGAGGGGAAATAAAACATCAAGGTTTACTTTCTATCTTTATAAAAAATACAGTACATTTATGACACAGGTCTCACTTCCATCATTCTGTCAGAACAGGCAGATACTATAGGAGGAGCTGCATCTGCTTCTTCAATGCACTGATGCTATTAAGATTAAATAAGTGTACAGAAGAGTATCATATATATGTGTGTGTGCCTATCAGAGAGAGAGATTTCACTGAGAACAGAAACTCTCTCAGAAAAGGTGCTAAATTCATTCTGGAACAGAAGAATGCAACTGGCATGGTACAGATTCTGTACAGGGGCCAAACATGATCAAAATCATCAGCCAACTAGTGAGCAAATAATATTCATGTAGGAGTCTGCGAAAAAAACAGAAATTCAGTCACAACATCCTGCCATGGTACACACCAACGAACAGAAGAGAAAAAATCCCCTGCAAAAGTAAGACTTAAACTTGCTGGGATGCTATTAAAGCCATAGAAGGCTTGCACATATTACAGATGTGTAAGACTTCCATCTACCTCCAGGACTACTTATCAGAAATATTGAAAATGGCAGAGATGGAAGGACTAACAAGACCAGAAAAAGAAGGCAGATGGACAAGGAGTGAAAGAGAGACGGAGAGAGAGATATACGTGAGTAGAACCGCAATCCAGATGCCTTAAGTAAGTTAAACTATTTCCTGCTGAATACATCTATACGCTCAGCAGACAATGTCTTGTGCTGAGCAGATCACTCCTGGTTAGACATATGTATTTCAGCAAACACACACCTGTGTTGATTCAGTACAAACACATGGCAGGAACTGGTGTTACAGGGGACACTCACTCCTCAATTTGAAGAGAATTATTCACAACCTCAGGGAAGAAAAAGGACAATAAAAACCACAGGTATAAGAACAGCCCCCTGTAACATCACCTCTTCAGCAGAACTAGAGGCAAGGCATTCTTCTGCCATGACAGGAGTTACACTTGTCCCACCTGCGATGCCCACTGAGGGCTTCATTCAATATATCAATATACAATACAATAGTATCCCAAAATCCCAAAGAAAATATCTTACTTCTCAGAAAGGATTACTAAGTAACACATTTTCATAAAATGCAGGCTAAAATACGGAGAGATATCTTTCACCACACATACAGTGGATAAGATTCAACTCATGGTTGACAGACACCCACAGATGGTTCACCCAAACTGTAAGGACTCGGAGGTGTCTCTATGGTCCCTGCTCAATGGTCATTGCTGAAAGTAGAGGCATCTCAGCCTTCACATCCAATCTGTGCCCTGTGCACGCACCGTTTAGAGGTGAAGTTTTCAAAGGTTTTCAAGGCCATAACACCTGCCCAGTAAATTCAGCTTTTTTTTGTGAGTTTTTTCTTTCAGAGATAGGAGTGTCACTGTACAGCATTAAACAGCCATTCAAATTTTTGTCTTTATGGACTGATATTAGTCAAGTATAAACACCTAATTTTAAGGTAATTACTGTTTGCCTTTGTTAGGCAGTTTCAGCTGAAGTCCCAATGAGAAACAAGAAACTGCTTTTTCTTTTGTCAGAGTCCCTTGAGACAAGTCATTACAACACGCATTTTTAAAATTTCTTTCTCCTTCACAAAAAGAATCATACCAAAGGACTGCAACAATACTTCTGTCAGAGTAGAGGTGATTTATCAATTATTCATTTTAGACAGATACTTCTTGGTCATCTACACTAACTTCAAAACCTAAGAATTGTTCATTTTAACACTAGTATTTGGGTTAGAACAAGACAATGACAGAGAATGTCTATTTGAAGTATACATTAAAAAAACAAAGTAGAACACCAAAATCTGGTACTTCTCAGTTTCAACTATTCAGATTTTTATAATATGAGCACTGTGTCAGCCACTGCTTTATTTGGTTTTTAAAAAATATGTTTGTATTTTTCTAAGTTTTGGGAAAAAGTAAAACAATTTTATTTGCTTAACAATCATCATGCTGTCTCTCACTTCGGTCACACAGTGATATAACACGTTTTTGCAGTTCTGGTGTATGCTTCAAGGTAAGGCACCATTGTTGTCTTCCCCCATTGCCCTTCCCTTTCTTCGTCTGGTAAATATGACCATTCCAATCCGCTGAATCCTACAATTCTTACACTCGTTTTTTCTAATAGAACTTACTCACCCTAATACAAAAACAGGACTATGCTTAGGTTCCTTGATGGGAGCCTAGAATCCTGCCTAAAGTTTCAACTACAAAAGCTAAGCCTCTGTTTCCTTGTCCACATTCCTCTGATGTCATGAAGTGATTTCCATGTTGCATTTCAGAGACTATAATGGTGGGTGAGGGATCCCAGCACAACTGGAAAAAAAAAGTCTTGTCACTCCTCTGTATTTAAACTGACACATAAAAACAGCATAGAAAACAATGTAATTAATGTACTCAGTCCTCTTACACCTTTCAATTATGCATATGGTTTAAAGTGTAATAAATACATTTCCTTTCATTTTGTTTGTAATTATACTTAAAAAGATGATTATGCATAATTTTTAATTATTTGACCTGAAAAAATTCTTTAAACCACAATGATTTTTAGTTTCATTTTGTCCCCTAATTTTAACATGTTTTTTGGGGGAGTTGTAAAAAAAAGAAAGGTCCAGGTAAAATACAGTGAAAACCCAAATAGGGTAAATAAATTGATATATCTGTTCTAAATTACCAACGAGAAGAGAAAAGTTAAATACTACAGACAGCAATAAATAGGGTAGACAAAAGTGGTGTAAGATAACAATGGTTATAATGAAGAAGTTACGCCGTGACTTCTGGTTAGTGGAGCAGAACCTCATTAGAGGTCAAGCAGGCAACACAGCATTAAGAAGCCTTTGATCAAAGGAGCATGAATTTGTTGTATACCAGCATACTCATTTTAGACATGGACTGATGTGAGAACACCTGGTGGTTCATACTCTTGGTTGAGTTACATTGCGCTTCATTAATGGTGTATCTATTCCATCTTATCTTCCTCAGCAAAACCCTAAAAACAAGACAGGAAAACATGATACTCATTTTTAGGGGAAAAGAAAGAAACAGAACATACTAGAAGAAATTCTTAAAAGAAATTTAAATTAGACCATCTGTATGATAAATCTAATGGAAAGGATGTGATCCTCTGGAATAAATTTGTGTTTATGACAAATAAAACTCTGGTCACTTCTACATTAAGCATCTGAAAAATCTTACCCCTGAAAACAAATGTCACACTGATGTCTGTTAACAAACTAACTGAACTGATTGTAAACCAGATACTCCTTTGGATACATGCCAAGATTATGAGCTCTTCTGCAGCAAAGGTGCATTAAATGCCATGTATCTTACATAAAGTTTGCAAAGGTAAATGTTCTGTTCAAGCAGGCATGTTACAACATATTGTTGAGAGCAGATAATTGCATTTGACAGTAATCAGTCAAGTTTTATGGCCAATGGTATTTGCTGCTATTACAAAGACTAGTCTTAATATCAGCAAACTGAGATTTCTGGACGTTGTAAAGAGTAGACATAGTTGGCACCATACTGGGTTTCTTCTGCTATGGAACTTCAGCCAACAGTAGTGAAAAAAATGTGCCGGATTTTAATAATGCTTATTTGTATATAAATTTGGAAAGATGCTTGGTCTAGAATTTCAGTACTGCAGGTGACCCATCAAGGATACAATACATTTAAGCTCCAATTAATTTTCATAAAATAAACTTTTAAGAGTAATTAATAGGATGAAATATTTTGATGTCCATAAATCACTATTAATTCATTGAATCATTAAAAGACATTCTAGGACTGAGAATGTGTTTTCAGGAACTATTATTATTTCAATCCTAATGAAAACCCTACAAGATTTTTTGAATGCCTTTTCCATTTGTTTTGTATTAACTTGTAGTACCCAGAGTTCAAGAAAATGAACTCAAGTTAGCCAAACAAACAGTAAGAAAAAGAAGAGGAAAATATATTCTCTCCCTTAAAAAAAAACCCAAACATTGAACAAAGATTTCCTGCAGTTCACCAGCAGAAGAACCCTCACTGTAAGACCTCTTTGGCTTTTGTCATGAGTGTGGCCTCATCCATTTTCAACAGCCAGTAAGATAATGAGTTCATTGTTATGGAAATAAGTTCATTACCGGTAATATGCTTTGACTCCTGTTCACTTTACAGAATATGTCTTAAATTTTAGAAATGGTTTTAATTATAAGAAGGAAAAAAATTAGATGACAAATTAGCAACTATTTCATCAGATTTTTGATCTACTGACCTCATATAGAAATAGAGTAATGAAGCATGACTCAGATATGGAAATCTAATAGGATGCTGAAAATTCTTGGTATTAAGATGATTGATTTAGGCATCTTGTGCCTCTGTATTAAATTTGTTAATTCCTGCTTTACTATCATTTTCAGGTCACATGAGGCATTTCTATGTTACTTTTCTTCCTTTATAGGGAGAGAGAGTTGATCTCTGTATTTCACCTACAATAAATCTGTAGGTGTTAATAAGAACTGCTCCTAGTAAGCAATCCTTTTCTCTATGTTTTAAACAGCCTATGACAGGCTATCCTTAAGAAACACGGAGGTGGCTGGAGAAGTCCTTTTCAGCTGAATCTTTAAGATTAGTTTCACCTGAAATAGGAAAGTGATTGACATTGCGAAGACTGTCAGCACAAGCGCTAGGGATCCTATGCTGGCAGATTACAGAGACTGAGATGAGAATAAAAGATTCAGTATCAAGTTGGCATCACATCTGATCAAAAATCCATGCAAAGACATCTTGACATGAACATCTTATCTAGTTATACACTGACGTTTCAACAAACAGCTAGTATTTGCCATTTTTTTACCTAAGAGGTCTAATAGTATTCTGGCTCTGATCTGTTGGCTTTTTTCCTAGTAGTCTAGAAGATTTATTGGCAATTATATTAATTAAAGATATAGTCAATGAATTACATTAATGCATTTTCATATGGCCAAGAATAAACCTATCAGTCACACAAATAGGCTTCTATCTTGAAGAACCAATGAACTTTGTGCAAAGCATAACTTCTGTTTCCCAGTCTGAGAAATGGATCCAGGTATCACAACTAGGTCATTTTAGTATGATGAGACAAAACCAAACTTCATCCTGTGGGGATAACAGAAAAAATCTTCGGAGCTTGGCAACAATGACCCATTTCCTTTGTAAATACACATATAACAAGCTCAGAATATCTATTTAAAGTATTTTGAGTTATAACTACTGAATTCTGCCTGAAGACGCCGGAGTAAATTTGAACCCACTGTAATTCATCGAAAACCAAGTTAGGTTGCACAGAATTAGTTTTACACATCGCTTTTCATTTGAATCGTGACAGACTTTGCTATACACACATTTTTTCTTTCCTTGAATCAACCTTTATTTTTCCCCATAGATACCTCAGTCTTGCTGCGACAGTCGTATGGGAACAGTCAAGTCTGTAATAGCAGGGTGCATCAACAAAATGCAAAGAGAATGCTTTGGACTTGTTCCACCAGCATTGCAGACTGGGCTGTGACAGCTATGGAGGAATGGCTGGTGGGGTGCTTCATCCCTTGTAATGCTGGGATTTTCATCCATATGGGGGTCTTCTGCTGGGTAGGTTGGTTCTGCTTTTGTCTCAAGTGGTAATGGATGGTGAATGGGGAAAACAGCAGAGAAGCGAGAGGGAAAATCCCAGCACTACACTGCCAGGGTCTGCAAAGTGTCCACCTAGGAAACTACAAGACTTCAGAGTCGTTCGAGGGTTTAGGGAATAAAATGTAATTTGATTACAGGTGCTCAAGTAGCATTCATTTTATTCTTATTAGCTGAGAAACATCTCTAGGGATTGCATGGTAATCTTCTCAAAAGCAGATAAGTGGCTCTATTAAAAGGATTGTACTTTGTTCATAGCTCTGTAGCATCAAACTATTTTATGAACCCAGGGAAACTGTAAATAGAAAACAAGAGAGAGGCAACATCTTCCTCAGAACTTGTGTAGATGACTATATTTGTCTTTGGTGATTTGTATTCCTGAAAAGAAGTCTATACAAAGAAAAATTATTGAGGAATTGTGTCAATATATTTCTCTCTATTTCCTTTAAGGGTCAGATATACTGAAAAATACAATATGAAGCATCTTTATCTTTTAAGATTAAAGGGAATTAAAGACTTAATCCTACGTTTTACTCTATGACTTTGCTCTCCAAAACTAAAAAAAAAAAAGAAAAAAAGGAAAAACCAGGAAAAATAGAAAACTCAAGAAGTCTATAAATGAGAAAATTTTTTTTTTTGTAGTTAAGCAAGGTGAATTACATAATTTAGATATTCCTTAATCAACCAGACTAATTTTTTTCAGGTTTTTTTAGTTAAAATATTTTAAAAAGAAAATTAGGAAAAATATAGGTATGATTTTGTAACAGTGTGCCATATACAAATGCCATAAGCAGTAGCAGTGGACAAAGTACAATGTATTTTGAATACAAAACACTGACTCTTCATTATATTTGTGCTTCAGAATTGTATTGAACTTAGACAACTAGGCGTTAGACTCCGGTCAGTGTAGTACCTTTAGACACCTGTGTGCAGCTTCCAGGAAAATTAATGAAAACAAAGCACAGACGTCTAACACTACAACTAGGTTTTACAGGCCAGATGTAAGCCTCACTGAAGTCAGTGGAAGTCTTGACTTAAATAAGCTTTGAATCAATGCCAAGAGTTTACTTTGTAAACATTTCTTCAAACAATGTTTGGGGTACAAAATAAGCACTTCAGTACTATTTTATGTAATAAATAATTACAATAGTAAACTGAGAAGATATCATTATTGAGATGGAAGATTTGAGTGGAATTTTGTTTTCTTTAAGGAAAATACAGATTTGGTTCTGCAGAAAATGTCATTTCATTAGTTTCAAATACCAGTTATACACAAAACACTACCTGATGGCTGAAGAAACTGAGCCAAGAACATAGATCAAGGAGAGATCCGTTGAAGCTGATATTTCACAGACTCACATAATGGTAGGTGGAGAAATGCCAAAACCACAAAGCTACGATCAGGCTATGAACTTCTCTAAAGTTCAAGGTCGCTTCAACTGAGAGGTTCAACTCAGCCCAGCTCTGCAAGTAGCTCATTTGTTTCTCACACAAGATTTGGAGGTCTAGTCGAAGCAACTTGTCATTTGAGGGACCTAAGCTTAAGCACAATGCACGCTGGTTCTTGTGTGCTAGCACCACTCAAGCAAAACGACCAAAAGTCAGTGGCTACCCCCACACACCTTTGTGTGTCTGTGGATGGCTGCGATTACATGTGTCAGCACAGCTGCATATTCTTTTTTTAAATACTTCCCTGTCTGCTGCCAGTGACTGTAAATTTAATGAGAGCACCTGCTGCCCTCTTGCCTAGTTAATTCATAGTGATCTGCCTGAACTAAAGGAAATTTCAAAAAAGCCTCTGTTCTTCAGTAATAAATTACCAGTCTATATCATGGCCTAAAGGGCCTTTGATAGGTGTAATATTACACTTCCACTAAGCTCTGCTGGCAGCAGGAACATTTAGTTTCCCTAAGTAGACTGGGGGGAAGGGGAAAGAGGGAGGAGGGAGGGAAGAGGAAAGGAAAGGAAGTGGCTGGTGAGATTAAATAAAATGAGAAGATCAATTGCTTGACTATTGACAGCTGAGGGAGGTCTTTGTCCTTGACCTCTTACCCTGAAGCATTTATTCACCATGAGTAAAAGCCCTGGCTACTAAAAATTCACAATCTCCTTTGACAAGCTACAGTATGGGGCATTTTAAAATCTTTTTCTCAAACAAAAATGTAGTGAATTCTTTATTCTGAATTTCAGATTTAGCTCACATTTATCAGTAAAATGAATGTCATTCTAGTTAGATAGTAACATTGTAAACAGAAAGCAGTAATGCCTGCGCCAATTATTGTTTTATGCATTTCTTTAAAACAGACACAATTAATCAGGAAGCTTCTGAGAAAATAATTCTTGAACAAAGAATTTATTAGGGTGGAGGAAGAAAGGCAGGCAGCTGAAGTGAATATGAAATAAAGAACATTGCAAAGAGGAGTTGATCAATTATATTCCCCTGGAAAAACATGTGGTCTGAATTAAATGTTATAGCCGCATAAAAAAACCTGAAACCCAAAACATAAGGAGCATCCAAAAAAGATTTATGTGAAAGTACAACCTGTGGAAGCACAAAGAATAGCAAATAATATATTGTCTATCCCACAGTTCCTGACTCTCTCAAAATTTATTTTTGAGGGATAGGGATTGGGAGGTTCTCACTTCCACTATGTATATGACTAATTTATGTCAGATGCATATGGCATTTTGTTATGTAACTGATAGGCAATGTATTGCTCCTGTACTCTTTACTCACACCAAGTAGTATCTCTGCACCGGGTAACTAAATACCTGTGTACATGTCTTAATTTTAAACATATGCAGAAGGATTTTCAGGATTAATTGGAGCCCAACAGAGTGGTCTGTAACATATACTCAGTATGGAACTATGCCAGCTAGAGCAAGGTGGCAGAAACAGAGACAAATTAAAATAAAAATGTGTAAAAGGAAGCAGCAGAAATATCATTCAATGACTTCTTTTTAGTTGCCTCAGGCTCACATTTTATGCACTACAAACATCCATCATGAAAAACACAACCAAAGAAGCATTTTATCCTTTGAACAAATTCTTAATCCCAAATTCATTATACAGTTAAGTGATGCTACATTGTATGCAGCTTGAATGACATCTGAACATACACTTCATGCCTTTTTCTGCATCTGTTTTCAAGAACTTCTCTATAATAATGAAAAAGTTTAAAAACTTCTCCCGAATAAAAGTCATGTTTCTCACTTTTGACATTATAAGAACCCAAAAACTGCATGAAACTCACCATTACATCACACGAATTGGCAACGCTACATTTTTTTTACCTTTTGCTGTTCGTAGGTGTTTACAATATTATAGCACAGAAATAAAACATTACCTGTCTGAGCTGATAATATGCCAAATCTATTTTACACTCAGAACACAGAGGTGCAAACATCCATAGCAGAACATCATCTTATTCTTCATGGCAATCAAACACTCTCTTGACACAGAGTGGTGTGTGTTGTGCGCATACACAGAACAAAATGCACACAAATATTGTGAGATTTTCAAGCTACTCTAAACCTTGCCCTGCACCAGTCCCAAACTTAAGACCCTGACAGTTTTTTTTTTTTTTTTTAAGATGTCTGGGATTTTTTGTTTTAATGAGGCTTGCTGGAGGATTAGCTCTCCTTTCAAACCAGAACTGAGAGGCCATTGCGCATAGCCACAGGAGGGTGAGAGAGTTCAGACATGTCCTATCATTACAGCCCAGAAGAGTATAATGAAATTATAGAAATGGATGTGTAATGGATAATTAGAAAGTGCAGTAAATGATATCCAGTGCCTACAGACAGTGTCATGCACAGCATCATAAGTAGATGAGGGTCTAGGCATTACAAACCTTCCCTTTACTTCAAGAAAAAGACTGAAAACTCACTTGTTTCAGGTACCAGTAGCAGCTTTGAAAGTCCTTTGCTCTTTTTTCATGAGCAAGGGAACAGTCACACACGTTCTTAATTGATGACACCAGATTCCTTTCCCCTGTATTGTACCAGTATACTCGCTGATTCTAATGGGATCATTTCTTCATCAAATTGGTAAGAATCAATGACGGTCTCATAGACAGCAAAATGTGACCGTGAACACAAGTAAAGCAGTTACCTACATTGACAGTTGCACCCATTCGTCCACCTATAACTACCATGTGTAGAGAAAAAATAGAGACAAGCACAGATGAAATGTTAGGTGGATCAGATCTTGGTATAGATTAGACACCAGCTTCCACAAAACACGTGGCACAGCTTGATAAAAAGTGCTCTGCCCTCTTCTCTTTACACTGACCTCTCCTATTATATCACATCAATCCAGTGTCTTGTTTTACAATAATTCTTATAGTATGGATGCAGCATGCCAATGTCTGTATTCCTTTATTTAGCTCAGTGATATTTCCTACTTAGGTGAAGCTTATCTGTGCAGCAGATGATGGTTTTACTGAGGCCATCTCAAGACTTTCTCCCTATTTGTCAAAAATGGCTTCCTTCAGCACATTGCCCTACATACATATGAATCCCTGGAGGGAAGGTGGTTCACGTATGCCACAGTGACAAATATCTCTCCAGAGTGAATGTCCAACTGTGAGACTCCAGCAACACTTACGAGGATGATATAACACAGGGACTGTTACGGAAAGAGTGAACATTTAAAGAAATTTAAATCTCTCTGTGCTGTCACTACTGTTCCTCTATTGTGTTCAACATACAACATAGGCTTTACGTAATAATATTTTGCAAAGCACTAAAGCTCTGGCATTTTTCCTTCTATATAAAGCATATTGGAATAGCTGTCAGAAAGTCACCAACCCCAGCCTAATCTGCTTTCTATACACAGGCAGTCCTTTCTCGTTGTTACAAAGTGACTAGATTTTATGTATACAATTTTTATTCTTTAATCAATAAAGTCCCAAAAGACGAGGTAGCCACACACTCTGTAATTCCACCCAGATAACAGATTGCAGAATTTATAACTTGGTTCCTGCACAGTGCGAAGTCTTAAGATGCATAAAAATTGGGCTAAAAACTTGAGAGATTCTCAAAAGAGATCTAGTCTGGCTGACTCCAGTAGAGAAATTTCCTTTAAATATGTAATAAACACATTCAGATCACATAAAAGGCATCTGAACCCATTAAAATTTTGCCTTGACTGCTGGATGAGGTCTGATTTCTGTGCTTCCCAGAACTCTTTTAAACTGTTTGATTAGGAACTTTACTGACATTTAGTCATCTCCTACAGTACTCAAAACCAGTGTTAGTTGTGTTGCATTTACGCAACTGCCATCATTCACTCATACTGGAACTCGGGAAACCATTAATTAAGTAATCAAACTAGAAACTTGAAACCAAGAATTAGTCACAGTATCTAAACAGTAAGCCAATTAATAGGAACTTTATACAAAGAAAAGAAGAATACTAAGACAAATGGTATACAAAAGCAAAACAGTCATAAGGAAAACAGATTGTATCAACATCAGCGTGTATTTACTACACATGGAAACACACAATATATGTCATTGTTGCACTATGTTGCAAAGGTTACTTCCTTTTCAGAGGAAAATTGAAAGATCAGCTGCCCTTCCAAAATATTCTTCTTTTACTAACACATTAAATACAAACCTCACTTCCCAGAGGTTTCAAGAAATAGAAGCCATTCCTTTATTAATGAATGAAAAGAATTAGCTTTTCAGATCATTCAATTAAAGTGAAAAAATACCTCAAAATACAGAAATAACGTGAAATAGTTCAACTTCAAAATTTTCAGCACGGAAACTCAATATTTAGAGGTCTAAAATTGACTTAATTTTTTTTGCCACACTGGGTTTCCATGTGAAACCAACAGTCATGCACACATACGCAAGTGCATGCACACATACACACACACATAAAAATTTAGTTTCTCTTTCTGATAGGAGCTGCTTTCTTATAATATATGTTCTGCTTACATTGTAAGGACTGATGTATATTGCAGCTGTGCTCTGTAGCACCGGACAGGCTCCGACTTCATTTTTCAAGGTACTTCACAGGCACACAGGGGTATAACTCCCAATCTGATAAAACCTATAGTCAAAACAAAATTGGTCATAGCTCCTTCCCCCTTGAACTCCGACTGGAATCTCTCCAAAGTTCACATTCCCAGTCTGAAAATTTATGCTGTGGGTTGCTATGTAAACTGATTCTGTCACGTAAATTGTTGCAGTGTGTTATTCCTGCATTTGTGGACTCTTTGCTCCTAGAGATGTAAGCAACACTCAGGCACCTTGAAGATTTTACTAGCTGAAGGGCTCCTCAGCAGGCCAGAGAAAAGGGATATGTCATTTCACTCTGCAAAGAAAACCATGTATCTACTTGAGAACCAAAAACCCTCACTGATCCTTCCAGTTCATAGTACAAGTCTTTATTCTGCCTCCTTCTATATTTTCCTAATATTTTCTGCCAGAATAAGAATAAGCATACAATATGTTTTATTTCATTTAAAAGGCAATTTATCAATTGAAACTAAAAAAAAAAAAAAGTATAAATTGGCTTTTAAATTTTTCCCCTTTCAATTTTTTAAGTTGTTTCCACAGACTGGAGTTTTGACCTAAAATAAATGTTGCTTATTTATTGGGTCAAAATAGTTAACTAATGTGGGTGGGGTATTGCTGTTAATTTTTCATCCCTTGCATTAATCACCAAATAATTTGGAACAGAATTGGCCAGATACATAATCAGATCAAACAGAATCTCTTGGGAATAAATGATAGATGACTGCTTGCATCAGCAATTAAAGAGCTTTGACTTTTTCTAGTTGCCAAAGAATAACCTTCCAGAAGGTGGCTACATTTCTTATGGTCTTTAATTAATGATTTGGGGTGAAATATAGACACTTTTGTGGGGCTTAGCTTACAAAGCGTATTGAGTACTACAACTTTAAAAATAAAGCCCTGTTTCAGATAACTAAAATTGCTTCCTCGAAAGCCAGTGTTAGCATCTGAAAAGTAAATCTGGGGCTGCTACGACATTTTGACATAAAAAAAAGAATTGCTACAAATGTTCCCACCTGCAGTATATGAGAGAACACTAGCATTGCTAACCTTGGACTGCAGCTACAGCTTCCATTCATGTCTCTTTGGTATTCCAAAATTGTACGTCTACAAAAGAAAATCCCACACCACCACTCTTCCAAAAGCACGCCATCCTGACTGAAAGCTTTTTAAACAGACCCAGTGGTATCACATCGAACAATTGAAATCCAGAGCATGTTTTCACAGTGGTACACGAAAACATTTAGCTCGTGTAATGAACAACAATAGAAGTAGCAATCAAAGAAAATCATGATTGTCAACAGTAAGAAATAATGTCTCTTAGCAACCAAGTTTCAATTACTCTTTGTTTGCTAACAAGCACCAAGATATTTAAGGCTGGTAGCTTTATTCCAGTAAGTAATGTGCTATCAAACACTATGATAAACAGCTCCTATTTTAACCGGCTGTAGTTTCCAATCAAACATCTTGCAATTAATTTTATTAGTGTTTTAGAACTAATTTACTTTGAATAAGCTGTAACTACAATTTGTTATTGTCATGCAGCAAATGGAATTGTAAAGTGTAATAATTATTTGTTTAAATAATAGAATCATTGGCATACAGATGATAATCCAAGCACGAAAAAAATTATTACCATTAATAATAAGATTAAACAAAATTGTATCCAAGAATAGATCCCAGGAGAACCCTGCAGCTATTTTAGGCAAAGTAGAAATAATATTACTAATTAAGACAGAACACTGACTGTCATAACGATAGCTGTAAACAGTGCTTCCTAGTGAAACAATGAGAATTCATCTGATGATTGATAAAAACGACCTGACATCAATCCACTGCGCCTGTGGCTGTTACCAAGTCTCTGAAAACAGTTACCACAATTAGATGCCCTGCTTACATTCTTATACCTGCCCCCCAAATGATCACTAAAGCATTGAAATAACATAATTTTTGAATGAAATATATAATTGTGAATTTCTTGCTTTTTTCTCCCAAAAAAAGATTTTAACCAAATGCTCAAGCAGGTGATCTTCCTCCTGATAGAGTGGCTGGAGTGAGACATAGGTAGCTCAGCGCTGAAAGCAGCTCGTCCTTTTAGTCCATCTGCTATGCCTGTCCGTGCCATGAAAAGGAAGATGTTCTCACTCTCCTGTTTGCTCCTGAGCAGCCCAGTAAATTTCAGCAGCACTGCATAAAGAATTAGAAGAACAGCAAAAGTCGGAGCAGGAACATGTGCTAGTGTCGGGTGGAGTGTGCAGGTTAAAGCATTCACCATCCCTGTCTGATGACGCAGTGGTGCAGATCTCATCCCAGAGGAGGCACAGGCCCTCAGCAGTTTAGTGATTCCCGAACAAAGCTGTGCTGGCAGGGGAAGTGCACAGCACAGCGCGGGCGCTGGTGCGGACAAAGGACAGGACCCAACATCCCACGTAGCAGAGGCCACTGTGCCATGGACACTCCAAGGCAGCTAGTCCCTGTGGGTGCTGTAATGCCCCCACTGCCACTGCCGGTCAACTGTCCTTTCTTCCCTGCCCCCAGCCGCAAAAACAGGTTACTCCTTTTTTTCAGTCTTTAAATATATACATTTTTCAAAGCTCCTCTTCTGTAACCTGAAGACCTAAAAATTTCTTTTGCTAATGTTTTCACACACTGTCGGGGCTCGGGGCTCTACTGGAACCATCATGCTCCATTACAAGGCCTATACTAGCAAGCTGTGAGAATTTGCAACGCTGAGATTCAGCTTGCATTTTTGTACTACCACTGTGGATTAGACCTTATTATACCCTGAGAAAAACATAATTTAAGCTGGTCTCCGTAAAAAATTAATTGGATTGCAAACTTTTGCCCCTAATGTATAGAGAAGTGGCTGTTCCAGGCTATTATTTTTTGTCAATAAGGACAAAAGAAGTAAAGAAATAATACTTTGTGCATTGACTGATTTCTTCTTAAATTTTATTAAAAATTCACTTTAAAATTAGGTTTAAAAGTACATTAAATTAATTTAGGTACCTGTATGCCTGCCCAACATGCAGCACAACATGCCTTCATGCTTCCAACTTATGAGAAAGAGAAGCCTATTCTACAATCAGTGGTAGTATATATCTCTTCTAATTGCTCTGTTCACATGCCTCAGTCAATCTGGAGTTAACAATTCCAACATGTTCATTTAATCCTTTGTGTGAGAGGAAGTTAAGAAGGTTCTTAGCACCAATTAAAGAGGTTGTTTGACTCCCAGGACTGCAGAGGGACTGAAATGTCTTCAGTGCAGGCTGTCTAACAGCAGACAGCTAGAGAATAATATTTTATGAGTAATACTGACTCAGACAATCCATAATGAATAGTGTTAGTACTATGGACCTATTGTTCTTGTAAGTTGTTTGCCGCAGCAAGCCAAAGTTTTTTGAGAGTGTTTTCACGGCAGTTTTTCCTACGTGAAACCTGAGGAAACCGAAAGGTCTCTGACCGTGTAAGAACCAAACAAAGGACTGATTGGAGACCGTGCATTTGCAATCCACTCTCTGTGCCCCACCCTCAGATGTGATCAAATTCATTATGTGAATTCAGACACTTGCTGTTTCTCACATAGAGAAGCTACCACATAATTATTTCCAGATTTGTAAGGAAAGACTACTTCCCCCCTCTTCCTCAGAAATCACATTGATCTAAGGTTTAGCTCACAGAGTAATTCAGCTCTGTATTAATGCAATCTCATACCAAGGATCTGCACTTTGTGGTCCAGGGTAATAATTTTTAAGAAAGCATAAAGACTGCTTTTTGTTTTACTGGGATTTTGGATCAGACATTGAAGAGCTAAGGATCCCTGCTATCCAGATCACACTGATCATTCTCTGCTCATCCTGCTGACTCCTGTTACATGAGTTTTGCTTTCACCCACCTTCAATGTCTTTCAGCTGTTCTTTCAGCACTGTAGGGGGTCTTGAACTTTTGACGATGAATGAGATGTGCCAAGCCAGGAGTAATTACTTTATTGACGTCACTTCAGCTTTCAACCCACTTTTAAACAAGCTTCTACTGCTTGAAACAGTAGGCCATTCGTAGCACATTATGCAAAAGTTAAAGCTAATCTTTTGCATAATACATAAGAGCTCAGTTTGTGCATTAACTAATTTATCTGACTACACAGGAGCTATGGATGCTGATTTTTACTAAGCTCTTCATTAAGTCAAAAAGTAGCTGAAGTACGTGCACACATATATATATTTATATAGTCACAAAATGAAATTTCTTCAAAGGTAGAAACAATCACTTGATACATGGTCTTTGTCAAGTCCGCTAGTAAATGAGGACTCCTTTCATGAGAAATAAGAACTGTCTGAAAGAAAATGGATTCTTCCTTTACAATAAATATATAAATCAATCAAGACATCCATGTCTTTTCACAAGGTTCTGAAATTATGTTTGTGTAAGACACAAACTATATATGTGGATTGTCAGTTATTGCACAACCATTCCCTTCATGAAGCCATGGCAAATTTGATTTAATCTCTTCCATCTCATCTGTTGGGTCTTTTTAACATGGGAGAAGTAGAGGAAATTGTGAGGGACTTCTTTTTGTTTTAAATTTAATTATTTAGATTTCCAGAAAAAAAATACTTTTCTTATTTGTAGAACAGAAATGAATAGCAAAGATAAATTATGATTTCTAGATGCTGTATTATTAACAAATGCAGCTAGCATGTTACGTATAGCTCTGCACTCGTGGTTATTTCATTGTTGGATAGCTACTCTACTGAACCTGATGGGGAGAGTGTTGTACATTTAGGAACTAGTGATGCACATCGCAGTCCACATAAGTAAGTGCAGGACTGTGCTGCGCTATGCTGTACTGTGATGCACCCACTGTGTGGCCTTTGGGGCTGTGCTGTGCAGCATAAATTCCTTGGCTGCAGGATGAGCTCAGCCAGCTCACTGGAATAGTGGAGGCTGCAGGCATCTCCTGCTGGGTACTGGTGATTGCACCACCCTCCTGGCCTTGCCTGTACCTAGGACTGCAGCAAGAAGTTCTCATTACAGTATTTTTTGGGAATAGAGTTCTATTCTTGTGAGGAAATCTTATGACCAAAAAGGAGAGCTTCTTTCCATTGGCAAGATCTGCCCTGCACAGCATGCTCTGCAAAAGTCTATCCAGGCTCCAACAAATAATACCGCAACACAGGGTGCCCTGTAATCAGAGAGACATAAAATTTGCTGGGTATCTATATTCCTTTTCTTATTAAAGCAGTTATTAAGTCATTTGTTGCTGGGCCTTTTTTGCCAAGATCCAGAAAGAGTCCTGCCTGGCTGTCTCTCACTCCACTGCTATCAGCATACAGTGCAGAACATCTACTCTTGGAGTAGACCTCTTAGATATTCCACATTACACTCTGCTGGCAGGATACAGTTCACCAAGGCCATATGCAAAAAAAACCCCAGAAAACTGATGAGACTGACTCCATTCATGATCAAAACAAGCTGTCACTCTAAATCATAGTTAGGCCAAAAAATAAAAAATTGAAAAAACCAAGGAACATACCCAAAACAATTACAGCAGCTGCTTTCCCATTCTGTTCAGTCTTCTTCCCCCTCAGCTGAAATAAATTCATATTTTCCCTGTTTGTCTCCTTTTGGGCAAGCATTGAGAGTTGAATAACCATTTACAGTCTCCCATTAAGATGTATATTGACATTGCCAAGAGCCTAAAAGGTCAACATGCTTCAAGAAAGATGATGCTCCCTCCTTATAGTCAACTGCAATATCTAACAGCCTGCAACAGATGGGGGAAGAGGAGGGGGAAGTCAGCTACGCTCCTGACTCCTGCAAGTTCTTAGATGCAGTTCATTAAAATTAATGACAACTCACCAAGTGTTATGCATAAGAACAGGTCACTGTTCTGTTATGCAGGTAAACAAAAAACTTTGCATTACTATTATAATACTCTGTACACAAACAGCTCTGGGATCTGGACACATGCCCCACTTTACGGCAGAATGTTTATTAAATTATTAAAATATACAAGTTGATAGCACTCTCAAACATTTTATTGTAGTTGTAAAACATTTTTAAGTTCTGAAAACATGGTAAAGTTGACTTAATAATCCCCTAATCTAAGTTCTTCTATATTTATCTTCAATTACGCCTCATAGTTTATTGTATATTGTAGAAACACTAAAAAATAAACATTTCATGAGAATTTCATCAGATTCTTTTATTTTGTTGAGTTAATGAGGAAGCATAACAAATTCACACATGACCTCTGAACTCTGCTCAAAGGGCCTCAAATTCAGTCCACTGTCAAGAAAATCCATCTGCCAAAGATAACAACTGAACATTTTATTTAACTTGAGCCAAGAAATTTGCCCTAATGATCACAGTAGGGAAAAAAAAAAAAGCAGACAAAAAACTAGCACAATTCTTTCAGTTCTTTAAAAACACCTTTGAAGTAAAAAAAAAAATCAACACTGCCTCCCTCTCTATGAGGTTTGTTTAGTCAGGATGTTTCTCTAGAAGCAGATGTAGACAGCTATAGGAAAATGAAAAATGCAAATCGTTTGTACTCTATGGGTAAGAGGTATCACTCCAGTGTCTGCAACAACTACATCACTGGAGTCAAACACTTGATTAGAAATTTTGCCCCAATATGTGGTGGTGTTATTTGTGGAATTGTTTCGGGATTTGTTCTACTCCACACATACCACAACATTTAAAGCGCTCCAGCAGAAGCCATGGCAAGTTTTGCAAGGTTCAGAACATGCAGAATATAGCACCCTCCTTCAGTAAAACTAGATTAGTCAGGATATTGTCTTAAATTAGCCACCCCACAAAGGACACTGTTAGTCCAAATTATTCTTAGCAGTGATGACCACTGACTGCTGGTGAGTAAGCATGGATGCTCTCATATGGTTCCACAGTATTTAAACCATCATACACTCACTTGTATTCATGCTGGATCTGTTGTCTTCTTTAGTAATTTTTTTCCCCCATCTTATATGTGACAATATATAACTGCATATAATTCACCAACTCCTGCTCCTTGCAGTTAACTTGCGCTTTGTAGTTGTAACCATGCATTCCTAGAGGACAGAAAATCACCAGTTTAATCCTCAGTGCTTCTGCTTCATATGCTGATTATAGTTAACCTTGTTGAAGTTGTTGACAGGGAATCTTTTAAACATCCCACTCCAGCTGAAATTGTGGGATAATCTTGTGGTACTTATACTTATTCCAGGCAAGAGGAGACAGCATGGTAATTTTGCCAGGGGGCAAAAGAGATGATTAATAGTCATACAGTGACGTTCTCAGTTGCACTATTTCAAGCGTATGGTAAACTGAAAGCGCTTCAGCATCATACATGGACAGGCCACCTCATACAACAGTATAATGGACCATGCACCTCGCTTAGCAAGTACCCAATGTTTATGAGTAAAGCTTGCCTCCAATAAGACAGGAAAAAAGAAAATTTGAGAGTCTAGGACTAGATGATCCACAGAGGTCCCTTCCAACCCCTACCATTCTATGATTCCATGATTCTATAACAATGTATTTTCATTTGTCTTATGTTAAAGAAAACATTATCCACCCTTTCACAGAGAGAAACTAAAAAAGTATTTAAAAAATGTGCAGTTGTACCCAGATTTGGAATTAGTATGCCAACTCAAAATTACACAGGTTTTTGGGATAGGAGAAACATTATTACTACTGTGAACGAGCAGTGCTATTAAGGTTGCACAGCAATCTCACCACAAGGTCTGTTGATTGTTACATACAACTTTAATCTTCTTCAAAAAAGTGTCTGCCTCTGCTGTGTTTTCCTCCCCTCATATCCGAACATCCTCTTCGATGTAAACTGTAATATTCCACAGGTTCTGTTCTTTTGAGTGATATGCTAGCTGCCATATACATTCCCAACAGCAACCTGCAGAGACTGCACCTATGTCTTCATGAGCAAACAGAGCCACCAAACAGCTCTGTAGGGCTGCACTTGATGGAAAGAACCTGAGACCTACACAACATGCATTTCAGTTTGTTTGTATGCTTGTTTTGACTTTTTTTTCTTTTTGGGACTGTTTATCATGGGCTGTGGTTGGTGTGCATTAGGTGCCCTTTCCAAGTGCATTCCATTTTAGTTCCACCTGAAATAAATCCATGCTGAGCATGCTGAGACTGCTGTGTTCTATGACCCAAAGCACAGTAAACAGAGACAGCTTGGAGGTCTGCTTCAAAAGCACACTCCAGATCAAAACTAAAATCTCTTGTAGGCACATCCAATGTTTCCCCCAAGGAATACTGAACCTGATTTGCTATGTCATTTAGGGAACATTTCTGAATTTATATTAGTCATGTGTTTATAAAGTCTTCCTTTATAGATTATGTTCCCTTTTAAGAAACTGTATTTACCTTTTGGCAGCTTATACATGGTATAAAAGCTGACTTAATGTTTTTTTTCTATGAAATACCACTCCAAGTTCTCTTATTCTCTCAAAGTCTTCTTAAGTAATGGATCTGTCCAGCTCTTCTTTAAACTTCTGCCTTAGGGCTGAACCAAGTTGTTAAGGGAAACAAGTTTGGAGATGGTTGAGCTCATTCAGGTCTTTTCTACCCTATGCTATGAGATTTCCCTGGAACATGTCGTACCTCCTAAAACTGTAAAGTAGTTAGTATTCGGACATACAGTTAAAGATTGTATCATAATATATAGGGACAAGTACACCTTAATACAGAAATTTTTCTTTAACTTATCATTAGCTTACTTGCAATCTTAGTATTCTTGTAATAGTATACACTTACAGCTATATCATGAAGGAAGTATATGGCTGTATTTGCATTTCTTTCCACTTTCCATACAGACATACACTTAAAATACTTTCTAATACAATTACTTTATTCAAGGAATATCAGATACATTATGTTTCAGAACTCCTACACAGAGTACAGACCTGATTTTGTAACATCTTCTTTACTTTTCTTTCATGGCTAGAAGGTAAATAGCTACTGAATGCCTTCTTTGTTTCAGTCTTCAGTGCTAAGACTGGCCCTCAGGAATCCCAGGCCCCGGAGGTAAGAGAAGAAGCCTACAAAGAGGACGACTTTCCCTTGGTCGAGGAGGATTGTGTGAGGGATCGCTTAAGTGATCTGGATGTCCACAAATCCATGGGCCCCGATGGAATGCACCCACAAGTGCTGAGGGAGCTGGCGGATGTCATTGCTGAGCCACTCTCCATCATCTTTGAGGGGTCCTGGAGGACAGGAGAGGTGCCCAAGGACTGGAGAAAGGCCAATGTCACGCCAATCTTCAAAAAGGGCAAGAAGGAGGACCCAGGGAACTACAGGCTGGTCAGCCTCACCTCCATCCTAGGAAAGGTGATGGAGCAGCTTATCCTGGAGGCCATCGTCAAACAAGTGGAGGAGAAGAAGGTTATCAGGAGTAGTCAGCATGGATTCACCAAGGGGAAATCATGCCTGACCAATCTGGTAGCTTTCTACGATGACATGACTGGCTGGGTAGACGAAGGGAGAGCCGTGGATGTTGTCTACCTTGACTTCAGCAAGGCTTTCGACACAGTTTCCCATGATATCCTCCTAGGGAAGCTCAGGAAGTGTGGGCTGGATGAGTGGTCAGTGAAGTGGATCGAGAACTGGCTGAATGGCAGAACTCAGAGGGTTGTCATCAGCGGCGCTGAGTCTAATTGGAGGCTGGTAACAAGTGGTGTCCCCCAGGGGTCAGTACTGGGCCCAGTCTTGTTTAACTTCTTCATCAACGACCTGGATGAAGAGTTAGAAGGTATCCTCAGCAAGTTTGCTGATGACACCAAAGTGGGAGGTGTGGTAGATACACCAGAAGGCTGTGCTGCCATTCAGCGTGACCTGGATAGGCTGGAAAGCTGGGCAGAGAGGAACCTGATGAGGTTCAACAAGGGTAAGTGCAGGGTCCTGCACCTGGGGAGGAACAACCTGATGCACCAGTACAGGCTTGGGGTAGACCTGCTGGAGAGCAGCTCTGTGGAGAGGGACCTGGGTGTCCTGGTGGACGACAGGTTAACCATGAGCCAGCAGTGTGCCCTGGCTGCCAAGAAAGCCAATGGAATCCTGGGGTGCATCAAGAAGAGTGTGGCCAGCAGGACGAGGGATGTTCTCTTTCCCCTCTACACTGCCCTGGTGAGGCCTCATCTAGAGTACTGTGTCCAGTTCTGGGCTCCCCAGTTCAAGAAAGATGAAGAGCTATGGGAGAGAGTCCAGTGGAGGGCTACGAGGATGATGAGGGGACTGGAGCATCTCTCCTACGAGGAGAGGCTGAGGGAGCTGGGCTTGTTCAGCCTGAAGAAGAGAAGGCTGCGAGGGGACCTAATAAATGCTTACAAATATCTGAAGGGTGGGTGTCAGGAGGATGGGGCCAAGCTCTTTTCAGTGGTGCCCAGTGACAGGACAAGAGGCAACGGGCACAAACTGAGGCACAGGAAGTTCCGTCTGAACATGAGGAAGAACTTCTTCCCTCTGAGGGTGACGGAGCACTGGAACAGGCTGCCCAGGGAGGTTGTGGAGTCTCCTTCTCTGGAGATATTCAAGACCCTCCTGGACGAGGTCCTGTGCAGCTTGCTGTAGGTGACCCTGCTTCGGCAGGAGGGTTGGACTAGATGACCCATAGATGTCCCTTCCAACCCCTACTATTCTGTGATTCTGTGATTCTGTGATCCTGTGATCTTCAGGCCTATGAATATGAAAAACCCTGAATATCACCTGTAATTATGGAGGTTGAAAATACTTTAGGAAATAAAATTTCCTGGACTAACCCTTGTTTTGGGTGGCAGTGTGATAAGGCTGGAGCCTGCACATGACCAGGGAGGGCTCTGGAGGAGGTCAGCCACCAGTATCCAGCCCAGGTTGCAGAGCACTTTGCTCTCCACAAACCTCAAGGGACCTGGACTCCTCTGTGGACTTTGCATCTTAACCTGCACAGGCACTGGAGCATTTCTGAAGAGCTCTAGGTTGGATTTCGCTGACGTGCAAGGATAAAGAGGCAAGGGAGGTTGAAGGCATTGAGCCTTCACTCATCTTTCTCTGGCTTGAAATAAAGTGCAAATGTTACTCCTCTTCAAAACCCAGTAGGTTACATATGCCTTGGCTCAGTGAGTCTCCACATTGCCCTGGAGCGCCAGCCTGCACCTTACCCAGCCCAGCCTTGTCTTTTTCACCATTTGAAGACTCTAATGAGACTCATAAAAATGTAATAGTGTGTCTGACATAATGCATTAAATTCTTCAAAAACAAGTATGACAATAAAAATAGTTGGACATATTTTGAAACTATGATTGCAGAGAAAAGTTAGTTTCCATGAGGTATAACTCTTTTCCATTTTAAGTTTCAGATATCGATATTATCAGTTTATGTAACATGATAAAACAAATAGATAAAAGCATTTAGTAATGCTAAGGGAAAATCTAATCTAACAGAAGAAATACACACTGTCCTCTTAATAATTGTTTAAGAATATTTTAAAATAACACAGATTAATTACTTTTCAAATAGGACTCCTGTTTCGGAATGATTTTTCATAATAATCAAATTCAGAATCACGCTATGGTATTATGGGGAAGGAAATCTCCATTGTATTTCTAGTGAATACAGTGAGGTACTTCTACAGGAAAAAAGATAGAAGGCATTCTTCTTCTCTCTAAGAAACTTCTGGTACCAGTCATTCTCTCATAAGAAAACAGTCAAAATATTAATATCATATTACAAACCTCTGTGACCTAGAAAAGATATATGTGTACCCCAAATCTTACCAATTTTCTGAAGTACCTCAAAAGGCTTAACCAAAAAGGACTCTTCCCCCAAGCTTGTCCTTATACAAATTACAGTTTCCACAAACTTCGTAACCCAGTCTTAGTTTCTTGGCAAAAGTGTCTCCTGTCAGTTCGCAAGACATTTTTAAATCTTGAGTACATGTCTATACTTGAAGTCTTTTTTTTCATTGGTGAAATAGTGAAAATATTTGCAAATGTCCCATTTGAATTACTTTGGCATGAGTAGTAGCTGCTAAGACTTTGCCATTAGAGTGAAACACTCCGGCACTGTGTTAATGAGTTTAAAAAAAAAGGAAGGATAACAAAGGAAAAAAAAAATCTCTAGTCTGAGAAAAGTGAGTGCACTTGACACAGAAGACCGTATTAGGATACAAAGGTTATCACTTTTGCAGTACTCACGTCACATGACAAATATGAATATGCAAATATTTGCACCTAGTCAAAAATCATCGTGTCATTCAGTGAATATTGTTTCTTCAAATAAAACACTGACAAAAAAATCCAAGTAGGAAATAAGGAAAAAACTCATTTGGAAATAATTTGTGAATAAAATCAGAGTCTAAACGTCAGACAAACTGTTGTGAAAATTGCTTGCTTTTAGTCCGTATATTACTATTTCAAGCTTTACATACATGCCTCTATCACACTAGAAGGCCTACATCTGTAATCAGCACATCAAAAATTTCTTTCCTGCTGTAAAAATACCCCAAATGAACTACAAAAACACAACAAAATAAAACCCATATTTACAAAACATTGCCTAGAAGCACCGGAGTGACTAGCCAGCACCACAGTAGCACACTACTGAGCATACAGAACACAGGGAGTAATCTGACATTTCAGGTGAAATCAAACGGTAATGACAATGCTGTCTAGATTTAACAAAGCAATCAATTATCTGTAGATTTGTTCCCTGTTGCAAATTTTAGATCTCATAAGTATCCCTTCATCTATCAAACAAGAGTGGAAAAAGAAACTGTGAGAAGTTGCACCAGAGTACACGGCTTTGACAGCAGCATCATGCATGGCATTCATCTGATCACCACTCATAAAAGATTTAACTTTTTAATTCAGTACATCCTTACACTTCCAGCTGTGCTGTGCCTGCTACTCAGTACTGTTCTGTTACCCTTTCTGTTCCTGCCTTTATGTTACTTTCTTTCTGAGGAAGTAGTTGATTCTCACTGCTTGGCGATTCTGTTTTCATGCTGTTCTTTGCTGGTTTATTTCCAAGCTTTGCTGTGTGCAGACTATGGTAGATCACTCTCACCAATTTGTGATTAGCATTAAGAGATGTTACTAGAACCAGGGACTCCAGGTTTTCTGGAAACTCTGAATTGTTATTGGTGTCATAATCCAAACTAGTGTTTAAACCTGAACACAACCTTCAGCCTTGTAATGGGTTAAAAACCTCCGAAATTGGTTTCAAGACAAAGTAATAATCCTGGCCATGAAGACCAAGGAGGAGCAAAAATATCTTCATGTTTCAGCTGTGTAAATTATTGCTGTTATGATGGACCTTTAGTCTTGGACAAGAGGAAAAAATCAATATTAATCCACTCATACTTGTAATGGAAGGATGTGGTCACATAAAGTATCACTGGGTAGTGCAGGACTCCAACCTGAGTTTGAAGACAGATGCTATAGGTTTGCTATGGAAATAATAGACCATAACAACCTATCTGATATGGAAAAATCAATCACTCTGCTACCAGCTGGAAACTGCTACACTTTGAGGAAAGAATATAAAGTACTTGAAGCAGTTGTTAAAGAGAAGAGGTTTCATAATTCTTTAGTCGCTTTAGAGGTCAAACCAATTTAAATATCATTTGTCAGTATTTTCTCTAAGCCTTGTTTTTAGGACAGGGGAAGAGGAGGATAATGTTTTCTCAGTGTTCATTGCCTTGACTTTAATGGTAACATACAGAGATAATAACAAAACAACGTTGCCAGCCCAGATGCAATATGCCTTTTTCAGCTATAAACAGTGTAGGGTTCTTATTTGGAAACTAGAGAAGACTTCAAAAAAGAAATATTTTCTTCAGAAAGAGAAGAAACTCTTCATGCTGTTTCCTGTAACACATTAACAGCTCTCTGTTCTCTGGGCTGAGAGTGCGTTATCTCTGAGAATATGTGTTGCCAAATAACAAACTGTAGCTATGAAGTCTTACAGGTTCAAATGTACAATGAATGCTAATATCTGCAATCTCTCTAGCTGCACTAGGCTTATTTGTTACCAAAGCTTTTATTGTTTAATGTCAATTCTCATTTTTTCTACAATGAAAAAATAAACAAACAGCCTTTTTACATGGCTATGTAACCTTGCCATTTTAATCACAGCAAGCCAAGTGTCAGCGACAACATTTACCTTGGATGACCTCTTCTGAGGGGGGGAAAATTCCTTCAAAAAGACCAAAGAAATTACACTGCACAGGAGCAATGCGTCCTCCTGAGAAAGAAATTTAGCAAAGGAGGCAGGAGACCTGCATGGTTAAACAAGGAGCTTCTAGCGGAGATCAGGTGGAAGAGAAAGGTCCATGGAATGTGGAAAGAGGGACAGGCCACTTGGGAAGAGTACAGAAACGTGGTGAGAGCATGCAGGGATGCGACGAGGAAGGCCAAGGCTTACCTGGAATTGAAGCTGGCAAGGTATGTCAAAAACAACAAGAAGGGCTTCTTCAACTACATCAGCAGCAAAAGGAAGGTTAGGGACAACGTGGGGCCGCTGCTGAATAAGGCGGGTGTCCTGGTGACGGAGGATGCAGAGAAGGCAGAGCTAATGAATGCCTTCTTTGCTTCAGTCTTCAGTGCTAAGACTGGCCCTCAGGAATCCCAGGCCCCGGAGGTAAGAGAAGAAGCCTACAAAGAGGACGACTTTCCCTTGGTCGAGGAGGATTGTGTGAGGGATCGCTTAAGTGATCTGGATGTCCACAAATCCATGGGCCCCGATGGAATGCACCCACAAGTGCTGAGGGAGCTGGCGGATGTCATTGCTGAGCCACTCTCCATCATCTTTGAGAGGTCCTGGAGGACAGGAGAGGTGCCTGAGGACTGGAGAAAGGCCAATGTCACGCCAATCTTCAAAAAGGGCAAGAAGGAGGACCCAGGGAACTACAGGCTGGTCAGCCTCACCTCCATCCTGGGAAAGGTGATGGAGCAGCTTATCCTGGAGGCCATCGTCAAACAAGTGGAGGAGAAGAAGGTTATCAGGAGTAGTCAGCATGGATTCACCAAGGGGAAATCATGCCTGACCAATCTGGTAGCTTTCTACGATGACATGACTGGCTGGGTAGACGAAGGGAGAGCCGTGGATGTTGTCTACCTTGACTTCAGCAAGGCTTTCGACACAGTCTCCCATGATATCCTCGTAGGGAAGCTCAGGAAGTGTGGGCTGGATGAGTGGTCGGTGAAGTGGATCGAGAACTGGCTGAATGGCAGAACTCAGAGGGTTGTCATCAGCGGCGCTGAGTCTAATTGGAGGCTGGTAACAAGTGGTGTCCCCCAGGGGTCAGTACTGGGCCCAGTCTTGTTTAACTTCTTCATCAACGACCTGGATGAAGAGTTAGAAGGTACCCTCAGCAAGTTTGCTGATGACACCAAAGTGGGAGGTGTGGTAGATACACCAGAAGGCTGTGCTGCCATTCAGCGTGACCTGGATAGGCTGGAAAGCTGGGCAGAGAGGAACCTGATGAGGTTCAACAAGGGTAAGTGCAGGGTCCTGCACCTGGGGAGGAACAACCTGATGCACCAGTACAGGCTTGGGCTGGACCGGCTGGAGAGCAGCTCTGCGGAGAGGGACCTGGGTGTCCTGGTGGACGACAGGTTAACCATGAGCCAGCAGTGTGCACTGGCTGCCAAGAAAGCCAATGGAATCCTGGGGTGCATCAAGAAGAGTGTGGCCAGCAGGACGAGGGAGGTTCTCCTTCCCCTCTACACTGCCCTGGTGAGGCCTCATCTAGAGTACTGATGTCCAGTTCTGGGCTCCCCAGTTCAAGAAAGATGAAGAGCTATGGGAGAGAGTCCAGCGGAGGGCTACGAGGATGGTGAGGGGACTGGAACATCTCACCTACGAGGAGAGGCTGAGGGAACTGGGCTTGTTCAGCCTGAAGAAGAGAAGGCTGCGAGGGGACCTTATAAATGCTTACAAATATCTGAAGGGTGGGTGTCAGGAGGATGGGGCCAAGCTCTTTTCAGTGGTGCCCAGTGACAGGACAAGAGGCAATGGGCACAAACTGAGGCACAGGAAGTTCCGTCTGAACATGAGGAAGAACTTCTTCCCTCTGAGGGTGACGGAGCACTGGAACAGGCTGCCCAGGGAGGTTGTGGAGTCTCCTTCTCTGGAGATATTCAAGACCCTCCTGGACAAGGTCCTGTGCAGCTTGCTGTAGGTGACCGTGCTTCGGCAGGAGGGTTGGACTAGATGACCCACAGAGGTCCCTTCCAACCCCTACTATTCTGTGATTCTGTGATTCTGTGATTTAAAAGCATATTTAATCAACTGTGTGAGATAAACAACAAATATTTGTTCATTTCCTAGCCATGCTTTCCAGAGCATAGTACAAATAATAGTGATGTTTATAGTGTTGGTGTTAATAATCAACTTCATGAAAGTCAACTGTGAGTGACATTATTTCAGTAGGACAATTTGCAGAGAGTTCTTCGCTAATGGTATCGAGATTGAATTATAAATTATGAAAAGGTAACAACAGCTGCCTGTCTTATGCCAGTCCTGGGAACAGGCTGAAGACATCTGAGAATGGCCCAGCTCCTGTTTTCACTAGCACAAAAAATTCTCAAATTCCATGGCTGCTTTTGAATGTATTTTCATACAAAATGGTGGTTTTGCACAACATAGAAGCTTTTCCTGTGAAGATATTTGCATATGTCAACCTGTTACATAGCAAATTCATGAACATACAAAGTTGCCATTCTTTCTGATTGCAGAAAATAGAGTACATCATACTATTGATGATTATACACCAAAAAGGAATCTGAGAAAAAAATTATCCTTGGTTTAGCACTATCTATTAATTGTGTTCTTTCTACTTTTTTTCAGTCAAACAACCAGAGGGGAGAACATTGCCAGCTAACATAATATGAGTAACCAAACAGAAACTATGAGTAGCAAGTATGCAAAGCAAATAGATCAGAGATCTTCCTCACTATTAAATGCACATCTGCAGCCTGACAAGGGAACTTAAGGATTAAATGATTTGTGAGCAGCATGATATTTCAAAAAGGACTATCAAAGACAAAATACTGAAGGACCAACCCTTTCATGTCTTCATTACTTTTCTTATTAGTTGCAAGAAAAAATTATAATTTTAGTGTAATTACCTGAAACATTCAAACATGCTACATATATGTCCACTTCTGTCATCACATGGAAGTACACGCATGCTCCTGTGAGTACTGGGTTTTTACCCAGCAAGCTCATTGACAATTTTCCCACTCTCACTTGTCTCAAATATTTTCCTTGGCTCTGTGACTGAGTGTTTGAGCTTAGACTGGATTTTTTTTTTTGGCATTAATGCACACTCCTGGTGAAGTGCACTGTACAAACACTGGAAACTATTAGTGAAAATAAACAACAATTAATCTCTAGTCCTCAGGAGCATGTATTGCATTATTTTTGTGAAAAGAGCTCAAGGAAAATAGGATGCAGTATAGAGGCCAAATTTATACTCTGAAAAAAGTGTTATTGTCACTGAAG